>NC_136813.1:70512140-71070963 GCF_951394365.1 Tetrao urogallus
TCAAATTTCATCGTGCTTTTGACTAAGCAGCGTGCAATCACCCAACCTTGTTTTGAAATCCAGCTTATTCTTATGATCTGGAGATGTCACTTAATCCATTGTGTAGGGTTGACAGTGAGAGCTCAGAGAGAGGCCCAGCATTCATGGTGACACCTGCCTCAGGCTGTGGGGATGTCACCTGGTAGATGGCTCTGGTTTTGAGCTATTGTGACAGTGCTGGGCCTTGGCACCAGCAGGATATATGCGTTATGTGCGTGTACTCAGTTGTCAGAGGCCTTTCTGGAGAGCCTCTGTGCAGGGTACGGGTGGCCTCAGGGCTTCCTTTTCCAGAGAAGTCCTCAGGCCCCGGGGTACCCTTCAGAACAGGAGGCTAACTTCTGAAGGCAAACAGCCACTCTTGCCCTCCTTGCCCCGAACTGTGGAACAACAAAACAGCCTTCTGCTCTTTTTCAGATTCTTGATTTCTTTTTTTTGCCTCTTACATTGGGGGAAGTACAAGCTACGGTGCAAGGCAAGAGGATTAGCTGAAATTTATAACAAGGAGCATAATTAAAGGCATATTTGGAAGCAGGTTAAAAAAAAAAACTGTGGCAGAAGGTCTTTAAGCATGCACATGATTTCTTACCACCTCTTTCTTGTCTTGTAGCTCTTCAGTAATAGATGTAATTCTTTACTTTGGATAAACTATTGCTAGGTTTGTCAGAATGGCTAATTCTTTCTAGTTATACTCTTACTTATTTACAAATTGCATTTTATTTTTCAGATCTGTGGTATGGATTGATACAGTTTTCTAGCCTATAACATGGGTTTTATTGGGCAAAAAAATATATATCCCAAGCAGTTGCTCTTCAAATCGAGATTGGCCTTAAGAGGCTGTTTCTCCTCTTATTTGTTGAGCAGTATCAAATTTTGATAGATGTTTATGGCTTTGCTTTGGACCTGTCCAAAATCAAAAGTAAAGCCAAAGCCCTGTTGACAGTTCTTCTTCCATTCATTCCATACAAATGATTGATTTGATTGAGAATTTGCTGGTACATTTTCAAAACCTATGAATTGTAGCCTTCGGGGTTGATATTTTCCTCTAAGACTTGGCCCAAGCTTAGAAGACAAGGGTACCCTGGGTGTCATTTAGGCACAGAGTCACAGAGGCATAGAATGGCTTGGGTTGGAAGGGACCTCAAGGATCATCAAGCTCCAACCCCCCCACCACAGGCAGGGCTGCCAACTTCCCCATTTTAATACTAGACCAGGCTGCCCAGTGCCCCATCCAACCTGGCCTTGAACACCTCCAGGGATGGGACGTCCACAGCCTTTCTGGGCAGCCTATTCCAGAACCCCACCACTCTCTTGGTAAAGAACTTTCCCCTGTTATCTTCCCTCCTTCAACTTAAAACCATTTCCTATTGCCCTACCATTATCTACCCACATAAAGAGTTGACTTCCCTCCTGTTTGTAGGCTCCCTTTAGGTACTGGAAAATTGCAATGAGGTCACCCCAAGCCTTCTCTTCTGTTCACTGAGAAATTACAGTTTAAGCACCTACGTATTGTCTGAGAGATGGCAGTAGGTATGCTGTGGAGTTTCTACTTTTTGATTTTCTGGTCAAGATCTTGCAAAAGCACGTTCTGTTTATCTGTTACACGTTTGATTTCTCCAAAATTTTTGGAGATTGTGCTCAGTCAGACCTAAAGATCTCAAGCAGCCAGGCCCCTCTTTGTACCATGGGTGGCCTGAGGAGCTCTTTGAGAATTTTCTGAAGAGCTGTGCATTCAGTGATCTAGTTCTGTTTTCAAAACTTCTGGTAACAAATTTGCTGCCCGTATTAGCAGTCCAACTGTGGTTTGGGAGTTGAAGTATACCTTTTCTTTGAACCAGGAAGTGCTTTTTTATTATTTAAAGGCTGAATTTTCCTGGGGTTTGGGGGTTTGAAATTAGACTGTTTGCAAAGTATGTTAGAGCTGAGAACAGTTTTGCTGTAATTTATCTAAAACGGTATTTTGTCACTGCATGTTGCTTTCCTTCCCACCTGCTCTCTGCCATGAACTAATTCAAGATGTTCCTCTGGCTGTTCTATATTCAGAACACTGCAGTAATGCATTACAGAAGCCTCCTGGGTATGTGTAATGGATAAAGGTACAGCGTGAATTGGCAAGGAAGAGTATAAACACCTTGTAATCAGAAACCATTATGCTCACCCTTTGAGATTTATTTTGCAGTCTGTAATACAGATACAGAAAGCATTAATAAAACTTGGGTTTTCAGAAATGTCTGTTTTATTGCATACAAGTACCACGCTCCTGCTATTACTACTTAAGGAAAACATTTAATTTGGACAGAGTTGAAGGGGAGAGGAGCAAGACTGTGCTCAAAGGTTGCTCACTCAGCTTAGTTTGCAGAATTTTGGTGATAGAAGCATTGCTATGTATTTCAGTATCTGCTTTTGAAGAGTTTCTGAGTCCCAAAATAACAAGTGTCTAGTGACTGAAGAGCATCATTATTTCTGGAAAGGGTGAAGTTTTAAAGATAGTGAAGATATAGCTGAACAATCTGCAATTGTGGTCGGCTCTTTGTCATGTGCAAAATTGGCCCTCTTTGATGACTGTTACTTACACCTCAGCTGTAAAGCCAATGGCCAGGAGCAGTTAATGTGGAAACTGGTGCCAGAGGAATTCTGCAGTTGTGCTCATCAGACAAGAAATGTGTTTTTTCAATTGACTTAGTTAAATTGGGGCTAAACACGGGGAGAAACTTTTCATTCTTACTTTAAACTTTGTGTGTTTTGACCAGTTGAGTGAAGATTCAAGCTACATATGCCTGAATGTGACTCAGTGGTGAATCAGTGTTATATTATGCTCTGTCTGAAAGACCAAACTGGAGCAACTTTGGATGTGATTTAAAATGAGCAACATCAAGTTAATATTCTGCATGTCTGAAAGACAGCTTTTTATACGTCCTTTTTCTTACAAAGTTTCCTTCAAAACCATTAATTAAACTGTTCGTGCACGCTTTATAATATTGGAATGAGAACTGGTTAGGCCAGTTGCATTGACTTTCTTTGGTCGTTCTTCTCCAGAAAGAATGCATTACACTTGCTCTGGAAGCTGGAGTAGTGGTGGGACCATGGGGAGCGATGAATTAAACTTCTTGTAGTGTGAAAGGTTGGAGTATGGCGTGCAGGTTTTATGAAGGAATAAAGGGTGAGGGTGTGTTTGTATAATAGGCAAGCATGTCTCATAACTTGTTCCAAAGAAAATCTTGTCTATAGAGTGGTAATTTAGGAACTGATGTCTAGACTGCTTTGAGAAATTGTAAACATTATGTCTTCAGAACAAAACCATGAGAGTTTAAGAGAAAATGCTGTATACTGTATCTTTAGTATGTGGCTGAACACCAGGAAGATCAGAAGTATTTCAGCACTGTTCGGCCTGCCTGCTAGATTAATTACTGAAAGAATGCATATGACAGCCCATAGTAACATCTTTCTTGAATACAGCAGTTCTGTGTTTACATGAGTACATGACATGTACTGTGTATTTGTCAGTAACGGAAAATCTCTGAATAGTGGTGCATGGGCTTATGCATATCTTCATTGTTTATACATGTTTGAGAACCCATCAAACTTTTTCTTATACTTGATCTTTGTGCTGTTGTAAAAAAAAAAAACTGATCGAAACATTGCGGTTGTAAAACTAGTGAGGATAAATATATATATCCTACTACAGTCAGTTTTAAACACTTTAATCTGAAAAGTACTTGGATAATTTTAGAAGGTGGGTTAATGTAATAGTTCTGCTTACTGTGTGAAGTTGCATGTATTTTGGTAATGATTGTCTGGTGTATCTACTGGACAACTGGAATGGCTTGTTTTCCCTCGTTTCTGCTTTGGGGGATAGGAAGAAATTTGAATGGGTCAGGACCAAAAGAATATAATTAATAGTTGGAAATGCATAATTGAAAAGAAATGTGTTACAGTGTTATTATTTTTGTTTTAATTCTTTAAGGACAAACAATTATACTGCTTTGACATCATAAAAGAGGATAAAGCCTATAAAGCTTCTGGTATTTTTTAGCAGTGACAAACTCCAGCTTTCATATTTGTGTTCTTTGCAATATGGGAAAAAAACTGGCAGGACTGCATGCCACTGCAATTAAATTGTTAAACATAGAAACTTGAAGGGAGAAGCTTGTCTTACTTGTTTGGGGAGTATCTGTCAGCATATTTAAATGAAATTTTATTTTGAAACTGTATGTTTGTGATTATTAGCACATTCCTAAGCAGCATAACTATTTTGTGATCAGATCATGGTGATATATTCAAAACATAAAGACACTCATAGCACTGCAAACTACATCTTTTGTATTCATTTACGTTATTTTTCTTTTTACAGGATTACAAAGCCATTGACATTTGCTGACTGTGTTGGTGATGAGCTTCCTTTAGGATGGGAAACTGTTTACGATCAGCAGATTGGAGTGTATTATATGGACCACATAAATCGTGAGTAGAAGTGTGATTATTTTTAGGAGCACCAGCAAGCTGATGTGAACTGATGGCACTATCTTTGCGTCTGATACCATTTATGCAACTCATGTTACAGCAAGAGAATGTATACAAGTAATTTCTTGCACTATCTGTTTCATCATCTTTTAAATGGGAAATGGGGGCACAGCCCTTCTTTCCTTTGTAAAGAATTGTATAATTGATGACAGAGAGATAGTGCATAAAGTTGCTTTGTCTTGCTTTGTCAAATAATGAACAGCCAGTAATTTTGTTGCTTTCTGCATATATTGAAATTTCCATGCTATACTCTTGCTTTGCATGGCTTTCTAGAGATCGATGCTTGACTCTTCTATCTTGAAAAACAAAATCTGTTCTGGGAGAGGAGTGCTGATTTTTAATCTGCAATTACAGTAATGTCATCCACTCTTACACAGCCTGTATTTTATACTTTTAAAGGGCTGTCACAAAGTACAACACATGACCCTCTGAGAATGGGAATGATATCCATCATTTACCTTTTTGGTTACCTGTTGCTGAGCTTTATATCACTTCTGTTTGGCACGTTTTCCAGTTCTAGTTTTAGAGTAGTATGTCTTATCTTTACAGCTTTGTACTACAGTTGCTGTTACTGCTGTGTTGATATCATTAAGCTTCTTATCACCAATGAGTGGATGCTTTCAATATTGTGGGAACTGGCAGTTGGCGGGGAGGGAGGAAAGAAGAAAGTGGTTATGTGAGCTATCACAGTAATGGTAAATGGTATAATCTGTAAAAACAACCTGACTACTATCTACTTGAAATCCAGTCAATTAAAAAATTGAAATATAGAAGCAGTTTTTGTCTTCCTGCCAACACTGCTTCACTGGCAGTGTTTGCCTGTTGTGATTAAACAGTTATTTAAAAAAGCAAACAAACAAAAAAAAAGAAAGCAACCCACCACCAACAGCAGAATAAGAAACGTTCTCATTTATCTCATGTATCTCATGATGTTGTTTGACCCTCATGGATGCTTATTTGTTGTGAGATTAATAAATTAACAGAGTCACAAATTGAATAATAATCTTAGAAGAGCTGTTAATGCTCTGATCAGAAGGATAGATATCCTAGCCAACTGAAAGTTAAGAAATACAGGTTGTTTCTCTATTTAAAAGAAGTAGTAGTTTCAGGATAGCTGTTTAAGCTCTTGTGGTAACTTTAGTTAATGCTGAAATTAAATGAAAAGTGAACTTTGTTTTGGGTGTATAGTAATAGAGTGTTTTTCTATCAATATATGGCTACATGAAGGCACACATTGAAAACAAAACAAAATGTGAGGATATTGGCAGCTGTTATTCCTATAAACTTTTTAAAATGCTTTAGAAGCCACTGTAGATGATGGGTAGAACATGAACTCCCACTGTGGTGCTCTGACTAAAAGAGTTAAGAAAGGATTCTAGCAATAGACATCTTGGACAGGAATAATAATCACCACTGCATGCAAAAGAAATCACTCCCTTTTGTTTTTCAGACTTTGTTATTATCTGTTTTACCACAGATATCAAGTTTGAACTTACAGAAAGGATATTAATCATTGTAGGCATGTCAGATCTGGCTTGCATTCTTTTTTCTGAGCAATCCGAGCAAAAGCTGTAGAAGAGGGTCTTTGCAGAGAGAAATTAAATTCCCAAATGCTTAATAGGAAGGCATAGAAAGAGAAGATTAATACAAATGGGTCTGAGAACATACATCTAATCTTATTATGAAATAAATAAAGGTAATATATGAACAGATGGATAAAGACTTCATAGTGCCAGTGCTGAACTGAGTGAAAGGAATCATTCTGCAATTAACCAGGTTGCAAAATTTGTCTCTTTCATGATAACTAATTACTTGCAGCCCACAGATATTATCCTAAATGGTAATTCAGCCGTCATAGCAAAATGGGTTTGTCACCCTTAGGCTAATGCAGTGCTTGCTTATACAAGCAAGATTTATATTCAGAGGGAAAACAAAATTGATATTAGAGCTGGATGATTGTTACTCAGAAATTACTGGGATAGCTGATCCAATTTTAAACCATGGACAACAGAAGTACCAATCAAGGTGACATTAACCTCTTTTGTAGAAGTGAGAACTAATGAATCATGTGCATCATGAGATCGTGTCAGGCAGGCGGCAGAGATGGTAGAGCAATGAATAAATGTTTTTCTGAAATGATTCCCTTGCGTTATGTTCTGAATTATGTCTAAAATACTTGAAAAGCAACTTCCAAGTGAAAACAAGTTGATTATTTAAACCCTTCCAGGATGCCTTTAGTGGCTGATCAGGTTTAAATGCTTTAAAACAACAATGGAGCTGTGTTAACTGGCAAAATAGTAGTGCTTTAGTTCCAAGAAATTCTGTGAGAAAATGCCAGAGATGATTCAAATAGATTCTTTTAAAAGCTATGGTTATTGAGGAACTCTCATGCTTTGCGTATCCTCAGCTTTTTGCCCGTATCCCTTTTAAAGGAAATCAGTAATGCATCTCATTTTTTTTCAAGCTTCTTACTAAGTTTGTTTACCTAGAAAGTAGTAAAAACTTCTTCTAGGCAATACTTTTCCATTTATATTGCAAATCCCCAGGAACAGAGGAATCTTCAGTAAATCTCAACGCTGCTTCCAACCCTGATTTCCATCTTGTTCTGTAAATTCAGTACTTTGTTGACACCCTTACTAAGCTGCTCTTGGCTCTGGTCCAACCATTGCTTAAAAAACCGTGGTGGCTGCCAGCCGCAGAATTCCTTTCCCTCCTCCTCAGAGTCTTGAGAGCCTTTGAAGTCTCCTTTAACCAGTTGGGCATTCCCCAGTGGGGGAATAATAATCTGTTCCCTGCATTTGTCTGGGGCAGTTCTTGAATTACTATAGTCTTGTATTTTTTTATAAATTGTGTATGAAGAAACAAAGGAAATGAATTTTACCATCCAACTTAGCATTAGTTTCAGTTATTACATGACAAACTTATGTAGAAATCCAGGGCAAAGTGAAGATAATACTCATAAAACAGAAGAGAATGTCACTACTGTTCTAAAGTAGTTTTCTGTCTCAGAAGAATGCTGCCAGCTTTGGAGAAGGCTTCTGAAATAAGTGATGCCATACCGTATAGTATAGGACCTCAAAGCTTAATGTGCAGTACAATGTAGTTTAGCTAATAGTAGAACTATTAATTTTCCATTCAAAAAGAGATGCTTACTATGATACAGTTTTTCTGTCTCATAAATATTAGTTATTTTTTGCATAGTTTCCACGCAGGACAGTAGCTTTAGGAATATTATATTTTTCATAAATTTCAGGAACACTGATGGATGTGATAGTGTTGCAAATGATCATGCCCTCACTGGAGGATGGGCTGTGGTGTGAACTCAGCAGTTTTCTTTTGCTTCCCATGCGTGCAGAAAGTAGGCACATAAACATTTATGGAGACTGGAACAAGTCACAGCACATCCTGCTCTGGAAGTAGGTTGGGGATGTTGGAGCAGAGAGATTTTGGAAACTGGAGGTTCTGCTGGAAAGGTCACTGCAATACAGTGAACATATTGGAGAAAGGACAAAACTGTAGGCACAAGCTTCGTACTCTTCATTGTGAGGAGCTGTGGAAAGTTACAGCTGAATAAAGGTAGTTGGGAACATGGTAGTTCTGCAGGGAGTACTGTTCATAAACAAGCTTCGTGTTTCTATCTACTTTTCAAATGGCTTGTAAATGGCAGAGCTGGTAGCATAACCTTGACATCATTAATTTGTTAAGGTCAACCTTTTATAGTTTCACATTTAGTTATGAGCACCAAAATTCTGAATTACTGAATGCAAGATAAATATTAAACATAACTGGCTTTCATCTCTTATGAGAAACAAAGTTTGGAAAAAATGACTAGGTATGCCTCCTGACTGTGCTGCTCTTTCTGCCACTGCTTTGAACACTGACATAACATCTGCAGTGACTTCTTGCCATCAAAGCTTCAATCATCAGAAATTAACATGTACTTAAACATGAGACTTCAAATGGACATCTTCATGCAAAACATATTTGCTAGCTTGAGCATCACCCCAAAGACAGTGCAAGTGAGCTAATTATTTTTTTTAGATATTATTGCAGATATCTCAATTATCTGTGTAACTCTGAAAAGTTTGCTATAATGTAGTAGCTTTGAAAATCAATTTATATGAGAAAAATTTTGCACTGGAAAACTGTTTTTAGTTTTTTTAATTTAATGAGGATTTTGTAATTCTGGAAAGGGAAAGCATGAGAGTGCTGTTTCTTAATTAACAAACAAATGCCAACGTAAGTGCTCTTCTGCATGAATTCTGGTTGAATTACTTTATTCTTCTCTAGGTAGGTGTAGTCACTAGCCTTTCAGAATATTAAATGTGTGAAATTAATGTGTAATATTTCAAAGCTGTTTCAACTGTCTCTAGATACCTTTTGTTTTCCTATGTGCTTCTGGGTTTTTAGGTAATCCTCAGAATTTTCAAGCTGGCTGCGAAAGAAATTAAGCATAAATACAAATTCTTTTCTCTACAACCTAGAGCATGCCAAGAGAAAACAAATGTAAATGCCTTTTACATTTCAGAGTGATTTTCTTATTCTTCTACTCTGGATGGAATGATTTTGAACACTGTAGTGTTAGGCAGATTAATTGTTCAGCAACTTTATACTGGATTTTTGAGCATGTCACTCTCAATTTGTGATGCAGACCTGCAGAACAGACCTTAACCAAACCATTTGCCCTTTTTTGGGATAAAGTGTCTTATCAATTTTTTGTTTTTCTTCTTAGAGCTTACACAAATTGAAGACCCAAGGGAGCAATGGAGAAGGGAGCAGGAACGCATGCTAAAGGAATATTTAATAGTTGCCCAGGAGGCACTTAATGCCAAGAAGGAGATTTACCAAATAAAGCAGCAGCGTTTCGAACTAGCCCAAGAAGAATATCAACAGTTGCACAAAATGTGTGAGGATGACAACCGTTCTTATGCGAGCTGTGAGTTTACCATTCTTTTCTTGATTTGTCATGAATGCGTAACACAACATATAGGGTAAGAAACGTTTTCACTGCCATATTCTCCTCTCAATGAAGACTTTGAAAACAGAAGTGAGGCACAGCCCTTTATCTCCGCTATTCAGGGCCTTTGGTTTCCTGTTAGGTCTTCTGGTATATAACTTTTTAACATTAAACAGAATGAAAGGCAACAAAGACTGAATATTTCTGGGCCAGCCACCCACATTCCCTCGTAAGTTCATAGATTATTCTGTGCTGTAAGCTGAGGAAACCATCATCTTAGGGAAGCCTTCTGCAGATTCATGGTCACTTTGTTAGCTTTATAAAGATTTAGGGGAAAGGCATTGTGGTCAGAAGTATATCTGATGATATCAGTTAGAATAGCACAAGAGATTCCTTTGATAAAGTAGGAAATGGTGTTTCATCAGTGTTCTTGGATGCCAGCCTCTGACTCTAATGCTGGTACTAGGTTGCAAAGTCTTGATGTCCTGCTCTTTTTATTCTTCTTATGTCTGAGGCAGCTTGAAATAGATGATAGCACTTCTAAATTTTGAAGTTGTGGCACTGCTGTCACTGTTGATGGCTGGTGCAGAAAGAAGGGGTGTTTTTGAGGAGTCAAAACAATCCTCTTCAAAGGAGAAGGGTATCCACCAGCAGTGTGGAAACATAGTGGGATTTCAGTGCACAGGTGGTTTTTCAGTGCCTCTGCATACAGCCATTGTTCAAATGCAGCATCTGCTGGTTAATGCCAAGTACTTGGTAAGTATGGGAATCTCTACTTACTCCTTTCTGGAGAAGTTCAAGAAATATGAACGTGAGAGGTCAAAGTAGACACTGGCATATACGTGTTTAGATTCTGTATTTACTACTCACAGAGAATTCATTCACATGCAAAACTCCTAAATGAAAGATGTTTTCTAGGCATGAGGTGTCCCAGATGGTCCTGACCATCTCCATCAAACATTCCTTTACTGTATAAACTGGGATTATCTTTTTATTTAATTTGAAATACAGGTGTCTCTGTATTTTAATTTGTGATATAACAGATGTATCTGGTCTTATTTTTTGCTTTTATATGAAAATTTATTAAGGGTTATTAAGAAAATGAATTTTTTTCAAGTTTGTATTTTTTTAGAGAGATGCTCATTTTAAAGAGTTTGCGACATGAAGACTTGGAATGGCATAAAAAGACTGTGCTATCAGTGTTTGATTTGCTTCAATTATTTTCTAGGAACTTGGAGTTCTTTAAAAATAAGTAAATTCACAGTAGTTCAGTGGGAGATCTTGTTGAATTGTACTTCAGGTGAATATGCAGAAAGAAGCTTCTTTGGAGGAAAATAAAAGTTAGAAAAACAGAACCTTTTTCAGATTCTGATGGATCTTAGAAAAACAATTTACTTGAAACACCAACAAAATATGACTGGAAATGGCAAAGTGGAAAGTTACGTGTAGCATGGATGTGAATGTTTTATTAAATGACTTCTTCCCTTCTCAGACTTTGGGTAGATTTTCTACGTGTGTCCATGTGTCTGTGGCATTGTCAGTATACTGTAAAACTAACCTTTCAGTTGTTTTGATGAGAAAATATGTTTTATATTGTTTTAAGGTCGCATGCATCAGCTTTGAGGAAATGAGATGGGCTGATTAGTCTTTTTTTTTTTAAATCCCTTTGGTGATTATTCATACTGTCTTCTTGAGGTTCCCTAAGGCTTCTCCATTTTTTTTTCTTAATTTTGCCACTCCCCTGCACTCTGAGATGCTTGATTCTCTACTTCTTGTGCAGAAGTCTTTGACTTGTAATTTGGGTGCAACTAAAGTGCCGAAGGTGGGTGCTTATGCTGTGAATATTCCTGCCTCCACTAGCACTTGTTTAAATCTGTTGCCTTAAAAGAGCTAAAAGTACACAAACTGTTTTCCTTCCCTTTGCTTGTGGGTACTGTCATTGACTCAGTGCGGTGTGCTCATGGAGTGGGAGGCAGCATGAGCTCAGCGGTCGTGGGCTGGCAGGGAGGTGCCCATGCAGCACTTCTGTGACTCAGTTGTGATCAGCACTGTTAAAAAAAAATTAAAAAAATTATAAATAATCCATAGAAAATCCTGGATTTAGAGAATTAGTCCAGGCATGACTACTCATTTTGGCAAGTTCCTGCACGCTTGACATGACCTTGGCGTTGCAGTGCTCTTTTGAGAGTGGAAAGGCTCAGTGAAATGCAGACATGGATATGAGTTTCAAAGCAGCAGCAGCCTTTGGCTCTGCAAAAGGATGGTAAGTCTAACGGCACAACCCAATCCACTTGCATACCGGGCATTTTTCAGCAGGCCAGTGCTGCCATGAATGGCTCGCTTAATAAATCATGGTTGGTGTTGCCCAGCCTCTCCTCTAGAACTTTCGTTTCATCTGTCTGGGGTTTAGCTGATACTGTCACAGCTTGAAATCATTGCCTGGCTCTAGAGATGCTGTTTTAAGAACTCACTTGCAAGTGGTTGAGCTGAATGTCTGTTCCCTATGCTGTTGTTTTAGGAAGCAACTTCTCTATTTCACTGATGGAATTTTGTCCTGACAATAGTTTTTTTACCTTAGTCCCTATTGTAACATTAACAAATTTAGAAAACAAATAGCAATTGTTAATGTTACACAAATTATTGCATCAGTAAATGCCACCATCCTTTAGTGGAAGCTGTTGGCTTTTGAGCAATGCAGTGCTGCTATATACAGTTCATTTATTTTCTGTTTAGGACTAAATAAGAAACTTCAACCAGACCAAAGATAATTCTTCTGTTGCACTTTAATCGAGAGAATTATTTTAAAAGCAAGTGACTTGTAACACAAAGAGTGAATGCAACGGTCTTTTAAACAGTGCTACATCTTAAGAAGTGTGGTAAAGAAAAAAATAAATATAAAATAATGTTTTCCATCTGTTTAGCATTCTCTGGATTTTCAACTAATACCAAGTATGACCCATATCAGATTAAAGCAGAAATAGCCAGCCGTCGTGACAGGGTGAGTAGTGTTTTTTAATTTTGTAAAATGTGAATTAGGCACGGGGAGGAGAGGGGGACTGTGCGTTTCAATTGACATTTACATTGGGTGCTGCATGTGTTTTTGAAAAGAAAATATAAAAATATACTCAGGCCTTTGCTACATTGAAAGGACTCTACATTTATTGCAATTGAGTGACTTTGAAAGTAATGCTTTTTCCATGTTACAAGCATAAAGTTTTTGTCATAGATGGCAGAGGCGCACTCAGCTAGGCTTTCAGAAATTACTTTCTCTGTGCAGCCTGCCGTAAGTAGGAAATATTCTGCAGCAAAATTCTGCCTTGATTGAGTACAGTTCAAACCTACTGTCTTTGTATTTTCTTATTTACCATTTTCAGTGGGTTTCCTTGGATATCATTGAGCTCTAGACTTAGCCATTTGTTTGTAAGTCCATTGACAATTTAGTAGACATGCTGACCAAGCAGATCTTCTAATTTTTATCCAAAGTTTGGCTTTTTGATAGTTCTAGGCAGTTCTGGGATAAAATGTTATAATTAATAATAATAATTAAAAAAAAACCCAAAACTATAACCATGGTTTTAGTACTGTCTTGTCTGAAAGAAGAATAGTTGGCTTTAGAAATTGATCTTATGCTGCAAAGATTTGAAGTCTGAAAGTTGTTGAAATTGATACAATAGTCACGAATGGTTGTAAAAAGCAGTTTATAACACTGAGCTTTAAACCTATTTTCTAAATTGTACATTTCTCTTCATTAACTGGTAAAACGGGATTTAGCATGCTAGGCACTCAGCTCACAAAATCAATAAAAATCTTATCTTTGCAGGATAGTGTTCTGTTTCTGTTGTAGTGACAGCTTTTCACATGCGTGCCTCTGAAATTAAATCCCGTTCACCACCCTTCAAAGGCATTTATTCTATTTGTGTATGTTTACTACGTGCTGACCAGTGTTTGCTTGTGTTGCATACTCTAAGTGTCAGCATAGTCTAAACAAGAAAACGAGCCTTATTTAGTTAAATCATATTTAAAGAAAATAAACAAGGTGTCTTAAAACTGTTTGTCTCTTTTCCTGCATCTCAATATAAAACGATTTCACAAGTGCATAGGACAGTCTGTTCAACTTAATGTGTGCACATGTGGACATAAGTGCTTCAGGTAATAGAATAAATAGACAAAAATGTGCAGTATCAAGTAGTAGTAGATAATTTTTGAGTCACTGCCGTTCTTTCATTTTTGATCTATATACACTCCCTGGATCAAGATGACTGCCAGAGAGGACAAAAGGCAAGACAGTGTGAAAACACATAGCAAATCAGGGTGCCATTTCTGGAACAAGGATGCCAGTGATTTTATTGTGCTAGACTGAAAAACTAATAGCGTTAAACATTCAGTGTTTCTTGGTTTTGTTTTTTTTTTCTTTTTGGGTTAACTAAGGAATTGACAGTTCAGACACATCTGTTTGCTACAGTGGAAGAAAGGAAGTCATATGAAGCTTTTAGCTATTAGTATAAGCTATTTGAGGTGGAAAAAGAATAGAAAACATGAGGGAAAAGGTGAATATTGTGGTTGGGTCATTTGATATTTCAGAGGATGTGTTATTTTATTACAAATGTTAAAGCAAAAAAGAAGAAAACGTAGATTATAACTTCCATTTATTTAAATATGATTTTAAGTTTTGTATTTGAAACAGTTATTTTTTATAATGAAAGTTTCCGTTACGTATTATTACTTTACATTATTTTGGTATATTTAGCTTTCTAGGCTAAAACGAGAATTGGCACAGATGAAGCAAGAGCTGCAATATAAGGAAAAAGGAGTGGAAACTCTGCAAGAGTAAGTTAAGGGTTTGTGGGAGGCTGTTTTTTTTTTCCCCCCATCTTGGAATGACTTGCTCAGGAAACTGTTGCCAAAAAAAGAAAAAAAGAAAGTTTCTAATTGCTGTGCTTCAGAGTTTCTGCTATGATAATGGTGCACGTTGAGAACAGTGTGCAATGATGGAAGAAGGATTGGGCAAACTTAGGTGAAAAGGTGATTTCAGAGATCCACATGCAAAATCAGTTTTGTAGGTACCGTCCTTCCATTCTGCCTGAAAATGAATCACATTTTAAAAATGTACTCCAAGCATGTTCTGAAAATATGTATTGTCTGGAGCCCAATCAGAACCACTGTGCAATGGGATAGTGTTTCTGTGAGCAGCACCTCAGCTTTCGTGCAGGGCAAAATATTTCTACTGGGTGGGAGCCTGAACACTGCAATACTGCTTCTTCCTTTTCCCTGAGAGTCAGACCTTCCAATTCTGGGGAGCATAGCTGAAGTGTTCATGTGCAGTAGATCTAAAGCTCTGTGAGACCTTGGATTTTGTTGCATGCATGCAGAATGACTGCATGTAAATATGACCCCTTGTTTCCTCTCTGGAAGGAGAGGTAGCTGAGGGAGCTCAGGGCAGTTTGCTACTGCTCCCAGACCGTTAGATAGCCTGTGCTCTTGTTTCCTTCACGCTTGCTGATGGCAAAGGTTGCAAACTGTTGTGGTAACCCTCTACCTGCCACTCTTCCTGCAGGCCATCAGATGGGAACTGAGAGACTTCCATCTATGTACTGCTTAGTCACCTGCACTCATAGCGCATATGCAGGAAGCCCCGTGTGATAGGGAGAAAGATTGCCAGGCCATGGAAAAGGTGGCAGGTAAACACACGTTGTTGTGACTTCCAGATCTGTTCAACAAGCCCAGAGCTAGGCTGTACATTGAACAGCTCTTGGATTTGCTTTGGACGTGTGGCTGTGCATTTAGAAATCTTGGCCATCTCTCCAGCATGCATGCAAACAAACTGCCTAATGCAAGCGCTTCTTGAAAAGTTGGAACTGTTGCATGTATAATGCATTTTGCAGCGTAAGTACAGCATCTGTGGAAATACTTGGAAGCTTTGGATTTATTGTGTTGGTGCTGTGAAGCATGGGCACACACTTCTGCTTTGGGAATCCTGGCTAAGCTCCAGAGGTCCCAGAGCAATTAGGTTCCTGATTTTCCAGCTTAGACAGAGTTAACCAAAGATGGCATTACGTTAACTAAACTATATAAAGGAAGATACTCAGTTCTTTCTGTTAAAGGAATAGCCTATGCATTTCATATTTTTCATCCCATTTACAAGGTTCTTTTGTTTTTAAATGAATTTTAAAAGCTTCAGGGGGAAAAAAAAAAAAGTGTCCAGCCAAAATCCTTCATTAGCAGGTATAATGTAATCATTCTCAGGCATAAATATATTTTATTGACTACACAAAACATTTACAGTTAGCTGTAGGAGAATTAACTGAATTCACAATTGTAATGTCAAGCAGTCTGTGTTTTGAAACTGCAAATATTTTAAGACTGATCAATGTTTCTGGGTAGTACCCCAGCTAAGTAAGAAGTAAGAGCAAAACCAGTTTTGTCATAATATTCTCCATCATATTTTCTTTGAGTAAAAATTGTCTTGCCTTTTCTGCTTTGGTTATTTGTTTTCCTCCTCATTGCCACCAGGCATTTTTGAGATAATAGGTCCAATTATTTATAGGTTCAATTGCTTTTATAAAAAGACTACCCACTTGAGTGGGGAGGTGAAAGTACTTGAAGGCCATTTGAAATTCAAGATTGTTTCAATTAGCATAATTAATTTAAGATAGCCCAGTGAAGTAGTGCGACTTACTGAGAAGTAAAGTCTGCAAATGATTATGAATACAAATGTTTCTCTTGGATTTTAGCCCAAGTTAAGTTGCCCGTATTCCAGGATGGGGATACAGGAGAGACATTCAAGAGAGAAGTCGATTCAAGGCGAGCCCTGTGTACCCGATCGGTCAGTGGTGGTAATAAATCAGCTGGTTTAAGAGTTCAGGCATGACAGCTCAGTGCTTCAGTGCTGCTTCTCATTGCTGCTGCTGCAGTCACTCTGTCTGGTGGTGCTCTGGGTGGTGCTCAGTGCCATTTGCTGTAGCTGGTGACAGCATTTTGCCAGCGTTCTTTCTGATATTGCAGTGATCTGTGTTGTGAAACTAGTGTTTGTGGCTTGCTGAGCTCCACTCTCTGAGGTGAATTCTGCTTTTGTTTTGGCTTTTCAGGTAATTTTTCAGTTTCTTTTCTTTGAATTATTACACTTCCAGTAGGAAATGAACCTATTTGGATAGTGTTTGTGCTATCTAACAGCTGCAGAGAGAAGTTTCTCTAGCCTCCTTGTGTAGTCAGGAGAGAGAATCGTTTTGTAGGTAGATGGCCAAGGCTGTGAGTGTGCCTGTGCTCTGGGCTGTCCCTGCCCTCTCTCTCCTTGCACTCTTATTCATCTAGGGAAAAGGGGCACTCCAGTCAAGTACTGAAGCTCAAGAATTTTACTTTCTGCATATCCACGAAACAAGTGTGCTGTTTCAAAAAATAGAGTCCTGTCATTCCTTTTCTAAAAGAGAAGTATTTCATGTTGCTTTTTTTTTTTTTTTTTTCTTCTGTTTTTTCTTTTGTGAAGACTCGCGCATTCCAGGTATTTCTCCCTTTTTGTAACCTTTTCTAAATTTTGGGTCTTCGTATTTTTTGTTCCTTCTTGTGTTTGGTCAAATCGTCAAGTAACTGCCAAACTGAGACTGGCATGCATCCTGTTCAGCTGTTCTAAAGCCATGTTCTTCACTTTATTTTAAGTATGTGCCAAGAACAATACTGGGAGTTGTCACACTTCAGGCTTTATATCTGGCTGAAGGCTTGCTTTGAACCTCTAAGCAGCACAGTGCTGGGAGCAGGTATCAGAACCAACACAGCTCTGTGTTCAACCACTGCTGAGTTTTTAATAGCTTTGCAATTCCATTATAGTCAGAATTACAATATCTGTAGTGCTGCAACTTTTCATTCGGGCTGTATTTTCTCCACTTTCATCCAAATTTGGCAATGTTATGATAAGCCTTCAAATGTTACGGCCTGCCCGTACCCACTGGAGACTTTCTGGAGCTCAGTATTTCAGTCCTGCCTCTCTCCCACCCTCCGTGATCTCCTTCTCTGCTCCTTGGTCTCTAAGGGTGCCTTTGGCCAAGGTGCAGCCGATCCTCTTAAAGCTCGGGGTTAGGGAGTTAAACTTGAGCCTTTTCTGGAATATATTCCTTCATCTGACTGTTAGGGCGTGAGGATGAGGAGCAGCTCTTTCTCTCCCATGTGTTTTCAGTGACCCTTCTGCTTGCCAGGAGGACGAGCAGAGGATTTTGGAGGAAGAAGGCGTTTAGCAGCAAAGGAAATGAAAACCCAGCCAGTTGGCTGCGAGAGCGGAAGGAATGCTCAGAGAAAATGAGGAGAGATGGGGAATTAGGGCTGACTAAACAATTTATAGCTACGCACAAGTTCAGAGGATATGAGAACTGACAAAAGCTTTAAAATTAGATTTAACTCAACTACAGACATACACTTTAATGAGGACTGGAGGAGGAGACTTATGTATTTGAATGATGTGGCAGCAAACAGAGTGGAGACTGCTGTATGGGATCAAAACTATTGTGAGTGTGTTAGTAGCCTACTTGTTCTGGAAACATCTTCCTGAGAAAATGTGTGCTTCATTCATAGTTGAGTATTACTTGAATGCTCTTCCTGTTTGTATAAAGGGCTAATCTGCATTTCCATCATGCTCTTTCCCATTAATAAATGGAAGATTCCTGTTAACTTTGTGGCTTTCAAAACTAGAGCTTTGTGAACGGGAGAAAAAAAAAATGAATGGGCAATAAATAACGTAATTTTGTAAAATATTTGAGGCTGTTTGGATGTACAGCAATACTGATTTAAGCTGTGATATGTCTGGCAGTAGAGTCTTTTCTGATTCTTTGCTTAAACAAATACCAGTTTCTAAGTTGGGCTCCAAAGTGACGTCCAGGAACATTAATTTGTGGGTAACTGGACAAAAATCTGGTTGAAATTAAATAATTTCCTCTTCCTGTAATGCCACCTTGTACCTGCCAAACAGTATAATGAACAGTTGTGTAGGAGACATTTCCTGGTCTAGAATTTGGGTGGAATCTATGTTTTTAACATTAACATAACCTTCAGATAAAACCACATTATCATTTTCATGAAACTTCTAGTCAATCGGAGTACTTGTTTGGCCATGGTTTTACCTAATCTTTTCAGGATTTTAAGTAAAAATGAATGAAGACTCAAGCAATCATCTGAAAAACAAAACAAAGCAGAACTTTAAGGCACATGATTTAAGTATCTTCTGCTTTTTGAAACATAAATCATAAAGGCTTATATATGTTTTCATATGCAACATGGGCAAAATTGAGCTTAAGCGGAAAGTTGAGGTTCAGGCTTATACTTTGTGTTTTGTCCAAAGTCGGGACCTGACAGAAAAAAACAAACAAAGCAAAACTGCGGAAACCCAGCCTGTAATTTGTCCTGAATGTTGTGAGCTACACAGTAAAGCCACAGGAGTTTTATTCAAGCTTTTTAGTTTTTCTTATTAGGATTTTAATATTTTAATTTTAAAGTAAGTAATCTGCTGCAAGTAGAATTTTAGTGATTTGCTTCACTGACAGAACAGACTGAGCGAGAGTGAGAAAAGTTTTTGTGTAGTTTAAATTGCAAATGCATTTGTATTCTTGGTACCACTTAAATATTCTAAGAATACAAGACAGTTACGAGGTTTCTAGATTTATCTCCTATCCTGTACTACAATGCAAGAGGGTCTTTTCTGACAGTTTGTTTTTTCACAGACTAGGATTTATGCACTATTTTTTATGCTTTTTTTTAAATTATTTGTTATTTCTAGCATAATATACCTTGAAACTTTGAGTTACTCTCAATATTACACAAAATTCTTGTCATAATTATCTAGGACATCTCTTACTACTACTTTTTATAAACCGATGTTGTATGTAACACCTGATGGCTGTATCATCTTTTTTATCCAGACATACCTTCTGAAGATGTTTGTTCCTAGGATTGGTGTAGGGACCATTACACGTACCAACTTTTTTTGGAAAAATATTCATTTACGCAAAATGTGTAAATACATACCTGCACATACTTTATATGTTAGACTAACAGGTAAATTGGGGCCTTCATACCTCAACAGGAATTTAACATTATTTTCACAAATTGCTTTAGGTAGGCCGTTAAATCCTGTAGTTCTTCTGGAAAGTTTTGTAGAGACTCTGGGAATGTGATTCCAGCACCTCTCTGGGCAGCCTGTGCCAGCGCCTCACAACTACTTCTGCGAAGAAGTTTTTCCTAACATGCAACTGAAATCCCCTCGGTGCAACTTGAGGCTGTTTTCCCTAGTCCTGTCGCTAGTTACATGGAAGAAGAGGCTGACCACCAGATGTGTGTGCGGGGAGATCATAGAATCATAGAATAGACTGGGTAGAAAGGGACCATGAGATCATCTAATTTCAACCCCCCTGCTATGTGCAGGGTCACCAACCACCAGACCAGGCTGCCCAGAGCTACATCCAGCCTGGCCTTGAATGCCTCCAGGGATGGGGCATCCACAACCTCCTTGGGTAGTCTGTTCCAGTGAATGATACTGTCCAGAGACAATAGATGATGTTCCAATGTAACAGATGATATTCCAAGATGATATTGTCTAGAGAAGATACTCAAAGATGTCTGTAGTGAAGGGAAAGCATTTACAGTAACTTTTTTGGAATATAAAATTTCTCCCAAAAAACAGAATGCCTTCATTAGGAACCTCTAAAACAGGATCAGACAGAAGTCTTGGAAGAGATGTTCAAATGTGTAGTGATGCATCTGAATAGTGTTGGCCTGGCTGCCAATGTCTTTTCAGTTATTATTGTGTAGGTTAGTTTTAGGTTGATTTTACTTTAGTTGTGTAAAGTAACCTGAAAATGTTGGCTTTGCAAATAAACTCTGTACTAGGGGAGGTTAAAAATGGAAAATCTGTTGGTTTTGCAAAGCTGGGTAGGTAATTGCATTGTTCTAGCTTTAGAGTGTACTGGGCACTGAATGCTGTGCTTCTTCCCAATAGAATGTAATTTTATTCTTGGAAATGAAGTGGTACATGAATAAACAAAAGGTCTTAAAATATTTGTGGTGTTTCTAATTATGTGAAAATTCTTGAACTTGTCTTTGTCTTTTCAACAGGATCGATCGTAAGATGTCAAGTGCTCATACAAATTACAGACTGGATGAAGCGCAGGCTATAATGAGTGAGCTACGAACCATAAAGAAAGCCATATGCACAGGTGAAAAAGAGAGACAGGACCTTATGCAGGTAAAAGAAATACACAACTCCTGAAATGTGCAGTGTGTTTCCATTTCCTTGTTGGTGATTGTGTTGGGATTTCCAGGTTTAAATAAACAAGCATGGTGGCCAAATTTGATTATTCTGTTTGATAGTTGCTAATGGCAGACTATTCAAAAGAAGTAGATGTGGAGCCTTATGTTCACAGTATACACAATATGAGTTTCATATTTTTGTTGTAAATAACATACTATTCTTAACATTGAGACCAATGTTTTCGTTTAATATAGCATTCCACTACTGCTGTGTCAAAGACTCCTATGGAATTATTATGTTGTATTTAAAAACAAAAATGAGACCAACAGTATATGTTTTTCACTTTGTTTAATGTCCCCTTGCGTTCCCTATGAAGAAGTAGCATTGAGAATCCATGTTCTAAAGGTTTATCAGCTTGTTTTTCCTTTTATGAGTTTCTCATAAAACTGGATCTCTGTCACTGTGTGACAGTTCAGCAGCTCTTTTTTTTAAAAAATTTTTTTTCTTTTTTGCTTCAGTCTTTCCTCCAAAGTGTTTTTATTAAGACAAATTAATTTCAAATGTCCTCACAGAACCCTCAAAGCATGTGATAAAATAGAGTAAAATAGATAATATATAAATAGATAAAATCATCATGCAAGCTTAAAATTTTTTTTTGAATCTGAGTATGAGGATTAAGGGAAGGTGTTGGATCACTGCTTGGGCATGTCTTTGAATGACTTCTGCATCTGCTCTGAGCTCTCACCTGCTGTGTCTGCGTTATCAGTATGACAATAACTTGACTGAGCCACGATCCTTTGCCACTGCAGGAACTTTGGTACAGACTTGCTGAAACATGCTCTGGATACAGTATTCCTCACCTCATTCTGAAAATGCTGTATGGAAAAAAATATTTTCATTACCTAAGTTTTTGGGACTGCACTAAATTATTACTGCCATTCCTTTTTTTTTTTTTTTTTTTTTTCTTTTCATTTTTCTCTGCAATAGTCTTTTGCTGGTTTTTTTTTTTTTTGTTTTTTTGTTTTTTTGTTGCTGTTAAATGATGTGGGTAGCTTGTATTATTCAATCTCCAAAGTATTACCCGAAGGTCAGCTGATGGACCACAAATCCTTGTTCAAGTAGACAGAACACTTAAGTCACTACTAAAAGTTTCTGCCTTGGCAGCTTTTAACATACTTGATATTTTGTGTTGGCTAGGTTTTAAAGTGATTCTCAAGTCTTCCACATGCCTAGCTAGCAAAAAATGATTAGAAAGGCAGTTCTTCATGGATGCTGTGACGCACATTTTAGGAAACTAACGGGTAATTTACAGTCTTGTGTGTGAGACCTTGGAACAGCTTAACTACTGGCCTTGTTTTGACTCTCTTGGTAGTTTTTTAAAATTTTTTCCCCCCATTTCTTTAGATTTTCAATCCCCACTGGCACTATATCCAGTGGTAAACATTAAGATGCCTTAAAATCACATCTTATAAACCAATTTTAGGTGCAGTTGCATAGTCTTTAAGTATACATAGCTCACTCTGAAAGTAACGCTTCTTGTTTATTACCAAGGAAGCAACATCAGATAGAAAGAGCACAACACTATTTGATAGAGCAAATTCTCAGCTACAGAACTCTGTTTTTCAACAACCACCATTAGCATATGGACAAGAGCCTGCATACTCTTTCATTTACTGTTTTTTGAAGATAATTGTTGTGGAGTCGTTTAGCTTTGGCAAATAAGTGAAAGTCTGTTTAAAACATCTTTGTAATGAGTTGAGAATTTGATGGTTTTTTTTTTCCCTATGGGTTTGGAAATTGATTTGTCCACAAAAGCGCTATCTTTAAAAGCTATTGTTGGTAAGACAGGCTTTCTTACGGAAAATTGTCTGTTTTGAATGCTGTTTATAGATGAGTTGGAAGTATTCTGTAAACAGCTGGGAATTTATTTCAGAGAAAGGAAATAGAAAATTTTATACTACTTCTTAATTTAAATCTGGCCAGTGTAAGCAACAGAACTAAACATAGCAAAAGTGACTCAGTCTTGTGTAGGTGCTTGGAAAATTGTGGCTGTCGTAGAAATATGATAATTGGGTAGAGCTGTGTGGGAGAGAAGTCTGACAAGGGAAGCAGAGGGTGGTCGGATTTAAACTGGGTGCTGTGGTTACAAATAAAGCCAAATATACAATCTCACAGCTCCAAAAAAATGGACAAACTTTTTATATAAGATTAGTAATCAAGGTGTGTGCTTATGTTCCTGAAAGCTGTGTGTGTGTCTCTTTTCCCCCTCCCTTCATGCTTTAATTCCTGTTCCAGTATGTTCATGTTCTTTGAAAATGTTCTTTCTTAGAAAGCATTGGAGAGTTTTTGTTATTTTGTTTTTTTAATTTTTATCATTTTCTTCTTTATTATTTCCTTCTTTACCATTTAAGTGAACCAAATAGGTTAGATAAGAACTACATTGAAATGTTATGTGCCACCTAAGTCAGCTAGCAACATATTAATTATGAGATGGCAGTGCTCTCTTTTTGGATAGATTTTGACTGGTGTGTCTGCAGCTTCACGTCCATGCATTGAAGTGGTCTGTCAGTTTCTTTAAGATTATCATTAACAATCCATCCATAAACCTCAGATGAAAGAGAGGTTCTCTCTTCCATATTGCTGGGGAGGATTTTTCTCCTAGTAGCTGATCTAAATTGTTTCTATGGAAAAGTGTGCTAACTTTAGGTTGTAATTTTTCATGTTATGATCGCTGGAGGGTATGCTTTTAATTCATCCAATTAAGAAGGACTCAAAGGACTTCTCTACTTACCATAAAGCACAGTCACCTATTCACGTAGATGTAAGTTAAGGTGATTGCCACCTGCAAAATGCTATGTCATTTGTTAGTAAAATCCAGAGTTCAGCAACTGTGCCCAGATAGGAAACCTGGCCAGCATCCAAGCAGTCCCTTATTACCTTCCAGGGAGATGCTGGAGTGGGAGGTCAGGAGCGCAGCAGGAGTGCATGAAGTAGCTGAAATATGGGCAAAAGTTTAGATTTAAGTTCTGGCATCAGGACCTGTGGTGCCTGTAACATAATACATATACCTGTAGCATAATATATGTTAGCCAAAGGTGCCAGATGGACATAGCTTATTTGGGAGATACTTCAGGCTTTCTGAATCCCTGGTGATCATGAGATCAGCTCTGCTTTACTGGAAAAAAGAACATATTAGACATTTGATATTTGTGCAGCAACAATTTAAAATAATTATTTCCATCTCATAAATCCACAAGGGATCCATCTCAGTTCTCCATACAGCAAGAAACTGACAGGACTGGGTGATTTGCAGTGAGTTTTGGAGCACTGAGTAGAAAGATAATATGCAGTCATCTTAAAATGGCAGACACCCTGGTTTTCTTTCTGCATCTTTGTAGAGCTGTTCATCTGGCAGCAAATCTCCAGAGGTTAAAGGGCCACTGGCTTGAGATTTAGTGGCAGCATAACTCAAAATTGAATTTTGGTTTCTTAGGATGACTATTTCATTTGTCCATCATGCTAAGATGGCCCAGTTTGACTGGGAGGTAGCAGAAGAATTGGATTCTTCTGGGGACCCAAGACAAGCTGAGCTCCTTAGTGCAAGAAACCATTGCTGTTTTTGCTGACTGGTTTTCAGGCCTGCTGCAATTCCTAAGGCTGCTTTCTGGTCTCTGTAATAGATGCCTTTGTCTTCAGGTGGCAGCAAGGGGCATTTGCAGCTCCTGTAAGCAGCAGCCAGTTGCTGTTACACAGGCTTATCTTCCTTACTCCATTAGTTGAATTTGTTGTAGGAAAAGGAAGTGTTGCTGTATGATCCAGGGTATCCTTTTTAAACTGCTCTTTGAAAATTGAGGACTATCTTGGTAACTGGATATGCACAGTAACTGGTGCTTGTTGCAAATTGTCAGATGTCAGAGGCACTGAAATTCCTGAGGGTCAGCGTGTTGCCATTGAGCTGCATCTGCTTCGTCTCTGATTCTCTGATAGTTTGGCCGATGCAGTAAGCGGTTTTGAGGTTTTTTTCTGGGGTATTTTTGCAGTCAGCTGACTTGACTACATTATGATCTATGAACTGATACAGTTCATATAATTTGTTTGCTTTTTCCCCTCTGGTGTGTGTGTGTGAGGGGCAGTATTTATTTTTAAAGCATTTTTTTAAAAAGTTCTTTTGATCCAGAATACTCAGGATCTTAGTCATTAGTGACAACCTGCATAGCAGTTTCGTCATAAACAGTAAATCATCTGTGATTTCTGAAAAATAGAGAATACATAATCAGAAAATAAGTGGCAGTGACAATTACACCTTTTTATTAATGGAATTTTAAGAGCCTGCTGACCAAGTTCTTGCAGTCAAACAAACTTCTCTAATTTTGCTTGACTTTGTTGCTCCTTTTCTCCTTTAAGACTGCTGAAGTCTGTGCTTCACCCTCACAGTTTATGTCATTGTCTAGACATTTCAGAGATGTTGCTTGCTTAACCCAAAGTGTAAAATATCTCTGTGAATGCTGGGCAAGGGAGCCCAAGGGTGAAATCAGCTGCCATAAGACCACAATCAATACAAGCTATTCATCAAGTTGTATGTGAAGGCATTAGTGGCTGAGGAATGTAACCTGGGCAGAAGATGGCAAAAGGGCAGGTGAATCACATTTGTCTTTCATACCAACAAACTTGGTATGTAAGCTGACAGTTGCTAGATTGTAGGCCATACAAAAACTAAAACTTTCATAGACCTAAAATAAATTGTAAAAATGAGATTAAAAAATATATATATCTAGATGCTTCTTTGAAAAAAAATAATTATTGCAAAGCAAAGGTGCTTCTTATTAGCTGATAATGTTATGAATTTTATTTAATGCGAATACCTCTTTTAAGGCAAGCTACTTATATGAAGTCATGCTCTCTAGGCAGAATTCATTTCTGTTTTTCTATTAAAAAAGGTATTATCAAAATCTGTTGTTATTATTTTTTTTAATGTCTTTTCTTGTAGAGCCTGGCCAAGCTAACCGATGGATTCAGGAATAGCTGTTGCATTACAGATTCCCTGCAGGATCTCCAGCACAATTCTAGTTCACTCAGTGATTCCTGTTTACCTCAACAACACTGCGATGCTTGTTCTCAGACTGACATCACTGGGGAGGTATGTATTCCTATGTGAGCCATTTGCTTTAGAAAATCGGCTGCTTTTTCTATTGGAATGGTACTTTGTTACTTCCTGTTTTAATTCAGTACATGTTAGCTGTGGTAGAACAAAAAATCCAAATGAATATTCCTTGGTGAAGGATTTGCATTTTCTTATTGTTCCCGGAGCATGTGAATGGTGGGCTTTGCCATTCTACTGCTTGAGCATGGTGTAGCTCATAGGTGGGCAACAGATACAGTCAGCTTGGTAATAGAGATGGGAGTTTGTTTCTTTTAATCTTGTTTTTATCTTGATTGTCATTGTTCGCACACATCAAAGACACAGAGTAAACCTCTGTTCCTTTCATTTTCCTGTGACAAGGAAATACTTACTCAGTCCCAAAATATTTTTCTTAAACAACTAACAAAGTTTCTGGTCTACTTTATTATACTTTTATGTTCAGATATGCCTTTGAATAAGGTGTTTGAAAATGACTTATCATCAGTCTTCAGAGATAGTTCGGTGTGAATGAAAGAGTATATTTCAAATAACTCTGTAACTGTGGCAGCCTAGCATTTGCTTCTTTGGATGAGGCTGACAACAGAGCAATAAGAGAACCTGTCTGTAGTTTTATAGTACCATAGTTTGTGTGTTACTTTGTATTCAGCTATTTCTGTTGAACTGTGTAATTTCTAACCGTAGGCTTTTATCACTTCATTTTGATTTCATTACCTTTTACTGATGACTAGTAGCCAAGCTGAGTATCTCTAGAGGACCTCTGTGTAAGAGGAAATCTGTATTTTTAATAGGTTAATCCCGAAGTATCTAAGAAAATTTATTTAACACCAGAATTTCTTGCAGGGTGTTAGTTAAATGGTGCCTTTGGGGTGCCATTTTTCAGGCTGATGGCTGGATATGATTAACGAATTCCAAAACAAATTACCTAAAAGGAAAATTGCAACATTTTGCCATTCACAGTATACACTGAGTGCCTTCTAAGACGAGCCAACTGTAGTCAGAAGATTATTTTTAAGTTAAGTGTTAAGTGTTTTTTCTTAGGAACATAAAATTGTATAATGAGGTTAATTATTTTCCTGAATTATTAGTGATGGAATGTGAGTAAAGAAGAGGTGGCTTTTTACACATGTGATGATGAAGAGAGCAAAAGAAGCAGTTAGATAGCAAATCTAGAGGTGCAGCAATGAAGAGGGCAACTACTGAAGCCCTAAGATGAAGAGAAGTTGTTGTAGAAACCAGGCTGTATACAGAATGACTTGTAACATATATGCATTTTTTGTGACTGACTGATTCAAAGAACAGGTAATGTTTTTGTAATAGTGTTTAAATCACACTAATGATCTAAGTGCTGGGTAATACATTGCAGTATATGGTATGTAGTCTGAATTATTTCTTATTAAACTATCCCTTAAGTAATAAAATATTTCAGTTAAAACATACTTGTTATAATTTAGGCTTGCATAAAGTTGAAAAGCTTTGATGTTTTGTAAGTGATACCGTTTGCAAGCCCTTCATTTCCTGTATCGTAATTTGTTGAAAGGGTTCACTTATCTTTTATATGTTTAGCTACAAACCAGAGTTGTATGTCTGAAGCATAAAATTGATTTTGGTTGTTGTTATTCAAAACATTCACAATTTTTAGTTAGGCCAATAGGAGAGACTAATTTAACCCTTTATTTTGAGAATGTTTTTAAAATCTCATTTAAAATCTCATCTATTTCCCCCCCATCTTTACTCTTCAACTCTGCAAAAGTTTGGGTTCGATGATAAAACAAGACTTGTAGACAAAGTAAGACTCAACTGGCAATATGAAGAAGCCAAGAAAAGGTAAATAAAGACAAAATTGGTATTTTTTATTTTTACTTATGTTGTCAGCGTTTTCAAAGTAGAACTGGAGCCAGTCTCCTAACTGAAATGTCTTGAGGAAGATTAACGTGCTTACTGTGCTTACTTCTGATAGTTTGGAGGTAATAAAAGCTTAGGTAAACGTAAAACCTTATCGTAAGGTTATTATATTTGTTTGCATAGATAAAACTGAATGTCAGTGCTATTGTACACTTGTACAAACAGGAGGCTGCAGTAGTTTAATTGAGCTGTTTATTTTTTCTTTATTCTTTTCAAGCCTCACTATAAACGGTCTTTAATATGCACCCGGTTTGTATCTGGCTGTCTCTGTCACTTTGTTCAGAACTTTACATGCCTGTGATTTGAATTCTGAATGATGAAGTACTAAATGCAGTGTGAAGACAGCATGAAAAAATTCTTGAGATAAGTAGACATTCATAGCTGAATAAAAAGGCACATAAAAATAAATTTTGAGGATGAAAAACATATGAAAAAATGTTTTTAAGTTAACTTGGAATTAATTAATTCTTTATCAAGTCTTTCAACCTACTAACTTATTATAATTACTTATTTCTTTTGTGAAGTCCTGCAGATTTTTTTCATGGCTTTCTGAAAGTAACCTATCTGATTGAGAATTATTTTAAAAGTATTACATACCGGTGTAGTTTAATAGGCCCTTCTTTAATCTTGCTGCTTTCAAACTATTTGTTGCATGCTCAGGACAGTGGTGTAGGTGCAGATGGTAGCTTGAACATGGTAACTTTATGCATTTATGATCACGTTCATTTGCTCTGGTAGAATGTTCTCTACCTGAAATTGACTGTCACTTGAAAGATCCAGTTACAGTCAGTTCTGAGAACCTTATTTTATTAAATTTGTTTTTCAAGTTGTTTTTTTTTTTCCTTTTCAATTTTGTCTGTTTTTCTGTCTCTAAAAACAAGGGGTAAAGACAAAGTCCAGTACTCTTGCCTGTTTTTCACGCAGTGATGGCTTTTTTTGAGAAAAACTCTTACGTTGTCATGTGTCTTGGCACAGATTGGAAGCCTTATAGGCAATTTACCATTTTTTTTTTTTTTCTTGGAAAGTTTGCCCACATTTGGATGCAATACAGGCATAGAAAAAGAAACTGATGCAAGCACATTAGAAATACACAGCTAAATTTCTTCAGCATTTGTAACCGGAATAAAAGTCTGCATTGTAAAATGCATTATGTGGGTACCAGTCACTATTACCTATCAAAAATTAATTAGCTGGAAGAAAAAAGGCAAAACAAAAGGCCGTATGTGTAGTGTTTGGTCAGAGGTTAACCCATAAGCACATCACAGCCCAATGGTAATTTAGGATTACATGACAGTTGTTTTAGGAAATTGAATAGGATTTAGTTTTGCACTGTTAAGTTTAGGAGAAATACCAGTGCCCTAAAGATTGTATTAGAAGTTCTTAATTTAAGTTTTCTCAGGTGGAAATGCTGAGTATTTGTTTATATACAGAATGCAATATTTCTGACCATGAAACCGATTTGGCTTCTGACATTAATTTCAAACAGAGAACAGTGATTGCAGTAAGGGTAGTTTTGTTGTCCTGAAATAGCAGCTCCAACAATGCTCTGTTATTTAGCAAAAGCACGTTAGTTCCTTTAAAATAGTAGCCTTATTTTGCCCAGTATGTTGTACAGAAATAATCAGCTTTCAGCTTTTGAGTGGAACTGCACAAAGCTCATTGCCCCTACCAGTTATCTCTGTGGTTGCATTCTTCATTTATCATGCATTCCTTCCCCTTAGCTTGCTGGCATTTCTGTAGGGCTTTTGTCTCTACTAAATATCTTTGTGCTCATTCTGCCTTGGCTGCTGAAATATCTACTGTTACTGCGCAGTGTGGGTGACGGAATGTGCTGCCATGGATTAAAATCTACAAAGTAGAAAATTAAAATGCTACAGTATATCACAACTGTAAAACAGTATATTATGACTGTTTGCTTGTCAAGCAGGGTGTAAAATGCATAGCAAACAAGTTTAGCAGGCAAACTGCCTGTATGTCCAAGTTTTAAGGTAGGGCTTTAAAAGTACTCTGGAAGAAAAAAAAGCGTCTCTCTTCCCTTAAAGGAAAGCAAGTGGAAAATATTCCCCCTAACTGAAGGGCAGCATGTTGCATTTTTGCCATAGATGATAGTATTGATAGTACTAATGACAGCTTTAGGTGCCAACTTGACGGCAAGAATACTTGCCGTGTGTAGTGCAGAAGTTTTTTAAAATCAAAGTACATTCTCTGTGTGTAGTATTTTAGTGAGAAAATGCAGTGTTGGGATTTCTGACTGACCCACCTTGAGAAATGTGGGAGATGAACCTTGTGATAGTGGGGAAGTTGGTTTATATTCCTCAAATATCTTTCCTCCTTAATAAAATATACTTTGATTTTTATTCCTCCTTTAAAAGTCTCTCCAAGAGTGCTGAGTGGTTTGGTCTTTGCATAAATAAGACATTTGCAGAGCTTTTTTTTTTTCTTTTTTTTTCTTTTTTTTTTTCCTTCAGCTTCCTACTGGAAAGAAGTCAGATAATTTGCAATTTAACTTTTCCCATGAGTATCTTCAGATGCTGTGAGCTGTGGATTCCGACATCTTCAAAAAGCTGTAGAAATCATCCTTTATCCTGTGTCTATTCCAGTCTCTGAGAGGAGACGTGGAAACTCCACTTTTTATTTCAGCAGTCGTGCTGAGCAGAGGGGCTCCTGCTCTTTACCGTTCTCTTCCCCCCCATTACTGTTTAAATAAACTGTACCTTATTTCCATGAAAATGTTTCTTTCAGATCTGTCAGTGTGGCCCTCCAGAGAAGCAGAGGGAGGGAGGAAGACATTTTTGAGCAGACAGCCCCAAGCTGCCTGGATAAATACTGTTTTCAGTTTCAGTTGCTATTTCAGTGAGACCACCTCTCATGAAAAGCATTTGCATGCTGGAAAGTGTCCCCCTCAAGCATTTTTCTGAATAGACTGTTTCATAGAAAGAGAAATCAAAAGCAAATTGTTTCTCTTTGATACCTCAAAGTTGTACCATTTCAAGTAATGACTGCACAAAGTATATTGGTAAGTGATGATGAAATGTCACTGCTACAGCACCTCATACGCTGGGAAGTGAATTGATCAATAGATGAAAAATTATCCCTCCAATAACAAGTACTGGCATTAACTCTTTTTTTTTTTTTTTTTTTTTTTTTTAATCCAGTCTGATGGCAGCTGACTTTAAGTGAACAGAAACATCCAAGCATCTTCAACCAGTTTATCTAATTTGGGTGCAGAAATTTCTTTACAGTCACCTGCATTTTCAATTTTGGAGATGTTATTTTCCAATTCAATTGTTTAGAGCATATGGAGGCTTGAAAAAGCAAAACAAAATTATTATGTATTTTTCTGTTAAAATTCATCCTGTGCAGGCAAGTTGCATGTATAAGCAAATTTATTTGCTTAATTTTTAGTGAAATTCAGTGGACTTGTATGTTTTACTCTGCTAAACTAATCTGAAAATCTGATTTAAGGATGAAGTAATTTGTCTGATATCCCATAAATATCCGGCTTAGGAATGTTAGCTAAATTTAAATCTCACAGTATTAACTTTTAAACATACAGCTGTCTTTCTCTTTGGGTTAGTACTGTAGCATGGCTCTGCTCCCTCTATATCTTTAAGGTTTTCATTGTACCAATTTAAATGTGAGTTAAGGAAATCCTAAATCCTCTCCACCATTGGTTTTAGCAGGCTTTATTTTGAAGGTGAATAACTTATTTTATCTGCAAAATGCCAATGGACTCTAAAGATTTCATGAGTATCTTAAACCAGTTTAAGACCTCTTTGTTGAAACAGGCTGCCAGAAAGGCTGGATATCCTACAGAGTGTACTCGTGTTGTCCACCAAAGCCACAGTGGCACATACTTGCAGGAACAGCCAAAGTAGACACAGTCAAGAAATTTTATGAACTTTTGGCTAAGTTCCCCAACTTCTTGTTCTTTCCATTTCTCTCTTCCTCTTTCCCTAGCCTTCCTCTTTTTGAATATAATTTGTAATTCACTCTCCCAAGGGCCTATAAATACCAGAAATTACCTGGCTCTTAGGCTATTCGCTTCGTGTCTTCTGTCCCATAACCTTGGTGTTATACGGTGGTAGAAGTTGCCTGCTGGCTGAAGTAGCAGAGAATTGAGTTAGGATCTGACCATAAGCCTCCTGGTGTCCCAGAACCTAGTTCTGCTTAAAGAAAAAAGTAAGCTGGACTGATTTTTTTTTTTTTTTGCATATTTGTGCAATCAGTTACCATTTTCCTCCAAATCGTAGCTATGGGTTCTGTTTTTATTTATTATTAACAATATTCCCATTGCACAGGTAACAAAAGCTTGAGCTGTAGAGTAGTCTGATGTGTCACCCAAAAGTCAAGAAGTGTTTTTCTTTTTTCTTTTCTTGGAAAATTCAAAGTAATTTCAGAGAACTTGTTTAAGCCAGGATGATCAGCACTTGTAGGTTAGGAAATACTTAGTGTAGCGTATTATTTTGTCCCTTTAGTGAATATGAATTTGGATGTTGATATTCCTTCAGAGTGTTTATTTCCCCAAGACACCTGCTTTGCTCGTACCAAGTAATGGGCTTGATTGTAATGTCTGCAGTTCAGATTGTTTCATCTCATAAAAAGTGATTTTTACTTCAAGATCGCTTGAGTACAACTCATGCTATACTTTAATAAGTAAAATCTTCTAAAATAGAAGTTCTTGAGCTCATCAGTATAATTTCATTATATTTTTATAATAAATTAATTTCAGGTAACAGTCTCGAAGTAGAGGTTCTGAATGCCAGCAAAATAACTTAGTTTTCCTCAGTTATTTCCAATGACAAAACTACAGAATTGTAGGAGTTGGTAGAGACTTCTAGAGATCTTCTAGTCCAACCTCCTGTTAAAGCAGGTTCCCTGCAGCAGGTGAATTGTTGCTCTGGTTTGTCTAGAGGAGTCTGTGTGGAAGTGTAATGATTGAGACATGTTGCATTATTCTGAAAATATATGCTTCTTCCATCCCTTGATGTAGTTTGGATGATGCTTGGAAAATTAATGTTTGTCCAGTTTTCCAGCCTTGTGCCATGCCTGTGTTATTGTGAACTGTGTATGCACCAAGCCAGCTATTTCACTGTGACCGTTTCAGGGCAAGTTTTGCCATTTCAAATCTGTATTTACTTCTTATCACGAAGGTTATCTCACCTGTGCACTCCTGCTTCTCTGCTTAATAGGAGCTGCTCTATTCATTTCTATTAGAAATTTTTAAATATTGAAATAAACAGCAAGTCAGTCTTGCCTACCTAGGAAACCAGTCATTTGATACCACCTACTCGAGTGTGGAATGCAAGCTCCTCGGTGCTTGTTATGCAAGGATGGGAATGGGCAAAATGCCTGGAATGTTGATGGTTCAAAATTAACTGCTTTTTTTTCCAGGAATACGTTAAATTGCTACATTAGTAGGGACCTTGGTATATCTGGTGTTAGGCCAAGATAAAAGGACTCTCATAGTGACTAGACTTAAGGAGTAGTATCTTAAAAATAGACAGTAAGAAGCAAAAATGTGTTTGGAAGAAATTAAATTGCTATCCCTGTCAAGTATTTGATTTAAGTGAGTGTTTAAGGTAGACAAAATATATACACTGAAAGAAGGCAAAGTAGCCACTTTTTATTATAGATGTCTGGTGTAGTATGGGCATTAAATTTGCCATGGACAAGCACAGTAAAAGTGCTTATCTGTGCATTTATTATGTTTGGAAATAAAAGCTTGTGTTGCAAGAAGCAAACTACAAGTGTGAAATATGCTTGGAAGGATTTTTCTTATTAAGGTTTTGGGTGAATTAAATGTCTTCTATCCTCAGATACATTTCTTAGGTTTGGGTGAGGGAGACTGTAAAAGCCCTAGGGACGTTTTCTAGCTAACAGTATAAATTTTAACAAGTTTTATCACTGGTAGCTTTTTGGAGCAATATGTTACATAGAGATGTCCTTAGTGAAAGACAAGCAACAAAGTTCCCCAGAAAAGTCTGGTGTGCTTGCAGGAACTGCAGAAAATACAGGTTGCAGGAAGTTGGCTTACTACTGCTGAAGTTCTCCCAACAGATTTCTGCATTATGTAGTGTTACGCAGGGGATTTTTCTTTGCTTTAAGGGAAGAAATAGAGACAGGAACTGCTAGCAGAAATGCTGAGAGCATCAAGGGAATCAAATTAAGTACCTAATCAGATCTTGGAACTTTTCAGTGACACAAGCCTAGTCCACAGCAGTACTTTTTCCTTTAATAATGGTACAATTAAGTTATTGTACCACCACTTTATGCTTTCAAAGCATCTTCTATCAGAAATCTGGAGAAAAAAGCAAACTTTAATCTGGAATGACATACCCAGGGGGAGTAATGTGTTCTTAGCAAATACAAGAGTCTAAATTAAAACCTCCTGTATTTCAAGTATTGTCCTGATCAGCCAAGCTGATTTGATGGCCAAATGACACTGAAAAGAGAGATCACTTCCTTCCTTCTGCTATTTTCCTATCTTGTCTGCTGGCATTTCTCTCTTCTTTGCTGCCTAAGTTAGCATTTATTTACCTCATTGGCCAGTATCATAACCAGCTCAGTCTGCATTAAAAAAATGCCTAGCAAGGCAACTGTGATTGGGTCACTCCTTCAGCTGCTTCGTTAAACTGAACCCAGAGTCTTCACCAAACACATCTCATCTTTATTCACAAGCCACAACAGAGCTTGTGAACGTGGTCATTCCAATGCATTGCCAAGGCTCAGCTGATTCACACTCCCAAACTAAGCTATGACCATCCAAATGTGCTTGAGTTTTACAATTCTCTTGAGCAGACTTTGGGTTCCTGTTTGTTTCATTTGGCACTGAACGCTTGAAAATCAAGCTGTATACATGTTCAGAAGTGTTTCCTGAATCTTTAACCGCTGAGCAGAGTGGGTGAGGGAGAAGAGGGAGGGTGAGTGGCCCTGACGTCCTATGAGGGGATGAGGTGTTTGTCAGGAAACTGCCTCTGGAATTCATGCATAATAGCTGAGGAATGAAATATTTAAACTGCTTGTATTGATTCACAATGGTGCTTTCACTAGCTATTTGCAGGAAGTTGGGTATTGATGTCAGGAAATTGAAAAGGTATTGAAGGACTTGATAAAATATTACACTTCAGACTAAGATGTAACACAATACCTAAGTTCTTTGCTTGCTGTAAATGAAAATTAAAGGGAGAGAATGGTATTTGTAAAAACTAACAGTAAGATTCCTGTTTATCTATGAACATGTAAACTAACTAACACAATCGTTGACTTGCATAAATACTTTATTTTCCTTGCCATGATATAAGATGGCCAGATACTTTCCAGTTGACAGTCCGAAATAAATACTGCTGTAGGTTAGGGTTTAAATAGGAAAAATCTACCTTCATTGTGTGCCTTTTCATTTATTCTTGGGCAGACATGATCATGCTGTGGATTTTCTGCTTGCTTGTTGTGTGCTTTTAACATTACTTTGTTAATTCATTTCTTTTATTCTCACATACTTTCTCATTTAAGGACAGTAATCTTTTCTTGCACCCTTAACTTTGAATGCTGCCATTTCAAAGCCAAGATGAAACTGAGGTGTACAGATGCATAACTTTGGTGCAGCATAGTTTCTTACAAATGTTCAAAAATCAGAAAGCTAGATTTTCTTATTTACTTTTCATTTTAACAGTAAGCTTCTGAAGTGCCTTAAATTGATCACTGTAAGACAAGCATAAAAAAACAAACAGTAACAGAGTGTTCTCCCTGTTATGCTTATATACCTTTTGGTTTTGCCAAAAGAAACAGTTGTGAAATTTTTAGCGCTAGAGGTTGGTGTAGTGTTTATTAGAGTTCAGAATTTCTTTTTAGCAGATCAGTTTCTCACAGTGTCAACTGTGGAATCAGAAAACAACAATAGTTGCAAGAATGTAATGGTTCAGTGTATGGAGATAAAAGCAAAACAAGAAACTCCTTTTGGCTATGAAGTCTACTACTAAAAATAACACTGAAATTAGCATATCCAACTTCGATTTGATGATTGATCTGTCTGAAGCCATCTGGATTTTGCAACCAGTAAATCTTTTTTTCTGGACCTACATTTTTGTTTTACTGATAATTAATATGTTCTTAAAGTTTTGTTGTCAGTCAGGACAAGTTCCTCTGTTGAGGTGGGGCATGGACAATACAGAGCTTCTCAAAGGCAGACTTTCCTTTGCTGCATTTCTCAAATCCCATGTTAAGATATGATAATGGAAGAATGAGTAACAAAAAGGTATTCAGATTCATCAGCTTGTGCAAACATCATACTCAAAAGCTCTAAAGTATCAGTTGATTTTTCTATAAAATGAGCAATCTGTAAAGACAGATACTGACCATGTCATACTGTGTTGTAGTTCTTATACAGTTACGCATTCATGAACACTTGACATTCTTTACATTTAAAACAAACAAACCAAGAAATACCCCAAGCTTAGAAACAAATAAGCCTCGTGAAGACCGCCAAGTTTTTTTTGTTTCAGAGTTTAGATGAAAGTCACTGAAGCTGACAGGCTTCACCTTCTGATGTTGTTCCTTTTACTTGTCTTCATCTTTGTCTCTTCTGTGTTTTGAAATATATTTATTCTCCTTTAAAGAGTTTCAAATATACAACAGCAGCTGGCCTTGTTAGACAATGAATCTTGGCCAGGAATGGCTGAAGCGGACAGGGACCGTCTTCAGCTCATCAAGGAGAAGGAGGCTCTTCTTCAGGAGCTGCAGCTCATCAGTCAGCAGAGACGATCCCCAGAAGACATTGCACGTTTGGAGGAAGAAAAAAGACGTTTGGAGGATGAAATTCAGCGGGCTCGAGCAACTTCTGCTCATGGGGCCACTGAAAGGTTTGTGAACTTCAATAATTTTCTCAACCGCTGGATAATTTCAAAATGAAGAGTAGAGAATTGTGTGTGTTTAAGAAACAAACAAAAAAATTTAGTAATTTGTTTCAGTGAAACGTTTGGCTCCTTACTCTGCCATTATTTAATTCTGCCTGTCTTGAAGTTCTGTGGAGGACTGTTAGTGATGTTGACTGGCTAGCCTTTCGTTCATTCATCTAAACTGTGAGAATAGAAAGAAGAGATCAGATTACTTAGAAGTCGTCTGAGTGATGTTGCCAGGTAAGAAAGACAAATGATAGCACCTGGACAATGAAAGATTTTTCTAGTATTTTACTCTAGTGGAGTAATGGTCATCTTCAAATTCATCAGAACAAAGATCTTTCCCTATGTTTGCTTTCTGTTTCAGAATGGGAAAGTTAAAGGATTTTTTTTCACCTGTTTCATCAAATTTTTTCTTTTAATTTGCAGTTTTTGCAGCATGAGCATGTGTGAACTGACAGTATAGTAAACTGAAAATGTAATTAAATGTAAAGTTTTGTGTGAAAACAAACAAACAAAGAAAAACATTGCAGCAGAAGCACTGTTTATTTCCAAATTATATATTTTTTCCTCTAGCCAAGGAAATGGACCAAAATTCTTTATGTGTTCTTGTTACCATAGACTGCTTTCGGTGAAAAGCATGAAAGTACTTGTTCTTATTTTCCAGACTTGCTTTCTCTTAAATAATTGATACATACATGCTATGTAAATGCCAGAAAGGCTAACTTAAAACCATACAGAGAAGGTGTTTGTGACTTTTTAAAATTAATTTATTTATAACAGAAGAATGCTTCTGTTTGAGGCATGAAAGATTTTTCATTTCTCTTGCTATTCTTTTTCTTTCTGAAACAAACTGAGGCATGAATAAATGGTAAAAAGCCAGGTGTAATATGAGGGAAAATTATGTGAAACAGATTTAATGTGACCCGTTTTAAGGCTAATACTTATGCAGTTAAGAAACTGTTAAATAGATTTGGAATTGCCTTCCACGTACAGACTCTGGGAGCTTTGGTTCCTTTGGACAGACTTACATTGGATGATAAATTCAGGCAGTAAAAACAGAAAATTAACAGCCACCCTGCAGTTCGATGTTGTGTATTTTGCAATTTTTGCAGTATTGTCAAACAAGCTTTCCAGCGTGAACTGATGGAGAAGGGAGTTCATTTTACACTGCAGTGTAGTAAGTTTTATTTGTTGTTCTTGGGCTCTCACGTTAGGTACTGCATACTATGTTGGCAAGAAGGCCAAGCTATTTTTCCATGTAGTTCATGCAGTGGAAACCAGCATTCCAGTACGATATTTGATATTTCAAATGCTAGCAAAAAGTAGAAGTTAGAATAATATTTAAGGCCACTCTTTTTTTTGTATAACAAATTGGAGAAAATCTTGACTATTAATAACCTTAATTCATTTATTTGTTTAGTTTAGGCTCCAGAATAACCCAAACTATTCCCAGTTCTACTTTTCTATTTCTACTTACTTCTAGTCACAAAATGGAAAGAAATTTCCTGTTTAAATAATTACCAGTTTTGTGCTGTTGCAGAGTTTTAAATGTACTGTGTTACGGATCAAAACTCAAAGTCTGTATGCCAAAGGGGTCCCTTGCAGGCAGTGATCACCTGAGTGATACAGCAGAGCTCCAGCCTTCCTTGCACCACTTGGTTAACCCGATCTGTGATGCACAGAAGCAGGAGAAGAGCTTTGATCTTGCACACGCTTTGGTGTGGAGCTTCTTGCTGTGTCGTTGCAATAAAGGGAACCTCCTCAGAGGGTGGGAAAGGTTTGCTGGAGCGTGGTGCTGCAGACTGCATGCCAGCATACTGAATTAATGCAGTTGGAGGCCAACAAAATTGAGATTTCTGTTTTTACTCTTCACAAAGTTATTTTTTTTGTACCTTTACCATTCGCATTTCACTTAAATAAATGCTGCTGTTTTATCCAAAAGGGTTTCCTTTCTAATGATATTTTTCTATCCTGCCCCTTAGCATGTTGTTTTCTAGCAGCTGTCTGCAGTTGGTAAGGTCTGACACACGAATCTTAAATACGTTCGATGTGCTGTCTCCAGACTGTCCGTCAGAATCCCAGTTTCTAGTCAGTTTATGAACATGGGTCTGGAGTAATAACTTTCCTGCTGCAAGTGTACAAATGTATAACATGAAATGGGTTTTATTATGCTAATTCTATTTTGAAATTTAGTGATTGGGTTTGAAAGATTAAAGCACCAGGAATGCCAGTAATTGTCCATTCAGGAAAAGAACAAATGTACTTTCATAGAATCATGGAATGGTCTGGTTTGAAAAGTACCATAATGATGAAAGTTTCAACTCCCTGCTGTGTGCAGAGTCAGCAACCACCAGAGCAGGCTGCCCAGAGCCACATCCAGCCTGGCCTTGAATGCCTCCAGGGATGGGGCATCCACAGCCTCCTTGGGCAACCTGTTCCGATGCATCACCACCCTCTGTGTGAAAAACTTCCTCCTAATATCTAACCTAAACCTCCCCTGCCTCAGTTTAAAACATTCCCCCTTGTCCTATCGCTACCAGCCCTTGTAAACAGTCATTTTGGTAGGGCATTTAAGAAATCTTCTAGGCATGTGAGACTGACAGCATTACAGGTATGTTCTACCTGTGTTGTGGCAGTGGTGCTGAGTAATTCAGCTGCTTTTATTAGAATGTGCAAAAATAAGTCACAGGTTTTTTTTTAAGAGGTTTTTGCCATTGCTTAGTATTCAAAATGCTGTGTTGTCTGCTTAAATATATAAACTTGCTTGAAACAAGTAGAATTACAACTTGAAGTTGTGTTTTATGGTAACTGCTTAACAAAAACTCTCCAAAGCTTTTCTTTTTACCTTTGAAATGTAACATTAATTTGTTTAGATAACAGAACTATTTGGAATATTTTTTTCCTGCCAGGGCGACTGGTCATACTAGTTTTCTGCATTTTACTGGCACAATTATGTTGATGCAAAGGAAATCTTGTAGAGTCTGATGCTTTTACCTAGAACTTTTGATGACTTTGACAATTTCTGTAGTGTGTTTTTGACGTCACGATGCTTACACTGTGCCTCGGCTAACTTTTCTTGTCTGGGAATTTGCTAGTCTTGGTTCCCATGTTCATGGTGGAATTTCCTTTGCTGCATATGCGCAGCGTAAATCTAATCTTTTCATCAAACAAGAAAGCTTCTTTTTATTTTCTAAACTGCAATGCAGTGGCATTTTTTCTGTACTTGGAAAACTCCTGATACTTCTTGAGTACAACTGTAATAAAGAAAAATGATAGTATGTATCTATTTAATTACAGGATACTGTTACAGGAAAAGAGAAATTGTTTGCTTATGCAACTGGAGGAAGCTACACGTTTAACCTCGTATTTACACTCCCAATTGAAAAGGTGAGTTGTGCAGAAAGAGTAGGCTTTGAAGTTTAACTGCAGCAGAGAATAATGGTAATGGAAGTTTACCTTTTAAAACTTCCTGTGTGTATATGTTGGGTAAATTAAATTTTTACTGAATTTATTCAGATTGATCTGCGGAATGTGGTGATTTCAATGAAGTTTTGTAAATAGCATTAGTAATGGTTGTTTGGGATAGATTACTACATATATCTGGGAATTCTGTATGCTAGCTTTTGTTCTTTTACAAAAAGGAGCCTATAGTAAAATTGTCAGATTTACTTTATGTGAAAATAACATTCTTCTAAATTCTGTGAAGTTTAATATCCTGATACCTTCTCTAAAAGAGGTGATCCCTGGTGAGATGACAGAATTTTGCCATTTAAATATGAGAACGTGCTAAGACCCACACAGAAGCCCAGAATGTTTTGCATATTCGGTGCAGCTCTCAGGGATTCCTCAGCTCAACACCATGCCAACATCAAAAGCTCAGTTCCTGCTGTGTCTTACTTCATCTCTGTCCGTCACGTACACTGTTCTCTCTGTAGCCATCTGGGAACGATAGAAGGAACTGAAACAGGATTCATACTAAAGTTGTTTTCATTTTGCACTGGAATAACCTGTGATGTTGAGGCTTATGCAGCACTTTGTTAGGCCTTTCCAAATCCGTTCTTGCTTCTTCTCCCTGATACATTTATGATTCATCATTAACACCAATTCTGGCTGGATCAAAGTAATCTACCATTCCTGGCTTTATGCTGAGTCCACTTATTCAAGCCTTCCTATTATGTTGTCTTTGCCAAATTAGGGCTGCTTACAATTCAGAGGAAGGAGTAGACCTGTCCTGTTGTACTCTGGCCTGATTTGACTGTCACTCGTGCTTTTCCAGTCATGTCTGTGCTTGAGACCAGGACAAGAAACACAAGCTAGACTCTAAACAGCCAGATCATCTCCCTGTGTCATGTTCTGAATGCATATAAAATTGCTTATACTAGACGGTCTGATGTATTTATGTCTGTGCCGGTGCTTCTGATTATATTTTGAAGGCATTTTTTTGTTTCCTTTTCTTTTGCCTGGTGTAGTCTGTCGGCTAGCACCCTCACAATGTCATCGGGCAGCAGCAGGGGTTCCCTGGCCTCCAGCCGAGGTTCCCTGGCATCCAGCAGAGGCTCCCTCAGCTCAGTCAGCTTTACGGACATCTACGGCCTTCCTCAGTATGACAAGTCAGACAGTGTTACAGACTACGGGCAGCATTTGCGCTTTGACATCATTCCCTTTGAGTCTCTGACAAAGGACGTGCCGTACGCTGATCCCATTGGACATTCAAATTTCAATAAGCAACGGAGGTCTCTGGATACCCCTCAGTCCCTGGCATCCCTGTCATCACGGTCCTCACTGTCATCGCTGTCCCCTCCAAGCTCACCTCTGGACACCCCATTTCTCTCTGCATCTCGAGATTCTCCCTTGGCTCAGATGTCTGAAGGCTTTGAGGAGATTGCAGGCATGGGAGCTCTGGAAATGCTCAGAGCTCAGACCACAGCATTGGGTGACGATGATGCACAAGGAACAAGTTCATCTCAGATGTCCTCTTACCCTGTCGACAGTGAAGGGGTGCGAGAAATGGGCCCACAGCTGACTGCTGTCCAACCTAGTGGAGGTAAGTTTTTGGACGTGATTGTTTTGTCACGTGAGGCACACAGCCCTAATCATACTGGCGCAATGGAGATTGTTGCTCTGTTTAAGTTCACCCAGATAAAAATTGCATGGTGGATGTTAGGTGTTTAGAAAGAAAATGAGAGGAATTCCCTCCCTATTCTCCCCCTAAACCAAATCGAAACAAAACAAAAAAACCTTTTGATTTAGGGCAGAGATGAAAGAATGAGGAAATTTTGTGATAGTTTGGGTGGAAGGAAGGGAAAGGAATATAGACTTTTGTTGGAGTGGAACACATGAAGGTACACATGTTTTGGTCTTGCATGAGGAATTAGTAAAATCACACATGGCTTAATTACATCCCAATTTCTGCCAATGTTGCCATTAGGCTGATAATTTCCAGCAACACAAACCCAGAGGAAATTGTTGGTTGCTTTGTTTCATATTTTTAAACAAACAAGCAAAAAAAAACTTAGGAGGGGGTGCACGAGGTGATTGCTGCTGTGATAGCGTTTGAAGTTTGGCTGGCTCCGTGCTGAATTCATGCCCACTCCAGTATCAGGTTCCTATGTCTGTGTGCAGTGCAATGGGATGGGAAACACAGCAGCAGGGTGGTGCTGAATGCATGATACGCTGTGCTCAGGAGTTGAGTTCACCTCAGGAGTTGAGTTCACCTGCTTCAGCAGGTGGGAAGTGTGAGGAGCTGAGCATCCACTTGAGTGATTTTTTTGTTGTTGTCTCAGAGCATGAGCTCTGCAATCACAGAACAGTCTCAGTTACCATGGCACATACTGTTAGGGTTGTCTTTTCCTGCTTGAATGTGAAGTCGATGGACTTTCTCAGCTTGTGTTGTTGGAAGCTTCTGAGGTGCTGTAGATGAGAGTGCAATAGAAAAGTGAGTTGGAGAGATCAAAAAGTGAAACAAACCTTAAAAAAGTAAAGAAACAGTTAATTTCTTTTCTGGCTTTAATCAATTGAAGAACTGCTGTTAAAATTTTATTTCCTTATGATATTTTTGTGTTTTAACATGCTACATTTCTAATAAAGCCATTGCAGTATAGGAGGGCTTTTAGAGAATATTTTAAAGATTATAATTCACGTCTCATTCTAATATGTAGAGCACTACATTCAGGACTTAGAACATAAAGGCTACTATGAAATAGAAGCAGAGAATCTGTTATCCCATTAGATCTTGTTTGTCAGGAGACAATGAAAAGGAGCACCAACAGTACCTAAGGAAAAGATTTCAACTTTCTGTTTTTCATGAAGAAAAAGGCCATTACTGTGCTAACAAGCCTGCGTTGTTCAAATAGAATTGAATGTAGACTTACTTTCCTTAATGCAGCTCGTGCTGCCAGAAGGTACTGCTAACAGAATTTGTGTACTAGACATAAACATGTCTCATGCCCATATTGCAGTATTCTGACCAAAATAAACAGAGTTCTAGAGACCAACATGTAAGTCTGTGCTTAAATTAGTGTCATGGAGAAGTTTCCTGAGGCTTTCTTTAAACCTCAGATCAGACCACAGCATGTCTTCACCCACTGTGGTAAGTAAAGCTATGTTAGTAGTTCATTTATAGCTCATATGTGTTTCCTAGAAATGAAGGCCTGGTCTGAGGGCTTAGGGAGCAATAGGATGAGGGTCACGTCCTGCTTCGGTTTTCCTTTTCTCCCTTCTCTGTAATGTTTTTACACATTTTTCGTTTTTCTTTCTGAAGGCTTCTGGCAGAACGTGTCTGTGATGCCACTGTCACTGCTGTGGTGTCTGGGTCCAGCTCCTAGTCCAGGGTTTATGACTTTTCTCTGTGTTTAACCTAGTGCTTTCTGTTCCTTTTTGAATGTATGATTAGAAGGTAATCAGTATGTCTTGATGGATATTTTCTTTTTTTAAGTATTTGATTTTTGAAACAATTGCCTGGGAAAGAAAAACAAGTTTAACCTTTCTGGTATTTGGCCGGAGTCACGACTGCCTCGAGCTTGGCATTCCCTAGTTGGTGGGTTTGCTGTTGTAATGCAGTTGTCTCCATCTATCAGTTGAAAATTTTTTAATCCATTAAGTTCAGTAGTGTATTCTTGAAGAATCTGATGGAGCATCAACCTCATACAGAACAGTTTGGGATCCCCCAGATGTTGAGGGTCGTTAGTTTTTACTAAACTACTGTGCTGTATGCTTTGGTGCTGCCATCTGATGGTCTAGCAATGTAATGCTCCTCTGGAAAACCAACAAGTATTAATCAAATTTTTCACCAGTTCTTCTATCAAACAAAATATGGCATGATTTCCCAAATTACAGAGGTCCAGAGGGATAACACTCTGGGATAACAATTGAAACAGAGGGATAACCATTGTGAATACTCTGCTTTGAAGCAGTACTAAAGCATGCTCAGGAGTTCTCCAGGAACTGAATTTTTAATGCTCTTTTGCTTATTTGCTGTTTTCTTTTTCTGTATCTCTTCTGGGGACATATACATTGTATTTGTAAAGCTGGGGGGAGGAAAAGTGCTAACACAGGTCTTTAAAGATCTTCTGTATCTTCTCTGTCCTAAAATAATTTTTTGAGTGTTAAATTTCCTTCAATGCCTAAGTAATCTAGTTTGCAAAATACTGACCTCCTCATAGACCTAAAAGATGATTGATCACTGTGTGCTTTTCATTTTGTCTCGTTTCTCATGCGGCACAACAGAAAAATGCACTGTAAGTGAACATAAAATTACTAATCATGCTGTTTTTGCTTGTAATTCCCAGTGTGATTTTGTGTGTGAAATGTTTTTGTATGAGTTGCATGTGAAGGAAAAAGGAGGTTTTTTTTACATTTGGTTTTGACATAATGCTGTCTGATATAATCTTGTATCTGTTTAATTGTGGCATATTATGGCATACTTAAATTTTGGCTATGTCAATTAAGCAATATGTTCATGGCTGTGGTTAAATACCAGAACAGTGTTTTCTGCAAGCTTCAGCTTTATTACATCATTGTAATGCCTGACAGCATCATGGTAGGTAAAGTCTGTTTGTGTCTGTTTTAGGTTTTATGACAGTGTTTGATTCTGTTATGAGCGCGTTTTGAGCTGACATGCAGTACATGTAGTTTTGTGTGCCTGTGAAATATGCTTTAAATGTATGGTTTTTGCTAATGAACTACTAAACACTAACATATATTCAACACCAAAATTTTCTTTCAAGTTCATGTTTTAAGCTTGTGGCAGCTGAGAATATTCTTTTAATCAGGCCAGTCTTTGACAAGCTTTGGCGCCTGCTAGGAAATTACAATTCATATCTATTTTGCTCACTGATTTTCTTGACATAGGACAGTAAAGGCAATTATGTATTTTAGAAACTTTATTTTTAAACAGTTCTTTAGCTTCCTGGATTGAAACCAGGTACACCTGGTTCTGTTTAAGTCAAAATCTGATGTTTCTTTCTTGATGAGTTTTTCTTACTGATTCATTTTTCTAGTCGAGTGTGCGTTCTGACATTTGCATCTCAACCAAATTTGTGGGATTGTCCAGATATGATCAAATGCTTCCTTGGCCTGCAAGGCGGTGGGCAATCATTGTTAAGTTACAAGTGTTGCAACACATCAGTTTTTCATGACAGTGTGTCGGTGCTTGACAACAGTTTTTCCTTCAGACAGATTAGGAACATGAAACCTCCAAGGTAGAGAGCTCGTGAGGTCCAACCTCCTCTTTCATCTCCTACATCTATACAGTGTTCACATAACAGGGTGAGACAGATACTTTCTTATGAAAACGTAGTACACATTGTGTAATTTTTTGAAATTAATACACAATGTGTAGATGAGCATTGGTATAAAATTGCACTTTTTTTTCTGAAGGTCAGTCATTTTCCAGTGATACAAAAGTGTTGAGAAACTCTTCTGTGTTCATAAATCCCCTTACAAAGTTCTAGTTTTCCTTTTGTTTATCAGTGACAACAGTTACAGAAGTTGTCTCACCAAATGAAAAGATTGAAAAAAGTAAAATAAAAAACAAATTGAAATGAAATCCTCCACTTTGTACAAGTGGTAGGAGGAGAGTGTAGTTCAAACACAGTTTTCTGGCTTTTTTTTTCTTTTTTTTTTTTTTTCGAGTCAGGTAGAGGTTGGCTCTCATTTGCAGTGAGGATTAAATGAGCTGTATGGCAAAATGACATGTGCTGGACAATAAGATGGGATGCTGTAATTAGGAAGAAAAAGGGTAGTTCTTTCTCCAGGTACAGAAACAAATGCAGAATGGAATGTTCTTGCCAGCAAATAGATGTCCTGCATAACTGAAGATGGCTAAGTTGTTCACTGAATTTGGAGGGGAGGTCCATAGGGCCCCTGATCCAAAAGCACAGATAACTGATTCTGCAGACATATAAGAATCCTAGCTTCAAACAGAAGCCTGTGATATTTATGAACATCTCTTCTGGTTTTGTGCTGTTGGTTATCTGACAAAAAGATGACATCTCAAGTTGGTGCAGGATGGCAGTACTCAGTGCATCTTGTCTGCCAGTCCTGCAGTGGGACAAAGCCAGACATTTCTGTTGACAGCAGCAGCACGGGTGTTGATGTGAGGGGCTTTTTGTCAAGCTTCAAGGCCTGTCTGGTGTCTTCTGCATGGGTCTGGCACAGGATGCAAAAGCTTGCTCACTCAGAGCAGGGGCTTGATGTCCATTCCACCCTTCAGCGGGGCTTTGCAAGTGAAGCTCTAGTTACTTGCTGATGCTGTGCTGAAGGGAACTTGCTGTTCAGGAGGCTGTGTTTTATTGGTGATGTCTAAAGATAATATCTTAACAGAGGTAATTAAATTGTTTGAATAAGACATGTTTCAGCCTTAGTGGTAGTAAGCTGGAAACAAACAGCTGCTGCTTGCCTCCCTGTGATGTGTGCTGTGCTACTATCACTCCAATAACGTCTGCTGAAACCTAAAGTACTTCCAAGACATTTAATTTCATGAGCCCGGGTAGGAGTATGATACTTTCCCCTTTCCTAAAGTGGCATCTCTTTGCCATTGCTTTTCTGCTTTGAGAGCAAGCATTGATCCTAAGCAGAAGTGGGAAGAAGTTGGTAAAAGATACTGCAGTTCCATAAGTCCATGTAATGATTCTCTCTAGGATGTGAAAGAAGAAAAGCTTAAGTTGCCTTTCAAGTCTTGAAACCTTATCTATATAATTCTTGAGCATTATCACTTGTGCACATACCTTAAAGGATTTTTACATTCTATTTCTACTTGTATTTGCAAAATGTGGTGTGTAATGCCATTTTTGTTGATAAGCTTAGCTCATGAAAGTGATTGAATTGCTATTTGTGATGGTGCTGGTGATTTAGAGTGGAAGGGAGGGTTGACTTTTTGTTCCCTCTGTCAGTTTTCAAATTAATTCACCAAGAATTTGAAAAAGAACTGGTGTCAGTGAGATGGAAAGTGCTGTTTTTTCTTTTGGATAACACCTCTCAGACTGTAAATAAAAGTTGCTGATATGAGACGATACAAGCAACGTGCTTTGAAAATTTATACATGGAAACACGTGAGAACAAAACCTCACTGTGTGTTGTCTGATAACTTCTTAAAAGAATTAGTCTCTGTTTATTTTCAAACTGCTGAATAATCAGTAGGTAAATCTTAGAAGTTTAGGATATCATGTGTGTGTACTGAATTAACGTAAACCTTTAGGAGTGATTTTTCCTCTGGAAAAATACTGTAATAAAATGAGATTGGCTTATATTTAGTCATGACACAGAGAAATCAGCCTTAATTCTTTCACAGAAAATCTGGTCCATTGTACTGTAGGTTTTTAAAGATAGAAGACAAAACAATGAGCTGCATTTGTACCAAGCGTTTTGCTGCTAGTTGTACTGTTTGCCACTCATATACTGCTTCTAGCTTAATCTTTAAAGAGATTGCCTTGAGCTGATGTTGTCTCCTCTTTTTTCTCCATGATAGCTGTAACTCTGCGAGGAGACAGCAGTCGAAGATCGGAGAGGAGAGCCAGGCGAGTTTCAGCATGTCTCTCAGATCATTCACTGGCTAGTGACAGTGGCGTGTTTGAAGCTTTAAGCAAAAGGTCAGGTGTAAAAATGTGTAGTAAGCTGGAAATATTCCTGTTCTGCCACACCGTCTGAAAGAATTTATAGTAAATTTCTGAACATGCTTTCAAAATTGGTGATTAAGTTGCATCTGTTAGGTCGATGAAGGTTTTTACGTATGGTTCTACTGTCATCTTCATGGTTGCTAAGTCCCTTTCACTTGATCGTCTCTAACATTTTAACATTCAATACTTCTGACCTAAAATATGTTAGTTTTAAAGTTGTGATTTTATTTTAACCACCTGTAACAAAATAAAATAATATGGGTTAGTACTTCAAGTTCTGAGACATAATTAAAAGTGTACATCTGCCTGTGATAAAGGGAAAAAAAGTGTATGAATTGCTGCAAGGCTAAATGTGCAGATTGATCAAGTGACTGGACGAGGGTAAACACATTTTATACAATTGTTGTAACACAGTAAACAGTTAGTGGAAGAAGATAAGGTTTTGATGATTCTGAAGAGTAATAGAAAACAGAACAAATACAAAACTAGCCTTAAGAATTATTCTAAAAACTTTTTAAAATATGAATTACTGCTTTTGTTTCTCTTAAATATATCTCAGTCTCTCCCCATATTACTGAACAGTTGCATTTATCCTCAAATCATGAAATAAATGTTCATTTCATTGTGCTTTAACATCGTAGATCAGTATGTAGTTTACAGTACTTTCTGCTTGTGCAGGAATGAAGATATGGAAGAGCCTGTTTATGGTGATATTGCCAGTAATGAAGAACCACAAATACATGTTGGATTTCTGTAAGTAGTGTTAATACTGTTTTTGAGCTGAAAGCCAAGGTAGTTGGATGCAATAGTCAACATGCCACTTTCTGCTGGGGCAGCCACTGTCCATTTGGTGTCCTTTCAGTGCTGACTAATGAAGGGGCTTTAGTTACTTCTTTCAGTAATTAATATTTTCACTGTCCGGGCTAGTAGTGTGAGCGTTGATGTAGGGATATGTCTCACTGTGTAAGATCTGATTTTTTTGTGTGAAATAAAAGATGATTACCTTAGGAAAATCACATCTGAAGAGACAAATACAAATAAGGCTCCTCCATGCACCTCTGAAGAACTGTACATAGGTCAAGCTATTGTTAATTGTGCAAGTAATGTGGGGGAGGGCAGATTACAGCAGTGCAAGATGGGATGCCTTCCAGAATTCTCTCTACCCCTCAGTTCCCAGGGCCTGGAATTTTCAGATTTCAAGCAGCTGTGATAGTTCTGTCTCAAAACTCATGCTGTTGCAGAAGATAAGAATTTTTTTTTTTGCACTTTTGTTAATCCATGAAAATAATGCAGAGCGAGTTGTCTAACATAAATATTACATCACTCACACACGTGATTGTGGTGGAAACATTTAATACAAGGAACATTTTATAAAATCTGTTCACTGTCAAGACTCACTCTAGGTAGTGTTCTTGTTCACCTGAATAATGTTAAATTCCCTTTGTTCTGATAAGTTTGTTAATGTAGTTAGTGCTTTTATGGTTCTGAATGTCATATCCTTAAATGCTTTGGATTCATGCTGATTTTCTAAGTGATTCATTTAACTGCGAAAAGTATTTTTGTGTTCTTAAAGTCCTCTTAGTCTTTTTCATCTATATTTCTTAAGGAACATATTGATGATGACTAACATAGGAAATTTATTTTCCAGGCATGACAGTGGAAGCGAATGTCTCTTAGTCCATGTACTACAGCTGAAGAATTTTACTAGTCTAGTTGTTAAGGAAAACTGCAAAATGTAAGCTTACATTTTACCAAAAGACCATTGCTTCTTTTGTGCTATAATCTTGAGTGCTACAATTTGTTTGCTTTCATGCAAAATTAAGCCGTTACGGCATATCTTAGTTTACATGGGGAAAGGGATAATTTGATGGACACAAAGCATCCTTTTTATGGAACCTTTGCCTTAATGGTGAGGTAGCAAATAGAGTTTCCAATGACATATGCTTTAATGTATTTATTATGTACAAAGAAGATAGTTCAGAACACAAGTCATTCTATTGCCTTATGACTTCTGTACAAAAAAAAAATCTATTATATTTGTAGTATTCTAGAAATATTATTTCCTATAGAACTTATCTACAGTCTATTTGTGGTATATCTCAGGATAAGCTTAATGTAATTTTCTTAAATTCCTAAGGTAACATCTATAATAATTAGTAATAGAGAGATCTTGCTTTTTATCTGGAAAAAAAATAGTAGATAAATAATTAAGTAAATATAAAATATAAGACTTCTACAGGTTTTTGTAGCCATGACAATATTCCTGGAATATCTGTGAAACATCTTCTGAAAATAATTTTAACACAAATGTCAGCTGAGAATCAGTACAAACAATTTTTTTTTTAACTTCTGGCTGCATGTATTACTGCTTCAAATTCCGTACCACAAAGAACATTAGTTAGTTTATTTTAATAAGCATTTTTAAAATAGCAAGAATGTTGCCATAAAACACAGACCTATCTAGTGATGTGTCTTAATAGATTTTTAAAGAAATATGAAAATTGTTGGTCTTTATTTCTGGGTGAAGTTGCTTTAAAACTGTGGAAAGTGGAGTTGTGATGATATTTTTCTATTGTAAAATAGGTCATTAATTGGGAGTACTGTCATGGACATCTGTCTCACTGAGTTGATTTTTGTTCAGAAAGCTTGACTTTGCAAATGCTGCAGGCTTCTAGTGGAAATTTTTCACTTAGGTCAGTGCATTAGTGGCAGTTGTTTGTTTTCACTAGGGCATGCTGAAGGGGAGAAGTGTGAATATTGAGTAGTACTCAACCACGTTGCCTCATGATTAGAAAAAGAAATGAATGTCATCTGAAGAAAATCAAATATAGTCACCAAGGAAATGAATGATTCCAGGGGGTTTGTTGGACATTGTCAAAATCAAGGCAGTCAGGCGTTTAAGTGGCACTAAAAATAGAGCTCTGTTCCCCAGCCTTGTCAGTTACCCAGTTGGGCTAGAATTGAGAAACTGCATGTCTGCAGGAGAAATCTATTGATTTGACTAATGAAAAAAAAAAAGAAAGAAAGAAAAGTTGATCTTGGCAAGACCAGGAACTTCTTAGTCACTCGAATGAGCTCCTCCATGCATCTTCATATTCACTGAAATTGGATTGCTTGAGGGCAGACGTGGGAGGTTACCGGCTGCCAGTGGTGAGCAGAGGAATTGGATCACTTCCTTTTTGTGACATGAGCCAGTTTATCTTAACTGGTGCCCCACTCTCCAGCTGTGCGGTTCCACCACAGTGAGTTCTATCAATTGTCCTCTAACATTTGTGTGTCTGCCATTGTCACCCCCTCTGCTTTTGACATAAGAGTTCATGCAGTGATGTAGTCAATTGGAGCGAACCTCTGAGCTGGATTTTCTTTCTAATCTGCAAGCCTTTTTTTCTGTCTGGGTTAGTTTGTAAACCCAGGTGAGGTTTCTAATCTGGTTCACAGTGTAGTTGCATGAACCTTTTTACTGGCACAAGAGAAGGTATGCCATGAAATGTGGTATTGCAAGGGCTTGACAGGTGGTCAGAACGAGGAGAACACAAGCAGTTAAGTAGTGTGTTGCCTTCTGTCAGATTGAAATGGTTGCAGACCTTGATTTTGGTATGGAGCCTAAAATGAGATGGTATCAAATATGTAAACTTGCTTTTTACAAGCAAGGTTGCAAATGGTAACGTAGGTTTTCTGTGCTGCTGTTTTGTGCTGAATTTCTTGGGTGAGGAAGGAGGAGAGGTATGTGTAGTGGATGGAGACAAGAAATAAAGCAGCAATTCAGTAGCTTAAACATAGATACATGTTTCCGCTTGAAACCTCCTGGCTTAGCATCTGGCCTCCAGCTGCTGCTTGTCAGGAAAGCTGTAGCTCTCCCATACATTCTATGTCATATTTGCTAGCCCCATGTAGATGCCTTAGACATCTCAGGACATCTCAAGTGGTACTTGGTGACTGTGCTTAATCACCAAGTTAGAATTAAGTTGGTTTTAGAGAAAGATACATTTTCCAAATGAGCTTTGCTCTTTTTCTGCTAAGAATGCAAAATAAATCCCTGTAACAGAGATCCCAAAGCAGGTTCTTAATATAGAAGTTACACAGGTGTTTTTGCGTAGCTTGATTTTCAGAAACGCAAAACAGCTGAAAACAGCTTTCTTTATCTGAATTGTGTGATTTGTCTATTTTGCTCTTCCTAGTCATGTGAGAGTTTATTTGCCACCACTCGAGTCAGGCACACCAACCACTTACTGCTCCAGAGCCTTGGAATTCCAAACTCCGCTAATATTTAATGAAGTTTTCCGCATCCCTGTGCATTCAAGTGTTTTGAAACTGAAATCACTTCAGCTGTACATTTGCTCAGTTGACCACCAGCAACAAGAAGAATTATTGGTAAGTGGTCTATTTTCTTAAAAGTCTTGTGATATGGGAAACTAAAGCTACAGTCAAAGTGTGAAGACTTTATATTTTGTAGTAATGTGTGAAGTTTTAGGTTGGGAGTTATTGTGGCTCTTTGTTCATATGCATAGTTATGGTAGTGTTATAAAAAAAAATACAAGACAACCTCTCAAAGAATGTACCTGCTATACTACATAAAGATTTGGAAGTAATTAGCAGTACTTAGTAATTAGCACTAGCAGTACTTGTGGCTTAGAATTGGAGTATTTTAAGCAGTGTTGGAAGTACTGTTTATTAATAAAATTATTAATATATCTGTTACATTGCAGAATCATACTTAAAATTGATATATTACCTATATTAATTGCTATGGGATTTAGTAGATTAGGAGGTGTTGGTCTTATTTCATTTTTTAATTTAATACATCTCCTATAAATGTGTGCTTTGGGGAAAGCTGAGAAATCTGCAGTTGCTAAATATGGGTGCAAGAAGAACATGCTGTAAACTTTTTTTCCCAGAGACATTACCTGAATGCTTTCAAACTATACTGTGCTGAAGACTTATCTTTCTGCATGGCACTGTAATGCATGCACAATTAATCAGTATGTGTAAAGCAGCTTCCTAATAAAAATATAACAAATACAAACCAATTGTCACTGTGTAATAGGCATTACATCAATCTTTGCTGCAGGGTAACAGTGATCCAGGCAAACTGGTTTGTTTTACTTAGCATTAAACTGATGGAGGCATCTAATGTAGGTGAATTCAAAGAAGTATAACATTGTTTAAATAGCTTACATCTGTTAGCTGTGTTAACATTAGATATGTTAAAAGTTAATTTAATTATTTTCAGGTGTAAATACACTCAAGTGAATCTTCATTGAATGTTTTGAAGTTAGTGGTCTGTAATTTCACTGAGGGATTTGAATGTATCAATTTTTTTTTAAGCCTCTGGACAGAGTTAAGAGATACAAGTAGCACAGTGTCTGGTTAAACAGTGGAAAAGAGATGATTATTTGAGCACATATGGTCAAGAATGTGTGTTAGACTACCTTGAAAACCTAGATCATGGGTGTCCTGCCCTCTGGCTTGCCTGAGCCTAGCTGAGTGATGTCTTGGGCTGCATATACATAACTTGCTTCAAAAGTAGTGCCTCTTATTTATTTCCATGTAAACTACAACAGATACAAATAGCATGATCGCACTATTTGATACAACTAATTCTCAGCTACAAAATACTGTTTTTAACACAGTCATCATCGTGAACTATGCATTTTCAGCAGCAGTGAATATGAGCTTCCATGCTGTGCTTATAAAAATAAGCACTAGCAGAGGTGACCCGCTGCTGAAACGCACCACCCACCCCTCAGCAAGTGTTGATGAATGTCAGGAGGTGCCATCTCTTCCTCATGGAGGAATTCAGTGACACACCTTTGCTTCATCTGCACTTCCACATCAAATACCATTTTGTCAGTCTGCCCCTCTGCTCCCATCTGTCACACGGCAACAACATGTAGTGGGATATTGGTGGGAAGGTTCAGCCTCTGCTGCCGGACCACCAACATCTGTGTTTAGCCTCTGTATCAAAATGCATAAAATTACTTGCCATCGTTTGAGCACTGCCCTCCCAGTGCCCTGGTCTCAGTTGACACAGTGTTAATAAGGCAGTGATGGTTTGGTTGCTGCTGAGCAGTGTGTGCATGCCCACATTGGGCCAATTCGTGGTGAAGAGCCACAGCCATTTGTAGTGGGTGGCATGCGGCCCACAGGCTGTGTGTTGGACATGCCTGATCTAGAGGAGTCTTAGATAAACACTGGTCTTCATGTTGACAATGTTGACAAGATCCAAGGTCTTGTCCACAGCGGGATGTTTTGTTGTTGTTACTACTGCAACCTAATTAAAGAGAAAGCATGTCAAGAATGGGCTGGATATATTGATAGGAAATGCTTTATACTGTTGTGCAGCGTTCCTCTAAGCTAAGTAGCCATTTCAGAGCAAAGCAATTTTATACTGACACAAGAGCATGTAAATTTAAGATGCTTTCATTCCAACTGCTGTTACTGAACTAGCCAAAAATTATTCTAATAGGATTTGTTTCTTTCTTTCATAGTGTCAGTGTAGTTTTGTCAGAAACATCTTTGTCTGGTAACATATTTTAGGATAAGCTAACAAAACAACTCAGAAAGGGAGAAGCAGTGTCATGATTTCTTTGGATAGCTGCGTTTGTAGTCTGAGTGTTCCCCTTCTTGCTTTCAAGTTGAAAAACAACTATATGCTTGAGAAATCATCACTTTGAAACTGCAGTGATGACCTCTACAACTGTCTTTCAAAATCTCTTTCACCTGAGATGCCAATTTTTTTTAGGTGAGGTTGCACAGCGCAGAATGGAGTGGGGCCATCCTTGCCCTCACCCAGCAGTGCTGGGCCTGGTGCACCCCAGGGTATGGTTGGCCCTTTGGGCTGCAGGGGACACTGCTGGCTCACATTCAACTTACTGTCAACTGGAACTGCCAGATCCCTTTCTGTGGGGCTGCTCTCCAACCTCTTGTTCCCTAGTCTGTACATTCATATCCAGGGTTGTCTGTCCCAGACAGGAGTTTTTCATGAGTCAAACAAATATTTGTATGTAACAGGGAAGAAAAAAATTCAAGAAATGTTCTGGCAAATAGTTCTGAACTTCACTTAGAGAAGTAAATCTACTGAATTTCCGTGTCATCCAGTTCCTTCATTTCCCTTATGCTCTGTCTTGATGGAAGATTCTACAGCTTTCCACACCTGGTTTTCTGTAGCCTTATAAGACCGATTCCTTGAATTGGCTTGCTGCTCCCCTGGTGTCCTCATCAGTGTCGAGATAAGGGAGTTGTTATTTTCCATGATTAGCATATATTGCTCGTGCTAAAACTTCAAAGAAATGCGATTGCCTTTTTTGCAACCCTAACTTTACTGTTTCTGATTTTCTATGGGCCTCACCAACCAGTTATTCTCTGTCTTAATTTATTTGAATTCTTTGTGACTGTGATTTATCGTTCACATTTTCTCTCTCTCTTTTTTTTTTTTTTTTAATATCTGTCCTATTTTTCAACACCATATTAAATTAAATGCTTCTTTGGCGTGCCTTTTTAGCTGATGAATAAATATAGCATGTAGGGCAGCGTCAGTCACATTAAAAGTCCAAGTACGTCTTTTCCAACATTTATGACAGAGGAAAACAGCTTTCCCTTCTACTTCCCAAAACAAACCTAGCATCTCTTAAACATTCTCTAACTTTGGTGTCAAAGTGTGAGTATGTGGTAGATGTTTCTTTCACACTGTCAGAGCAGCTAGCTATTTAGAGGAGATCTCTGTTTTATATAGTAAGGAAATGGTATTTCTGTTTGTAGCACCCAGTAACAAATGACGTAAAACTACATTCTTAATAATAAACTGTGTCCCAATATGCCATTTTTTTGTTAATCTCACAGACTCCATTTTTCTGTTGTCCTTTCTACACTTGCTCAAACAGAGCAGAAGGTCAACATGGCTCAGAAATTTCTTATGTGAACACTACTTGATTAAGTAGGCTTACTTTGAAGTTGGGAAGTCTTTTAGTGGAAAGCTTTCATTAAACCTTCTTTCATCTGAATTTGGGAGATACTTTGAAAGATACTTTGAAAGAGGATGACTTTGAAAGTGGAAAAACAAGATTATGGTCCACCTGACTAACTTGTGGTATAAACAGTCAGGAAAAAAAGATTTTTTACATGACAGCTTTTTCTCTTTCAGAGGATGCTTTTGATGACTAGAAAGTTCTCTCAGAATATAATTCTGTTGAAACGAAATGGATCAACTTAAAGTAACGCCGTTTTATTAATGCTGATTAAAGCAACTACAGAAATCAGATGTGCAAAGCTGAGCTTTCAAAGTGTTAAAGACTGTTACAGTCCTAGCTACATCAACTGTTGTAATTTTATTTTTCAATTTTAAAAAATATCCACTCTGAACCTTTCTTGATAGTAAGAGGAGGCAAGAAATTCAGCATCTTAGACATCATAATAAAACAGAACAAAACTGTCTCTTATTAAAAGACTCTTATCATTGATAAAGCTTTTTTTTTTTTTTACCATCATAAATGGAGCACTCGTGAAATGAGAAGGCATCTATCCTGCTGTGTACGTTTATCTTATTGTGATGAATGCTTTTTATTGCTTACAGGGCATTGCTCAGATAAACCTGAGTGATTTGGAGAGCTCCAATGAGATGCAGCTTCACTGGTATTCTGTTCAAATCTTCACTGGCTCGGATCCCCAGAGACCAAAGAACAAACACCAGTGTGAAGAAAGTATTCCCCGGTCTTCTGGAAATGTAACCACAGTTAAAACAGTATGGCTCTGAAAAAATTATTTGTTTAACTTCATTTGACCTGATGAGTGGTTGCTTGTGATCATATCTCTAATGCAGTTTGTTTGCAAGGTGCAGAGAAACGGATACGTTAATTAGTTCTTGTGGCGAGACCTGCATTTTAAAAGAATAATTAAAAGCTGGGTCATGTCTGAACATGATCTTGAAATATACCATGTTTTTGTATGCATACCTCCAGTTCAACTCACTAAAACTCATTAAAAAAATCTGCCACTGCCCTGGAAGAGGCTGCCAAGAAAGGTCGTGCAGTTTCCATCCATGGAGATTTCTCAGCATTTTGGCACTGAGCAACCTGGTGTGACTCTAAAGCTCTTCTTCCTTTGAGCAGGGTGTCAGATTAGGTGACCTCCAGAGATAGACTTGGATCTAACTCACTGGGTGGTGCTTCATAGTGAGATAAAGTCTCCCAGTCTACAAATGGCTTTAACTCAACTTTTTAGCTTGTGACCTACTGCTCACTGCAACGATAAAGTGTTTACTTTTGGCCCAGTTTGCATGAGAAATTGCTTTAATTCTTGATCATTTTCAGCTTTTTTTTTTTTTTTTTTTTTTTTAGTAGGAATACACAATGATTGTGTTTTTTTTATTGTTTTCTCTGGATAATATGCATTAAGTACAGGAGCTTGTACAAACAGGTTTGTCTGAAGTCTAGTTTACCTTCCAGGATGCAGTGACAGCCCTGTTAGCTAGGACGACTGCCCAACTGGAAGCAGTTGAGAGAGAGCTGGCAGAAGAGAGAGTGAAACTGGAGTACACTGAAGAGGAAATCCTGGAGATGGAGAGAAAGGAAGACCAGGCAGAAGCCATATCTGAAAGGTACAAATAGTAGTTAAAATACCTAATCTAACAGCTGAATAATATTTGCACTACAAGGATGATCTGAAATACAGCAGGAGAAGCAGCAGATCCTTGTTCTGAGATCTGCTCCCTGTTAGGACTAGGGGTGTACAATTCTTCTATCGTGTGATGATGCACAAGCAGGAAAAAAGTGTCATTTGAATAGTTAGCTGTGTTTATAGGACTTGGAATTTGGGGAGAGGGAAAACACTTCTTTTGAATCAAGCAGAAACATTGTTAGGGAGGCAACTGCAATGACTTGGCAATGGCACTGTACTTTTTAAAAAAGATATATATAGATATGTGTAGTGACATGGGAAAATGAAAAAAAAAAAAAAAAAAAGCATTGCAATGCTTGCAGAGCAGATATGCCACACTGCTCTAATTCATCAGTGATATTACTCCTTTTTTGAGCTGTGCTTTTCTTTTTGTTACTGTTTTCTTTGACTGTTACAAAGACTGGAATGTAAACTTGGAAAAAACTATGGAAGCTGATTTTTTTTGTCATGGAATTTATTTGTTTACCTGTGCATCTACAGAAATACAAGTGTTAAATTCTGCATTTCTACTGCAGAAATATTCTTAATTGATAAACTGAGCAGGATAATGAAATGTGCAACTATTATCCATACCTTGATGGGTGGGTTGGTTCTTTGTTGTTGTTGTTGTTTTGTTTTTTAATGCCTACAAAATCCTTGTCGTGTTCTGACTTCAGGAGTTGGCAAGCAGAATCTGTTGACAGTGGATGCAGTAATTGCACCCAGACTAGCCCTCCTTATCCGGAGCCATTTTGCGGGGATTCATTAGCTGGACACATGTTTGCAACTCAAGCTGGCCAGTACAGTTCTGGAAAACTCCAGCCTCCACCAGTAAAGGTAACGAGAGAAGGCACTGAGTAGGGGAACTGCACGCTGCTGCTTGTTAAGTCCAAATTGATCTGGAGAGAAAGGAAATGATACTAGCAGTCCTGCATGAGCACTGCCTTGATGACAATGGTGTGCCTTTGGAGTTCTTAAAGTGTCCTCTTCAGGACTTGTGGGTTTTTTGTTTGTTTTTGTTCTGTTTTCTTGCTAGTTACTTCTGAGTAGAACAGCTTTTACGTTAAAAGGCAGGAGTATTTTTAATGCTACCTCTATCTAGTTTTAAATATGCACTTGCATCAGTGTGTTGCACCAGGGGAGATTTAGATTAGATATAAAGAAAAACTTCTCTCAGAGAGTGGTGGTCGGGCCCTGGAATGGCCTGCCCAGGGGAGGTGGTGGAGTTGCTGTCCCTGGCAGTGTTCAAGAGATGTCTGGATGAGGAGCGACAAGATACGGTTTAGTAGCTTATGGTAGCAGTGGTAATGAGAGGAAGGTTGGACTAGATGATCTTGTAGGTCCTTTCCAACCTTGCGATTGTAGGATTCTATGATTTATTGTCTTGAAATTGTAACATAAAAGATGATGATTAAATTCCAGTGCTCTGAGAACTTACAGTTCTTAAAAGGAAGGAAGATGCTTAAAATTTTAAAACTTTCCTGTATTTTCAAATATCTTAGTGTTCTTGTATCATTGTTTCAACAGTCTTTTAGTTCCCTTTTATTGAGGTTGTTTTTTTGTTTTGTTTTTTTTTTCTTGGTTTGAATTCCTGAAGTTTTTAGGTTGATACTTGCTTCAGAGTCACCTTGCTTTTTGAAATGTGGCTTAGTGTTCTCTTTCTGTCAAGGCTGGGAGATCAGGTGGTAGCTCAGTTAATGCCCAGTTGTTAACAGTGAATGCAGTTTTTGTCTTCCACAACTATGATTCGCATTATAACTGCATCTTATAATTTTTATTATAATTTTTACTGTTCCAGGTAAGGCTTCTGAAAAATAATCTTACAATTTTGAATGACCTAATTTTAAGACTGCTGACAATAAGGTGCTTCGTTCTCTGTTTTCAGGGCACATTAAAACTTTATCCTAGCTAACAAGGCAAATTTTGATGTTGTTGAAATAAAGGGAGAGGGGAAAAAGAAATAGAAAACAAATTAAAAATTCTTTCATTGTAATTTTAGGTGGATAAAGAAACTAATACTGAGGATCTGTTTCCTGAAGAAGTTGCTATCCTTCCAAAAGAGAGAACTAGCCGCAGGCCACGGGGTTCTGCTTTTGTTCGCAGCAGCACAATTGTTCGTTCCCAGACCTTCTCACCTGGAGCACGAAGTCAATATGTTTGCAGAGTGAGTAAAGCTTAAAAAGAAGACAGGAAGAGACGCCTTCACATGAGTATTTGTGTGGTTGTGATAATTTCTTCTTAAAGCTTGAATTACAAGAAACTTATACTATTTTTTGATGCTAATGGATGTTTCATTGATTATAAACATTGAGGTGGGGGGGGAAAGGTCCTTGGTTCCTGATCATTGTAAGAATTTAAACGTGAATTTATTTCTGCTAAAATTAAAGAACCCACTGTAACTTAAATCGTAAGCTCCTTTACCTGGCAACCTGTGATGCTGAGCTAGTGGTTCATTTTACAGAGTTGTTTCTCAGTATTGCAGATTGCTATATCAGTATTGATTTTGCTATATTGGTGGAATGCACGTGACTTTATTTGCAGTCTTTCCTAAGTAGCTTTCCTGAGAGCTTGAGTTTGAAAATGCCATTGTAATTTTTAAGCCAAGAATTGAGAAGCTGGACGTGAACTGGCAGTGTGCGCTTGCAGCCCGGAAGGCCAACTGTGGTCTGGGCTGCATTGTAAAGTGATGACCAGCAGAGAGAGGGAGGTGATTGTCCCCCTCTATTCAGCTCTTATGAGGCACCATCTGGAGTACTGCGTCCAGGCCTGGGGCCCCCAGCACAGGAAGGATGTGGAGCTCTTAGAGCAGGTTCAGAGGAGGACACTAATATAATCAGAGGGCTGGAGCACCTCTCCTATGAGGAAAGGTTGAGGGAACTGGGCTTGTTTAGCTTGGAAAAGAGAAGGCTCCTGGGAGACCTCATAATGGCCTTCCAGTATTTGAAGGGAGCATATAAACAGGAGGGGGAATGGCTATTTGCAAGGTTGGATCGTGACAGGACGAAGAGAAATTGTTTTATACTGAGGCAGGGGAGGTTTAGGTTAGATATTAGGAGGAAGTTTTTCACACAGAGGGTGGTGACACACTGGAACAGGTTGCCCAAGGAGGTTGTGGATGCCCCATCCCTGGAGGCATTCAAGGCCAGGCTGGATGTGGCTCTGGGCAGCCTGGTCTGGTGGTTGGCGACCCTGAACGAAGCAGGGGGGTTGAAACTAGGTGATCACTGTAATGCTTTTCAACCCAGGCCGTTCTATGATTCTATGAATCTTTTGGTTTAGCCCTGTAATTTATATTGCATACAGTGCGTTTGTGGACTATACATTTTCAATATGAGCTCTATTATATATATTTCTTTTTACTAAATAACTAAAGGCAAACATGTGATTGAAGTGGAAAAAAAAAATTTGCTTAAAACTACACAATTTCAGTGTTTTTGTTTTGTAATAAAACTCAAAAGAAAAAAAGAATCCTGATTTCTGAATGCATATGTTAGCAAGCTTTATATTCAATATCTTTTCTACTCAGCTGTATCGCAGTGACAGTGACAGCTCGACTCTGCCAAGGAAATCACCGTTTGTCCGGAATACATTGGAGAGGCGCACTCTTCGGTATAAGCAGGTATGGCTGGGAAATAGGTTTTCACTGAAGCTGATGTAACAGTGGTACTTCTACACATAAGCATATTTGTTCTGATCTTTTTAGGAAACATGCAAGACTTCTGTAATGCAGTCAGTAGCTCAAGGTTGCTTTCTTTTTGTTTTGGTTGTTTGTTTTGTTTTAATCTGAAAAGTAGACATAGGAAAGTAAGACATTATTGTGAATGATTATTGAGGAAGAGACAAGGTAAAGACAAAACCTTGCTTAACTGGCACTAGATTTGTATTGATTTACATATAAACTTCATTAAATTTCTAAAATCTAGTTTATGATACAGAATGCAGACCCACAGAAGTCTGTATGAATGATGGGAAAACATCCTGCTCCCTTGCTGTGCAGCCTAGCAAACAGTGGTGTTTGGGGCCCAACAGTAGTGTGTGAAATTGCAGGAACTAAGGGGATCTGGACAGGCTTGAAAGGTGGGCCCATGAGAATTCAGTGAATTCTAACAAGGCCAAGTGCAAGGTATTGCATTTGGGTTGGGGCAAAACTGTGTTCAGACTGGCAAAAGGGTTTCTTGAGAGCAGCACTGCAGAGAAGGACTTGGGAGTTCTGTTGGGTGAAAAGCTTGATGTGAGCCAACAGTGTGCATTTGCAGCCTGAAAAGCCAATTGTATCCTGGGCTGCATCAAAGGAGGAATCGTCAACAGGGATCAGAGCTGAATGTCCTGTTCCACTCTGTCCTCATAAGGCCCCATCTTAAGTACTGCATCCAGACCTGAGGGCCCTAGTATAGGAAGAATGAGGAGCTGTTGGAGCAAGTCCAGGGAAGAGCCACAGGGATGCTCAAAAGGCTGGACCTCCTCATCTATAAAGAAAGGCTGATGGAGCTAGACTTGTTCAGCCTTGAGAAGGCTCCAGTGAGACTTCATTGTGGCCTTCCTATACTTTAAGGGAGCTTATAAACAAGAAAAATGTTTGTGGGTTGGTTTTTTTTTGTGTGTGTGTGTGTGTGTGTGTGTGTTTTGGAGTGAGATTGTGGATGCTCAGTCCCTGGAGGCACTCAAAGCCAGTTTGGATGGGACCCTGGGCAACCTGATCTAGTGGGGGACAGCTCTGCCTATGGCAGGAGTTGGGGCTGGGTAGATTTCAAGGTCCCTTCCAACCCAAGCCATTCTATGATTCTAATAGCTTAAGTTCTTTCTCCACCCACCATGCAGAGCAAGTGGGATAGAAGGGCATGTAGGAAGTTAATACGATGTTGATAACTGGCTTACAGTTTAGCCTGGTAAGCAGATACTGATTTCTTGCTGGTATATGTAGGTAGATGACTGTGCCTTCTATTTTGATTCAGAATGTATTTTAAAACTAATATCGAGTAAATTCCTTTGAAGTGAATCTGTTGCTCAGTGTGTTGTTTTCTAGCATCGTTATTCAGTTATGGATATTTCATATTGTATGCCTTTGCTCATTTTCGTTATATAAGAGTTTAGTTTATAAACTTAAATTAGTTAAATATTTATAAGCTGAAGGTAGACTGTAAAGGAATGTAGTAAAGAGCATTAATTGAAAAAAGTTGTATATTGTACAGAAAAAAACACATTATGGCTAGTTAGCATTTCACTGTGGGGTATAAATAATCTCTCCAAATCTTTGCATCAAGAAAAGCTTTGTGTAAAGTACATAAATAAAATGTATGCATTATGTACCTAAAAATATACCAGTGCGCCATGTTGAGAATAATGTCCTGTGAATTGTATTTGAATCCTAATAACTCAGCAGTCCTGCAGATCATCTTTGGCTGAGCTTATGGCAAGGACATCATTAGACCTGGAGCTGGATCTCCAGGCATCCAGAACTAGACAGAGACAGCTGAATGAGGAGATATGTGTCTTAAGGGAGCTGAGACAGCGTCTGGAAGATGCCCAGCTCAGGGGGCAGACAGATCTGCCCCATTGGGTCCTTCGGGATGAGCGATTCCGAAATTTGTTGAAGGAAGCAGAGAGGCAGGTAAGCTAACATGAAGTTACTCATGCACTCAACTTGTTTAGAAACATTTCATTTCAAAATTTCTTGATTGTAAGAACTTCTGCAAAGAACTTGTTTATTTATTTATTCACTTCTTACTGAAATCCAAATAATTCATGTTGCCTCTATGTTCTTGAAGTTACCACAATGAAAATGATTGCATTGATTGTTACCCAACTGTGTGTTTGAAAACAATTACTGGAGAATGTCACTTTCTTTTAGATATTTTATGGCTGGAACTTTAGCAGTTTCATTACTGAAAGAAACTGTGCTAATTTGATATTTCACTTTTTAGAAGTATTTGAAATATTCCTTAAGTATTTTTGCTCTTCTTGGGGAAAGAAAGTAAGTGCAGGAAGCATTACAACAAATCAAACAGCCATTGGTTATCAGAAGCAGGGTAAGCCTAGCTTCATTTTGAGGTCTTACTTGAGAGAGCAATGTGCAGTAGATTTTTTTTAATTTAATGCATATCTTTGTGAAGAACACTATCAAATTAAATAGTACTGTTAGTCTCTTGCATTTATAGATCTTAAATGTTCAGCTATTTCAGATAATATAGTGGTGTGGTTTTACTCTGGTGATTAGAAACAATCCATCACGGAAACCTAAGTATTTTTCTGTTATGTTTATTCACATTATAATTATTAGCATTCTATTCTTTGTCTCGTTTTCAGACACGGCAGACCAAATTTGAACATCACCAGGAGCAAGCAGCTGAAAAGATGCTAAAGAAAGCATCAAAAGAAATATACCAGTTGCGTGGGAAAAACCAGAAGGAGCCTATTCAGGTGCAGACTTTTAGGTGAGTGATAATGTGCACTGATATAACAACAGTTCATTACAGAAGTTAAAGCTCTCTAAAGCAGATAGCTCAAATTCTGTGTATCTTGAATATAGCCAGTAATTTCTAATCACGTACTGATTGGAGCTCATGAAGTTTCCTATGAATTACTTGCAGTGGTGAAAAAGCAAAATTAAGGTAAAATTACAGTCTTACAGCTCTAAAACGTGTGAGGAAAGAAGTCTTCAAGTGCATACAGCGTACCTGGGGTGATTCTTTCAATTTAGCTTGGCTATTGTTAAGTTGAAACGATTTCTCAGCTCTTCAGTGCTGTCCTGTAGGCCTGAACAGTTTGTTTAGTGTCATGCATGCATATTACTAGAGACACTGTTTCTCTGAAAATTGCTCAATAATCTTCCAGCTTTCTCTTAAGCCTTTTCTTTGGGCTTTGGTTCCTGTTCATCTATTTTCATGTAGTGTGTGTCCTCCTAGATTTAGTTTGCGTATAAACAGTGTGCACTTCACAGGAAGAATTTAGCATTAATTGTTAAAAATATTTTTAGGGTGGGTGTAGGCATGGGAGGAAGATCAGCAACAGTTTTACATGATACTGTTTTACACAATGTTCAGATTTTTTAGAATTTGTTTATGAGAGACACTTAAGCAGAAAACTTGTCCATTCTGTAATATTGGAAAGGGAAAAGCCTTCCTCACAGATGTGGAGAGGAATTAAGAAGAATGGGGATTTTAAGGTTGTTTTTACGTCATTTGTTTCTGGTAATGACTGAATTTTTGTGCTTATAAAATGATACGGGAAATTGATAAAAATGAGGTAAATGAAGTGAAGGACAATTTGATTGTATACATTCTTGCACCTTATGTGCACACATCCATTTCTTATGACAGTTATTTTATAGCATATACTGTTTGCCTAATAGAGAAGCAAGGTTAATCTTAATGTTGTCTTCATTGTAGTTATTGTAGGCATCATTGCAAAATGTCAGAGGTGAACTTTGCATTGCACGGAGGACTTATATCCTATGGAACCTTTTTAGAGTGAACTGTAGTTGATGTCCAGTTCTATAAAGTTTGCACCTAAATTTTCAAAGCTACTAATTGTGTTTAGGGGAATGCTTCCAAAAGTAAACGGTGAGGGTTTTGTGTAAGTTACTTGTACTCAAGTAAGCCCTGAGGTCAGTGTATAAGTAGTAAGAAATAATGAGTAAAGAAATGGTTATTGCAAGGGGTTGGGAAAAGCAGGGCAGGGAGGGAAGATTTAGGTTGAATATCAGGGGGAAGTGCTTTACAGCAAGAGTGAGGTGCTGGAACAGGCTGCCCAGAGAGGTTGTGCATGCCCTGTCCCTGGAGGTGTTCAAGGCCAGGTTGGATGGGGTCCTGGGCAGCCTGGTCTGGTATTAAATGTGGAGGTTGGCAGCCCTGCATGTGGCAGGGGGTGGAGATTCATGACCCTTGTGGTCCCTTCCAACCTGGCCATTCTGAGATTCTGTGTGACTCTGTTAGCAACCCTGCACATAGCAGGAGGGTTGAAACTAGATGATCTCTGATGAAACTAGATGATCCTTTTCAGCCCAGGCCGCTCTATGATTCTGTGATTCTATGACGTACGTCTGACTTCTTTTCATCTTTTTTGATCACAGAGAGAAGATAGCGTTTTTTACAAGACCAAGGATTAACATACCTCCTCTGCCGGCTGATGATGTATGACATGTTGCATTGTAAACATGAAGTATTTATCGCTTTTATTTTAATGAAGTTATTAGATTAGCCAAGTTTCTTTTAAAAAAAAAAAAAAAAAAAAAAAAAAAAAAAGCAAACAAAGAAAGAAAAGTGCAAAAGCTAATATACACGTTTTGTAAAAAATAAAAAAAGGAAAAAAAGTAAAAGTAAACAAAAACATATATATAAATATATATACATATATATATTTTATAATAGCGACTACAACAAGGCTTGGTTTTTCCTTGTTGTGAAATTGACATCTCTGAAGACAACTTATTTTATAAAAGATCGACTATCCTGTTAAGAGCGTGTACAGTTTTTATGCTGTTTTATTTGACTTAAAGGCTGGAAGACAGAAACAAAGTGAGTTCAGGCAAATTCACTGTAGTGTAATTTATTTATAGTGCCTTTTTTCCTTGAAGGAAAATACCTACTTTAAGATGTATTTTAAGACTGAAATTTTGTTCTTCAGTATTTGTCATACAGTAGAATGGAACCATTGAGCTGGTTTTGTTTCTGATACCTGAAATGAAAATACTATGTTCTAAAATTGTCACTTTTTTCAGCTTTATTATCTGTAGCTTATTATGTACATTGTATCCTTTAGCACCGTCTGTGTCATAGCAAAATATTATCACCTGCAGTGTGTTTAACAGTGATTAGAAGCGACGTTAAACACTGCAGAATTCGTTTGCATGTTCTTACTGTGCACTAATAGAATGTTTTCATTTCGGTTGTCTCTAAAATATCTTTATATTCTTAACTAGATGCTCAATTTAAACGGAGGAAGGAAAAGGGTGACAGATCTTTGTTTTGCTGTTTAAGGGAAAGGGAGTTAAGAGAGCTCTGTGAGCTAGCTAAACTGCTAAAGGGATATAGCAGTTCCTACAGTTTCAAGATTCTGACCTGATTCAGGAATACGTGCTAATTTCAGAAAGCAGCTGCAGTAAGGAAGGGTGCTTAAACACGTATTCTTTCTAAAGGATCTGCTTTGAGGTTACTGCATGTGAGTTCTTTTGAACAGTGACGCTTTCCAGGGAGGAAGTTACAATTCTGGAAGATATAGCTCACTTGATAGCTGGTTGGATGAGCTGAGATCTGGTAAAAATAATTTTACTTGTTCATTGTCGTGAAAGACTGTCGCTCTGCATTCCCGAGAATGCCAGTTTTGTGTCCTTGCATCCTGCAAGTATGTAAAAATACTTCTTTACTAAGCTACTATAATAGAGCTTCTTGTATTTTTCTAATTATGCATTACCTACAAAAAGAGGTGCCCAACACAAGACTAACTTTGCAAATTGCTAGAATTGCCTAGAAAGAAGATCGTGCTCTCTTTTCATCAAGGGGATGTGCCCAGGTCAGATTGGCTTCAAATTTTTATGCCAAGAAACCAAAGCAGCAGCAGTCAGAAACTAAGCAGATTCATGAAAACCTCTGATCAATGGGAGTACTTTAAAATATTTTGCAAGCATTCTTTGTATCAAGAGCTTGTATTCTGTAAGTGTGTCAAAAGTAAGGAAAACCTGAAAGTGAAGCTGAATTGCTTCTTATTTGCTCAGTCTGAGGCCACATGTATTGGACATGGGGAGTTAAATCTCAGTCATTACTCAATGAGGATGATTAGCAAAGACAGTTAATTTTAAACTAGTACTTAAACTATACAGATAAAAAACAAGTTGTTAGTGTTTGGGTAAAAGTCTAGGGACAGCAAGCTTTCAGGTGCCTGTTACTTGAAATGATCAGTTGGTCGGAATTTCATGTCTCATGATCAGTGGAGGCCCTTTCATAGTAGTATTTATCCTAAGTTACCATGCAGTGCTTCCAGAAATACTTGCTTTGTGCTAAGAACAGACAACACCCTGTTCTCATGGCAGTGTCTGAATACTGGAAGAGGTTGCCCAGAGAGGTTATGAGCTCTCTGTCCATGGAGGGATTGAGGACTTGATTTGGTATGGTCCAGGGCAGCCTGGTTGCGTTAGACCCACCTTGTGCAAGGGCTGGGTTGGGAACCTTCCTCCCACCCTAAATTGATCTCTGACCATATAAATATAACAAAGGGACGATGTCTGGTGGCTTCTCTGTTAGGGGGTTCTGTTGGTGTTTTTAATTAGTGACCGCTGTGAGACGTCATCAGTTTATCTCGTGAGTCTGTGATTCTGACTACTGTAACGAGTTCTGTCTTGATGTGGTAATGAGTTATCATATTCAGTATTCATCTCTCTTGTTTTTGTCACAGTTCTGTATGATTGTGTCATTTTTGTATTATTTGAAAGTATTTCTTCTACAAAATAAAATAATTTGCCATAAACAAATAGAATTTTGTTTAATGCCACAGAAGAAGACATTGTTTCAGGGGTTTATATTTGCCACGTTTGTGACCCTTTCATAAAGACATTGTATATTTGTGTAACAGTGAATGCTTTCAAATAAAAGAAAGAGGAAATCTGTGAATTCAGAGATTCTAGGGAGGTTACACTGAAGACCTGAAATGGATGCGGAGCGTAAAGAATGGCAGATACATTTTCCTATGTGGTTACTACTCACAGTGAGTTGACACCTGTATCTAAAGCTCATGGTTGAATATTCCAAATTCCTGGCTGGCTCCTCTACTACACACTGAGTTGTCTTTTTTTTTTCTTTTCTTTTTTTCCTAGCAGGATTTCTTACTTGGTAGATTTGTATTTGGACACTGTTATTCCTATAGTATAGTTCATGACTAGTCCCAATCTGGAAACCACTCAACACACATTAACATTTTTAGGCTGAATTTTACTGGTGCTTTCCACCTTAATATTTGTAGAAAGACCCTTCTTGTTGTTGCTCTGTACTACCCTGAGCTGCAGGAGCACAGTCAGAATGGAAGTACTGACACATGACACCTTTCTCTGTACAGGATTTGCCAGGCGTTAAGGGTATGACAGAGTTTAGGTTATTTTTAAAATGGTCTGCTTGAAATAGTCATCTGGAATACCAACTGTCTCGCTACCATCAGGATCAGCTACAGAAGTTGTAATGGGTAGGTTGGTATGGATCTGCTGATATAAGAATTAAGTCTTGTATATATTTCTTGTTGTGAGTGCTTTGCAAAACTTCAAGGTAAGTGCTATATATAAAGAGCAGATTTTTTTTAGCAGTTAGATGAACTACATGTTCTGTGTCCATTTTCAGCATGATGCAAAACTGATTTGAATTGTGTTTTTAGGGAGGAGGGAGTTTTACTGCTTATTTTGGATCCCATCTCTTTTCTAACAGTAGAGGCATGGGACTATGAGAAGAAAAATATATTTACAGAGGGACTTCAGAAACTGCAAGCTAGCAAAAGGAACTGTTTCATTTCTTTGTTTTTTTTTTGTTTGTTTTTTTTTGTTTTTTGTTTTCCAAAACAGCATATGAACACTTATTTCCCTTTTCCTGAGACTACCTGATTGACTCACTAAGATTGGAAGAAAATACCAAAGCATGAAATTGATTTGGTTTTGGAATCTCTCTATGTATCAGCCAAGTGACTTGCTTGTACTTTAGAACATCTCAGCATTCTTGGAAGTTAAAATCTTCTTGGAAATAGAATCTGGTTTATAGAATGACGTATTCTATAGTAAGTTAGGTATTCTGTCCCTATGACAGCCAGACTATCCAAGTGGAAGTATGTATTCAGCAAAAGACTCAGTGAGTTCATCTGTAGGAAGATGAGGAAAACTGGGAAGGGAATTTAGGTAAGTCTATCAAGGAAGAAAAAAGAGGTTAATACCGTTGTTCTCATTTGGTTAGTGCATATAATAGCTATTTTGTGTCTAGGACATGGTATTTATGTTCTGTTATGTGTCTTATGACACAAAAGTTCCTAAGTATTTATGATTGCATCTGACTAATTCATTGCTGCTTGCTGTTTTCCCTACACTCTTTCAATAAAGTGATCAAGGAAAATTGCAGATAAGTTATCAAGGAAAAAAATTAAGTGCCAGTGTTTAACTTCCTCCACAGAATTCAACTGGCTTATTAATTTTGCTTCTAATGGGCACAAATAACAGACACTGACAAGAAGTTCTTTCACTTTTCTCCACTTTCCTGATGTGATTATAGTAGGTCTGCAGCTGTTGCTGATGCACAAACAATAGAGAAAAGTGATCTGTGCTACGATGTAAAGGGCATAATCAAATCTCTTTTCTAAGGCATGTTCCTTGTTCCAGAAGGCTGTAGGAATTTCAGGTGAGGCAAGTGGAGTGCTCAGGTTTCATAATAAAATTGAAAATGTGGCTTCTGTTTGTGGAATCCATATGAGAAACAGGGAATTCAGGAGCTTCCTCTGGTTTGCAGACAAGATCTGCTGGAGCTGTGGAGCCATTCTGAAAAGATTCTGTGCACTCTGTACCAACTGACTTGCTCTGTTGGGCCGGCCTGTCTGCTTAGAGCATCCCCAAGTATTTGCCTAAGCACACTGGAACAAAAAGACCTTCTGGAACTGTGCTCCTCAGCCTTTGAGGTTTGTGGAAACCATGTGTGCACCTTCAGTCACTCATGGGCGTTATCATGTGTGCCTGGACAAGGTCTTCCTCTGCCTACCTGTGCACCTGCTTGATAATACAAAGCACACCCCTGAATGTCCTCAAGTGTACAAGCTGTCTGTGCAGAGTTTGGATAAGATGAACCAAGCTGTAAGGCACGTGTCCTGAAATAAGGTTTTGTGCACGAGTGTTCATACGCTGTCTTCTTGAATAGTAATAACCCTGTGTTGCACAGCATGATCCTCGTGGGGGGTGCAGCATTTGTACCATCAACTTTAACATGGTTATTTTGCTGTAGAGCCTGAGTACAATACATTGCAGGGTATAACAACAGCAGAACAAAATGCAACAAAACAATGCTGGCGTGTAATGCGCGGTTGAGCAAAATGATGAAAGATAATCACTGCATTTGAACAAAACATTTTATGATGTTCTAGTGTTGAAATACTTGATAGGAGGATTTAAGCCGAAGTTTTGAAGGAAGAGAGGATCTTTCAAGCAGCAATGGTTTCACAGATAAAAGGCAGAAGGCTGCAGGTGGGATGATTTAATGAGTGAACAGGGTGGAGATTGAAGATAACATTAGGGACTGAGCCTCTGGGGTCATTTTGCAAAGCTTGGCTATGGAGGGTTAATCAATCTGCTAAGCTTGAAATGGAGCGTGAGGAGAAGGAAAAATGCAAGGGATGGTGGAATTTGTTTGTCTGACTCCCAGGCCACTGGGATTACATATTTCAAAAAGATGAAATAGGATTATTACAACACCTGGGTGCTGCTGCATGGTGAATAGGAATGCATCTTAATTTGTACAGTCTATAAATTGTTTTTTCTTCATGAAAAATGTGTTTGTTAGTGCTGTTGCAGTAGAATATATGAACTCTCTGTAAAGAAAAAAAGCAACCACTTCTCAGGTGAGGGGGAAAGAAAGGTACCAGGTATTGTGCTCAAGAATGCAGTGCTCAAGAATAGGTAGGGAGGGATAAAGAAGCTTGCAGTGTAATCCTGCAGGATTACAGCTTGCTTTGTCTGTCTGCCCCGTCTCCTATCAGATATCCTATAGACGGAGGATGCAGTCACATGATTATTACTGCTTCCTCCCCATGACATCAGTACTTTGCAGCCATACCACTAAAGAAAGGATGCTTTTGAAATCTTTGGGACTGGGCTAAATGATGTTGAATTGCAGGTAAGCAACATTAATTCTTCAACAAATTAGCGTGCCAGATGCTTTGCACTGCCGTCCTGGAGCTCCGGCTCCGTTAGGCAGAGTTGCTGCTAGAAAAGAAGGCAGAACAGATTCTTTGCGAGCAGAGGGCTTGCAGGTGCAGAGGCTGCTTACTGCTGTGTGCTGCTCTTCCAGCTGACATCTCCAGCAGAAAGGCTGCCAGCTGGAGCCTTAAAGCCGAGGAAGGCCTTTTGTCCCTGCGTTTCGATATGGCTCCTTCATATGTATGCTGAGCTCAGTTTGCCGGAGCAGCCATCATCATGCAGCCGTGCAGAGAGAGGAGGGACCAGCAGCACCGTTTTCATTGCATTGCCAGTTTCGTGGCTTATTGCTGTGGGCTTTTTCTTACCTTAACGGCTGCCTAAAGGAAGTTGTTGTAGAGAGAGATGTGTCTGAGCTTAAAAAGGATATGAGGATTAACTTGCTTAGGAGGTTAGCAGCTGTATTTGGGGAAAGAGGCTTTTCCTTCATTAATTTTTGCTGACGTGGTTTGCAAGTACCCAGTCCGACAGGTTTCCTACATGATCTGCTGTAGTATAGGATAGGTATCGTTTGTCATCCAATATAAACGTGGGAAATAATATTCCAGAAAGGACATAGTAGATGACGAGCAGATTTTCAGCTCTTACACAACCTGCTCAAAAGGCTGAAAAATCCCCACTGAACGGATTTTTTTGGACAGGGGTATTTCTGTGGCAAAGTCCAGAGTCTGTTTTCTTTTCCTACAATACAAATATATGAAGACATAAATTTGTAGAGAGTGGCTTGCATGGCCTTCTTTAAAAAATTCCGGATGTATTTTTAAATGTATGTTGGCTTTTTATTTGCATTGCATTGTTATTGTCCTTAATACGAATGGTAGAATGGTAAAAGCAAGAAGCTAAATTCATGTTTGAATTCATACCAGTCAGAGAAGTGAAATTGTGCTTGTTTATTTTTGCATTAAGAATTCTGATGAATAAACGTGCGCTCTTGAAAGAGAACAGAGGGTGACTCAGCTGCAGCTCCATAGAGGACAGGCAGACAGGTGGCACGTCAGTCACGGCGTGCAGAATGTTCTCTTATTCCTGAAAATCCTCCTCTCTGTTCAAGTTTTTTTTGTTTGTTTGTGTGTTTTTTGTTTTTTTTCCCCATCATTGAAGTGTGACATGGCTCGGGTCAAAGCCAAGCACCTGAGGAGATTTTGCATCTCCAATGTTGGTGTGTAGGCTGCACATCCTGGAGGGAGGTACATTCCAGTCTCAAGTAATAAGGTATGTGGTTGTGTCAGAAATATGGAAAACAAAGTGAACAGCAGTAGCAATGAAACTCTGGAACCAATGAAGACAGCAGTTTTTAGAAATAGAAAGCCTTTGTTATTATTTCTTCAAATAGAATCTTTGTTTTTTCAAGATCAAGCCTCAAAAGCAGTGGAAATACAAGCCTGTCATTTGATGAGATAGAAGGCTGTATTCTGATGGCACCAGTGCTGAATTTCCTCTTTTAACTTCCTCTGAGGCATCAGGAGGAGTGCTGGCTCAATTCTTTCTAGCCTTAGGAGTGCAGCAAGTTCGGTTCCTGCTCGCCATGCACAGACACGGCCCTTTGCCCTCATGAAGGGCGCAACCCCCCAGCTGCTGCAAACCAGTGTTACAGACACAACATGTTTTGTTCACCAGCCCTGAGTGTATCTGAGTGCTGTATGGAGATCCATATAAAGCAGTTGTTTTCCTGGGCTCCTGATTTGAGTCAAGGCTTTTTTGTGCAACACTGGACAAGGTATCAGTCTAAACACATGCTGGGGCAACTCTGAAATTGAAGGACTCAAGTCTTTTAGCAGCTATTTTTTATAAAATGGCAACTCTGGAAATAGTGCTGGTGGGAAGGCTGTGCTGGCCCAGGCATGTTGTGTTTCACTCAGGGCACTACTCCATCGGGCTTCTGGTAGTGCCCATCCCCTTGCCAAGGGAGGCAGCAGCCTGGGCCTTCTAAAGCAGGACTGGAGAGGGTCCCAGCGGTGGTGTTGGATGGTCAGCGTGGAGCAAACAGGCAGGGAAACTGGGACAGGTTATAGATGAGGAGTCTAATGCTTTTCTCAGCACAAATGCATACATACACAGAAGGTTCTGGGTCTGCTCAGATTTCTTCCTCTCTAGACCAGAAGAACCAGCAATCATGTATGACCTAACATAGATAACAAAGAAGACTGGCAGATTTCCTTCAGGTTGCTGTTCCTAAAGCACTTCTAACATGCTGCTCTCAAGCATTATAACAAGGGTGGGTTTTCTCCATCTTGCTGGTGGAGGAGCTTGGAGGTATGAAGTCACTGTTCTGTATGCGTGCAGCCCACCAGCAGCAAATGCTGCCATACAAACCAGTGCCCTGTCAGAAAAACACAAACCTCCATCTGCATTGGAGTGACTCACCACCTCCACTCAAATCACGAGAAGTGACATGGCAGAACACATTAATGGCTTTTCCACTAAAGCAGGTTTACCAGCTTTATTTTAAGCTGAGAGCTTAAAAATGTTTTCAGTGAGAGGTTTATTTAATGTGCTAAATGCACCATTTAATGGGATGGTTTTTTAGGATTAAAATGCAACTCTCTTCTTTCTGAATATATATTTTTTCCTCCTGGAAACCAATTTATTTTTGTTAATACTGTTGTTTTCTGGTTGAGGAAACAAAGGGCAGTGCTGCAAACCAAGCATACTTCTTGGAACATCAATCACTGCTGAGGCAGTAGGTTGCACAGGAAAGCATCCAGGTGAGTTTTGAGTATTTCTGGAGATAGAGAGATTTCTTCAAAAAAACAGGGTATGCTGGGTTGTTACTTGCAGGGCTCGTGGTGCTGGTGGGATGTCAGTGGAGGAACATCCTTTAATAAAGGTTTTTCAGCTTGGTTTGAGAAATGCAGACCACTTATGTTCCGTAACAACACTTTGCTTGTGCCGTTTCCGCAGCCCTGACATCAATGCTAGCGGCTACATTTACTGGGGGGACTGTTAAAGCTTGCTGGCAATAACGGAAGTATGTTTAGCAGTATTTTTCTTCACAATGGAGCCCATTTTGAGCAATGCGTGCGTAAACATTCCACTTGACATTTTGGGGAAAGAATTAGGTTCCCCCTGGCCCCCTCCCTTCCTGACATAACTCAGCAGCTGAACTAATTTCGCTCAAATTTTCCAAGAAACTTTGAGTGGAGACCAGACACGTGATGTTTCATACCAATGGAACTTGCCTCCAAAGGGAGACCCGCTCCAGGAGGGAGCTGGGTTGCGCTGGGTGCTCAGGCCTCCAGTGCTGAGAGTTAGTGGCATGGCGTGGAGGACTTTCAGGAGGGTAAGGGCAGCTGGCCTAGCTCTGCTGTGGCTGCTACGTCCCCTGCCACAAGGGCTATTTGTTATAGCTCCCACCAGCTGTGGGGCGCATGGGGTGCCCAGGCTTCCAAATGGGCCGTGCTGCCCCGTACCCTGGGCCCCAGGCTTTGCGTCCCTTGTGCTCCAGGCCGGCTCCCACGTTGCTTGCTGTGATCGTACCCTTTGCACGTGCAGTGGCTGAAGGGAGTGTTCAGAGTCTGTGGTTCAGTCTGGAGGAGACTTGTGCTTCAGTTTTCCACCGCTTATCCCAAATATTTCCCCCCCCCCTGCCTCCCAGGCCCTCTCCCCTGTGATCTGCTGCCCTGTGCTTGCTGAGTTTGGCTGTGGCTTCATCTTTTTTTCCATAGAGGTTACTCAGGGTAAAGCCACGCATCCAAAATTGGCTGCATGTAGCTTGCCCATGCTACCACAGCAGAAAGCTCCTTAATGTGTGGTGATGGGGCCATACAGTAACATGCTGCAGTGTTTTAAATTTATGTTCCAGATATGGCAGTCTGCCTGTGTTTGTGCTGCAGGGTTTCACAGCATGCTTTACTCATGTGCTGGGATCAAGCCATTAATCCTTGAACTGTAAGAGAGGGATTTGCCAATGTTATTATCCACCTTTGTTTTCCCAATTTAACTGCTCTATGGTTTGTTTGTTTGTTTTTTCTTTTTTTTTTTTTCATGCCACATTATGTCTCCAGAAAGGCCTGTGACTGAGTTCACCCGGTGTTTCTTAAGGCACCATTGTTAAAGCAGAGGGTCAATAAATGGATCGCCTTGCTCAATCTGAGGTTCTCAAGATGAATAGCCTTGTATCGCTCATGGATATTTTTCAGACTGAAGAAAACTGCACATTTTACTCATGGTTCAGCCTGCCTCTACTGAAGGCATCTTTCTTGTAAGATGCTGTTGGGTGATGATTTACCTCCTTCTATATCTTGGAGGATGTGCTGTTTCTAGGTCATCTTCTGTGTGGCAGGGGATGGAGGTAGAAATGCCCCTGGGCATTTTTGGTTCCCAACCAAATAAACCTTGTGCTCTCACCGCTCCCCAAAAGGCATATTTGCCCCTAGTAATCTTGCGATACTTTAACATATTTCAAGGCAACTTCATAATGCCTGTGCATGCTGACACCCTGCTCTATCAAGCCTATTTTCTCCTGCCAGGCAGTACTGAAGGCTTCTGATGTGACTGTGCTCTGCTCTGGGACCCTTCTCCTGCAGTGTGAGCCTCAGCCTCATTCCCTTATGGCTCTTTCTGAATGCTGACTTCTCCAACTCACTCTGCTGGTGCAGTAGTGACCAGCTGTCAGCATGGCACTCGGCTCTCCAGATGAGTTGCTTGTGCTCAGGTCACACTGAGCAGTTTGTGGCAAGGAGTATGGCTGGCCATGAGGCTGGAGCACCATGCTTGGTTTCTTTGAGCACTCAATACTAGGAGCATTCAGTACTAAAATCAAGCATAGAGTGGCAATTCATCTATCATTCTATGTGATTGTCAGCTGGTAAACCAGTAAGACTGCACTGTTCATAATCACAGCCTAAGTAAAATAAGACCTGGAGATTTTCATGTGCCTAGGAAAAGTCACTACAAATAAATATAGATTGGGAAACTTGCAGCAGGCGTTTAGGGTTCTGTTTTCTCCCGCCAGCCTCTTGCCACATCCACTTCTTCATGCTACAGCAGAGGAGTCATTGACATAGGTGTGCTTTGCTGTTGGCGTGGTTGTTTTTCACATAGCAAACTCCATGCTGCTGCTTTTACAGAAAACAGCATAAAGATGAAAGTGTATAGGGGAATATTCATCTGCTAGAAATACTGTAAGTGTTGGAGTAATTCAGTAACTGTGATCTGTTAAAAGTAACTTGAAACTTATTAGAAATGCATTTCAAAATGTACTGTATGTTGTGTCCAATTAAAACAGAAAACAGGATGAGGAGACCGTAGCATATCTAGCAGCAATAGGCGAGGGCCAGGACTTTTCCTTTGATGACTGTTCAGCTTGTTGTTTCCCATCAGTGTACTTTTCAGCTTCTTTGGACTGTGCTTGCCATGTCAAGTGTATTTCAGATCAAAACAGTCAGTTAATGTAATACCTACAATGTCAGTTCACTGATACAGCCCCTTCCAGCTGCAGCTTTTACATTTAGTTCAGAGGTTGTCAGCATTTCTATTATAAACGTAATTTATCGCTTTTCCATAAAACTTAGCTCCAAGCTACTGTGTATCGTACAGATGATTTGAATCACAAGATGACTTTACTCACTATGGGACCTGCAGAAAAAAAGCATGACCTTACGTATGACAGTACTACTTAAAAAATAAAAATAAAAAATAATAAAAAGGAGTAAATGTAATAGAAGAGACCTATGTTACGATCTATATGGTACCTGTTGTGCTCCTGAACACGTCCCAGCCCACCAGCCAGCTCACCGTGGCTCCTGCAAACTGTCTGCACTAATGCATGTATTGCTTTCTTTATATGGGATCTTTCAGATATTCCTCAAAAATTATCTGGTTTTATACCAACATCAAGTCCTATGGACTAATAGTTGAGCTGTACTTTTGATCCTTGCCTCCATCTCCTCTCATGCAACACTTTGCAAGTTTATTGGTTCCAACAGATTTGTTTCTTCATTCAGCTTTTATCAAGAATCAGTTTACTGTTGACAGAGCAGAATATTGATTAAAACTTCTAGTTGTAGACATATTAAGCTATTCAGTGATAAAGAGCTGAAGAAGATTCTTTCCGTGCTGAATCACAGGGAATGAAATGGCAGATGTGATTCAAGGTCAATAAAGACAAAATGATGGGGATAATGACCCTAAGATCCCACAGAATGATGGGCTTCTGCCTCTGCTGGAATACATTTGGAGCTACAGCAGATTGCTCAGGGAAAATTTTGGATGCATGTCCTAAGCAAAATGAATGCCAGGAATTATTAGAAAAGAATAGGGGACTAAGCAGGAAACATTTGCTGCTGCACAAATTGTTTCATCTGGAAAAGTAGTTGAAAGAACAGCAACGACATCTGAGACGTGGAACTACAAAGGCACAACATGCATATCCAAGAGTCACTCAGCAACATAACTACACTTCAACAGTTCAACACTTTTCAGTGTACATAGGTTTTGCTGGAGTATCCAAATTTTGGGGTATTAGGAGTTGTATTTGTTACTAATTCTGTATGCAATGATATTGCAATGTTTTCTTCTGAATTAATGAGGCAAGAATGGCTACTTCTGATGTCTTTGTGATCTGTGAACAGAAACTCGCTCACAGGGAACAATCTATCATCTCATAATAATGTGAATGTCTCAAATACGTGAGATAAGTTGCCTCTGAATAGCATTTCTCTTTCATCAGCTACAAAAGGAGTTTGGATTCCAGTGTCCAGAGTCTCGTGCAGATTTGTGATGCTAGATGAGACAACACACGTTCTGAGTATTTGTACTTTTGCTGTCATTAGAGTGGATTGCTACTGTGCAGCGGGCTGTGGTCTATGTTTGGATGACATTCATTTGCCCTTAACATTTGTGTATTAGATTAAAATATCCATAATTAAATTGATAGTCTAAGGCTGTAGTTTTGCTAGCAGGAATGGAAAGATCTCTGCAAGAACCTCTAGAGGACAAGTTAACCCATCCTGAAAGAAGCTTTGGAGACTGTTTCAGATGCCTCAGAAAGGTGAGAGAAATAATTGCCAATAAGGAGAAAGACAGTGATACTTAATGGTGCCAGCATGTAAGAATCGTGGGATCTCTGTGCAACTCAAAAGTGTTGGAGCCTGAATTGGGTTTTGTCTAATCTGACATCACATCTCCGCATACAAAAGCATGGCAGCTGGCATGGAGTTTCAGGCAGGTAATCATCCATCTAGCTGCAGTTTCTAGATACTGGAACGCTACCTAGAGTTCAAAGTTTGTTTTCTGAGTCTCCCATGGCCCTGCAGTCTCTAGCACTTCCTTGTGTCCCTGGGCATGCGGCACAGCACGTATGTTTGGGCTAGATTCAGGCTAAGATTGTAATTACTCACGTACCTGTGGTCTGGCCTGGTATTATCCATCACAAAACTGTCATGTGCTGGGCACTGACAGCATACTTAAGAAGCTATTTTTTATGTGATATAACTAGCATATTGGGTAACTTTCTTGTAGCATTAAGGAGAACTTGCCAACTCTTTCAACACAATAATTTCCAGACATTTTTTATAAAGCAGCAGGATTCCCTGGGTTCAGGCAAGCAGTCTGGACTGCATGTTCCTTACAGGTACTTCTTCACTGTATAGGAAGAGTAGGTTGAAGGACATGATCTGTGAGCTACAAAATAATAGCACTGTCTGATTCTTTCTCTTCGTTCCAGCTTCATTCCCATTTCAGCCCCCAGCCATGGTTTACAAGATGCTGAACCTGAGACTACTTGTAGCTTCAACTCCTTGGTCTCAGCTGCAGCATCCTACCTTCGGACTCTCATTTTTCTCACTAGTGCAGGAGTGTGCTCTCATCTGCTGTGCTAAATACTGCTATTTTCAACTGTCACTCCTCTTTTTAACCACTTCCATCTTGTGGCTCCTTATTTGTGCTCTGCAGCACCACATGGGACACCTGCTCTGCATTTGGCCACCTTCCCCAGACTGAGACCGCCCTGCTTGATTCTCAGTTTGCACACTTAAAAGGACTTCTACAGAGTTATAATGGTGATCTGCTGTTTGCCTGTAAGATAATGTTTTTCTCAGCTGCTTGGACTGAGCACATTGGCTGTGTAGTCCAAAAAGTCCTCCTACTCAGTGGTGCAAAGACACACTGGTGGAGCTGACTATTCATGCTTGTTATATCCCTGGAGTCAACACTGGGGCAAAGGATTAAGTGGATGGGATTCAAAGAAAACAGTTGAGAAGGGGTAATGTGTGGAAAAAGGGCAGTAAATAAAGCAGGCTGAGCTCAGCAGCAGAGTGCATGAATGATTTAAAGCTCATCTGCCATGTTTTTCCCTGTTCTAATAACAGAATTGAGAGATTTCCTCACTGCTTCAAAGATCTAAATTCTGCACGTGAAACCACTGTCTCCATATCTGAAGGAGGAATGTAGATTGCAGTTTGTAGCGCTGCACTAGCCTCATCCATAGCCTGCAAAAAATTACTGTGTGTCTGTCAAGGGATTACTGGCCCTGCAGAATCAGTTCTTTAAGACTCAAATTCTGCATTTGTCACTAGTTTTCTGGTATATTTTCTTGTGTGTGTGTTGGGTTTTTTTCCTTGTGAGGTGACAATAGTCTAATACACTGTTGCTGTTTTGCATTATTTTATTATTATTATTTTTATTTTTATGTTTACCTTTTCAGTTTGCAAATTGTAGGTACTCTCCAGGAGACTATATTACCAAGACACCTATTTTAGGATGGGTGACACTGTATCACTCTTTAGAGTAACACATCCTTCTCTGTCTCCAGAGGCAGCCTAGGTAGTTCTTACGGTCTAGACACCAAACTTTTGGATGGATAAAATTAAGTTGGTTGAATTCTGTGTGCCTAAAATACTTATTTAAAAGACTCTCTTGCTAACTAAAGGTTCCTTACGTTGGGAATGGTGTCAGCCTTTTCTGTATCCTGATGCTTTGGGACTTGACCCTGTAAAGGAGGCCTTCTTGTGTACAGCCAAATGTTTCTGAGGTCTCAGTGGGAAAGAGAGGTACAGTAGTTACAAGGCAACTTCATTCTGTGCTGATGAGGATCTCAGAGAATCACTAAGGTTGGAAAAAATCTCTACAATCAACGAGTCCAGTTGTAATTCCATCCCCACCATACCCACTAACCACACATCCCTCAGTGCCACATCCGCACATTTCTTGAACACCTCCAGGGATGGTGACTCCACCACCACCCTGGGCAGCCCGTGCCACTGCCTCACCTTTCTTTCTGAGAAGAATTTTTCCTAATGTTCCATTACCTCCCATCCTATCACTGGAGATTACACATTACCTGGGAGAAGAGGCCAAACCCCACCTTGCTATAACCTCCTTTCCTTGCTATAACCTCACTGTAGAGCAATAACATATCTGCTAAGCCTTCTCTTCTCCAGGCTGAACAATGGATACCAAGGGCTGCATTGCCCTTCTCTGGATGTACTCCAGGGTGTCAATGTCTTTCCTGTAGTGAGGGGCCCAAATATGAACACAGTACTCAAGGCGTAATCTTGGCACTTTGTCTTGCTGTACCTCATACAATTGGCCTCAGCCCAGCAATCCAACCAACCCACATCCCTCTGTAGGGCCTTCCTACCCCAGGCAGATCGATACTTCCTCCCACCTTGGTGTTGCCTGGATACATACTGAGAATGCACCCAATCCCCTTGTCCAGTTTGTCAATAAAGATACTAAACAGAACAGGTCCCAATATTGACCCCTGAAGAACACTGCTCATGACCAGTCGCCATCTGGATTGAGCTCCATTCACCTCTCGCTGTGCCAGTCATCCAACCAGTCTTTAGTCAGTGAAGAGTACAACTATCCAAGCTGTATGCTGCCACATTCTCCAGGATAGTGCTATGGGAGACGGTGTCAACTACACCTACCTGAAGTAGGTATAGTTTCCGAGGCTTCAGGACAATGGTCATGGATGGTTCTCTGCTTTCATTTCTGTAGTCTGAAAATCCAGATGAATGATAAGTGGTAAATTTTAGTGCATTATCATTTGTCTTCTGAGCTAGTAACTTTGTCTTCTCAGTAACGTCACCGCAGGTAGGGCACTTCTTCCAGAATGCGATAAGCATTTAACTTTGCAGAAGAAACAGAACCATCCTGGGTTTTGGGGCACTATTTGCAAAAAAAGGTGGTATTTCTACACTTGGGCACCATACTTTTTTGTGCTGGATTTTAGAAGTTTGCCAAGTTCTTAAAGTAGTCTTCAGCAGTATACTTTTCCTAGTGGTAATGCATAGACTTCAGTAAGTGCCCACTAGAATTGCTGAGCCATGTTTTCTTGAGTTTGTGGAAAGATTTTGGAAAACTTGGTTCTGACATGTCTGGAAAAGCTGCATGAATTTACTGAAAAACTTGTTTTCCCCTCTATATACAGACCCTAATATGGTTAATGCAGGAGAAATGAATGGTTCTGGCAACCTGATGGATTTTCTGGATGAGCCTTTTCCTGACGTTGGGACTTATGAAGATTTCCACACTATTGACTGGCTGCGAGAGAAATCACGTGACACTGACCGCCATAGGAAGGTAATGGCAGCTGGACTTGGTGTGTCACAGACCCTGAGTTATGGCCATCTCAGCTGAGAGAAAAAGCAGCAGTTTTCCAATGCCCTTAATTCCTACTTTGCAGTATCATTTGAGGAGAACTTATAAAAATATAGGTTTGATGTATCCTGAGTTTGTAAATGTGGAAGTGTTTTCTGCAATTTATGGAAGAGCATCTCTAAAGTATGGTTGGGACTGGAGGGAGTGGAGAGTAGAAGAATTTTTAACCTGGATTAACTTTTTTGTTTGTTTGTTTTGCCACGATGCACTAAAATTGTGTTAGCCTGAATCAAAAACACAACTCAGTGTACATATCGTTTCAGATTACAAGCAAAAGTAAGGAATCCATATGGGAATTCATCAAGAGTTTGCTGGATGCCTGGTCAGGATGGGTTGTAATGCTTCTCATAGGACTACTGGCAGGTATGTGTGTGTTACATTACTTTTTCCTGGAACCACCTCACCCAAATTTGCTGCAGTACCATTTGTTTCTCCCTTTACTTCGTTCTCTGTTCACTGGTGCTTCAAGCTAAAGAAAATAGTTATGTATCCTTGCAGTTATAAGATTCAATAAAAGCACTCTTGTTGAGTGCTGGCTTGGAAAAAACACCATTAATCTATAGAGAGATTTTCTTTGAAAATAAGTATGTAAGTACTTTACTCTCAATTGACTATTTTTACTTTCTGAGTCTTCAATTCAAACTAGGCAGTTTTATTGTAGATTTTTTTCCCCCTTGTCTTCACTTAATTGCGTTCTGCAAGTAGATGTTGTCATGTGGGGAAAGAAAATGTTGGCTGTGTTCAGTCAAGAGGGAGTTTTGTAAATCATTGCGTCCACTTGGTTATCTTTTTATATATGCATGAAGGGAAAATACAATTTCAAACTCAGTTCTGCATTTGCTTTCAAGCCAGACAGACATTACACTTAACAGCATGTTTGAACTCAGATGGCAAATTCATTAATTGCTCGAATTGCTCCTGTCTTTTGCACGCACTAGCACATCTTCCAACTTGGAAAGCTCTACTTCTATGATAAAGTTGAAACAGCTGTCATTTTTTGTATTTTTCCAGTGATGTCAGGGTGCTTGGTGTGACAGTGCTTGGTAGAACCACAGTGCAAAGCTTCACAGTTTCCAAGCAGTGTAAATCTCTTTTCTGCTATCTGTCAACTTAACACATTTATCATAGCTGTTCAGGTGTGTTAGAAGTGCTGGGGAAGGCCTTGAGAAAACACTGATCAAGTGACATTTTGGCAAATGGTTCTGTTGTATACATTTTTCCACAGTAGTTTTGATGGGTGAATGAGATGGGAAGAAGGAGAAAGTCCAAGGTTTGAGTTTCAGTTGCAGTTCACAATGAAAGCTCGTTCCAGCACCAAAACCCAGAACTGATAACCTCCATTAAAGCTCTAATGCTCATACATCTATCCTACATACTACAGGTCAAGGGTAAGCTGGAGCTGAGGTGCATTAACTTCTGCAAACTTTGTGATGACACAAGTGCAGTACAGCATGTTTTACCACAAAGAATAGAGATTAGTCTGTTTTTTAATTGGGCAAGGACTTGTGAATCAGCAAGAGAAAAAAAATATCTGCGTGCTCATGATCCGGGCTGTAGACTTTGTCTGCTCTTGGAATGATAGATGTACTCTGTGCCTGTCAAAGATGGAGCCTTGGCTCAGCTGCATGGCTGTGGGGCAGCTCTTGGGCAGCTGAATCCAGGCATTGCCAGGGGCAAGAACAGGGGAGGTGAGGAGGGGAAAGCAGCAGCAGTAGATCCAGGGCATGAGGGAACTGTGTCCCTGCCACAGCCTTGGTGGGGACAGAGGCCAGCAAGGTGGGACTTTTGGGGGAGGGGATGGCAGGAGCCTCCATGTATTTCCAAAGGCACTTGGAAAAGTTATTCAGGAGTTTAAAGTTAGCTTAAATTTTTCATTCCAGGTGGAGGATGTATAGACCAGGGGACCAAATTCATTTCCTTTGATGGAAAAATATGGAAATAAACATATGCTATACTGCAGTTCCGCAGTGACGTGTCTAGACAGCAATGTTAAGATGTCTAGCTTAAAAGTTAAAGGATTGACATTCTGGGTTGCTGAGCTCTCTGCAACTTCCATTAATTTCACTTGAAGTTGCAAAGATTTAGAACTTGGATAAAATCTAGTTCTGGTCACTGGGCTTATTAATCAATAACTATTGTATTATAAATCTGCAAGCACTGGTCTTTTCTTCTTGTGATTTTCTCTGTAAAATGTGTGTAGTAAATCACAGCATTTTCCTCTTTATGTGGATTCCATGTAGAAAAAGGGATTAGTTCAATATATAATTGCACACATTTTCTTAGAGGCACAGAGGTGCATGGAAGCTTGTGTTAGAGAACTGAATGTTATTTTCCTACTCTGTTGTTCACTTGATTAGGGGAAAAACATTCAAAAGCTTCCTTTATTTGCACCTTCTACTAGGTAGCATTAATATTAAATTGTTGATTATGGATTATGTGAACTTCAAAGATTGGAGTGACAACAGAGAATGATAAATCCACCAACAGATGTAAGAGGCACAGCATTTGGTGCTTGTGCTCAAGGGCTGAGGATTCTTTTTGTTATTTCCTGAAAGCTTCAGAAAATTGGAGGAGAATTTACTGTATCTCACTGAGTTATGCATGCTGATGTTACAGCATGATGGTTTCTAATCGTCTAAAAATGTATTTCATCATTCCCAAAGACATCTGGGGAAATGGAAAGAAAGAGCAAAGAAAGTCAAGGCCTACAAATAAAATCACTGTTACAGGCATCACTGCTCCTGCAGCCTGTTTTATTGTGGTTTTGTCCGGTATGTGATGAGAAGTAAAGGCCTTCAGTAAAGGCCAGGAGAGGTTCAGGTTGGATACTAGGAAAAATTATTCTCAGAAAGAGTGGTGATGCAGTGGCACAGGCTGCTCAGGGAGGTGGTGGAGTCACCGTCCCTGGAGGTGTTCAAGACACATGTGGATGTGGCACTGAGGGATGTGGTCAGTGAGTGTGGTGCGATGGGTTGGTGGTTGGACTAAATGATCTTAGAGGACTTTTCCAACCTTAGTGATTCTAGGATTCTGTGGATAGTTCTTCATACTCTTCTGTTACAACAAAAATTCGACACTGCTAATGTAGTTGAGTTTGTGACAGGTACTCTTCCTAAGATGCTTAGAAAATATGCTCATGTATAACGCCCTGTGGATCACACAGAATCACAGAATTGTAGGGGTTGGAAGGGACCTCCAGAGATCAAGTCCAACCCCCCTGCCAAAGCAGGTTCCCTACGGCAGGTCACACAAGTAGATGCTACTATTTTTGGTTCTGTGAATAAAAAGCAGGTTGTGCATGCGTGAATTATTTGAATTTTATTATTCTTGTTATTATTTTCTTCTTATTTCACAGAAATAAAAAGCAGAAACTTTATTTACAGGTCAAATGAACTGACTCCTAAGGGAAAAAAAGAGCAAGCCCTCCGCACCTCCTCCCTTCAGCTGTTTGGATACTTAGCAGGAAGCGGAAAAATAAAAGTCTTGAAACTATAAAGACGATCCATTACCTTTTCCAAAATATTTTAATATCGCTGAAATTCACCGACAAAATACACTGGAAAAGCATTGTTTCCCTTGGGGTCACACCGCGTGAAATTTACGCGTCTTCTGTCCACTGGATGTCGCTGTAGGTCTGTGTAGTTACTGGGAGACTGCTTAAATAGGGCTTACGTCCACCAAGAGAGAATTTAAAGAGCAATTTTAATCTGTGTGTTCGGATTGGTAATGAATGCACACATCAAGAGTCTGATTCCACTAAGTTCATAAGTCAAAATTTGGCATCCATATTGTTTTTGCACTGAAAGCATCCTTTTAAAAGGTTGCCGTCTTGGGACCAGAAGGACTGGAGGAAAGCAGCAGTGTCCTATCCACCCCTGAGATGCACAGTGTGGCTTGGGCCCTGTGGCCTAGTCCTTACACACAGCCCTGCTGACCTGCATCAGATGGTATGCCTGCCTGCATCTTTGTCAATTAGTCAGCACGAAAATAACAGTATTTAAAAAAAAATGCTTTAGGAGAGAATGCTGATAGATCAAACATGTTGGTACGGCTGTTTCTTTGCAGTTCTCCCACTGCTTCTTCCACTTCTTTGGCATGTCCACGCATTCCAACCTGAGCAATTGTATGATTCTATGATTCTATGATATATTGCAGCTTCTTCCCCAGATGATGTATTTTTGCTTTTATTTTAAACAGATGTATTTACGTCATGGCTTGGTATTTTTCGGTGCCACATCTCCTTTTCATGCATTTCCTTTTCCAGGCACGTTAGCTGGAGTGATAGATTTAGCTGTGGATTGGATGACAGACCTGAAGGAAGGTGTCTGCCTGTCTGCATTCTGGTACAGCCACGAGCAGTGCTGCTGGACGTCTAACGAAACGACCTTTGATGACAGAGACAAATGTCCCCAGTGGCAGAAATGGTCTGAACTTCTTGTAAACCAATCAGAGGTATGGGCGACCTCTTTGGGGTGGGTCAGGGAAGCCAGGGAATGCCTCTTTTTCATACTTGCTGGTGATCTTTCCAGGTAGATTCTCTGAAAGAGAAAACTTTATGAATGGAAATAGATGCGTGGTTTTTTTGTTTGGTTGGTTGATGGGTGCTGTAGTTGTTCTGTTGTTGTTATTGTTTGTTTGTTTTTAAAGACATTACCACAAGCAATATCTGCATAGCTGAGGATAGGCCCCATTGTTATAACACCATCTGTGATAGAAACTGGAAAATATCTCTCTCCTTTTTTCTATCCTTTTATTTTTCTTCTTTTTTTAATTGTAGTTATTTTCAGTACAAATGATAATGTTTCAAGGCAGAATGTGTGGAAGTTTTGAATTTTAAGACATCTATGGTAGCCTTCTATAACCCCTTGTGGCAGACAGTACTTTCATGGTATTTTGTTTCCACCTCAGCTATTCAATGTATTGAATAATATCAATTCTCTCAAAACTCAAATTATTGTATTGAAAAACATCCCCCATGTTTACAGGCAACTTGGAGGCAAAATTGAGTAGTGAGATGGATGTGTCGTTGGAAAGAAAGGGCTTATGTGATATCAAAGTCCCTAACAGAACTTTTGTTTTTAAATAGTAATGCAGTTTAGGCAATAATAAAGGAAAGAAAACACATACTTCTATGGCATAAACCTTCTGCAGCTGGGCAACTGAAAATAGGTGACTTGGAGACATTGTCTCAGATCTTCCTCCAGCGTGGAGGAGGTCCGACCCTGCAGGAAATGTTTGAGGGCACCTTCACTGCTGTACAAGATTGTCATTCATGTTCACTTCAGTGCCACTTTCAGTTTGTAGTTCAAGTAATACTAGAGGAGAGTGTCTGTGAATATGCACAACCCAATTTTCCATACTTGTAATTAACTGTAGCGAAGGTAATGGGGTGCTTACTGTTCCTGAACATTCCCACCACTTAATCACAGGCAGAAATCTCTCTGTACAGCTTCCAGTCCACAATGCCAAACTTGCCTTTGCCAGAGGTTTTCCGGGCTTGCACAGTTCTTCATAAGCAGATGGTTCAGATGGGTGTATCTTTGTAACAGTGAAGAAATATTACCTTGGTATAATGTTGCAGAACTGGGGACAGGGTTGTAATTTAAGTGAACAAAAAATGTGGCAAATCAAAAAAGGGTAGAATGTTACAATTGTTATGGGGTTTAGAAATCCTGTGCATGTGTTTGACATGCTGTTACTCTGAGAACTTGGAATATTTAAACAGAGCATTTCCTTGAGAAAATTTATTGCTTTCACCTGCTGCACAAACTTAGCCATCATGACTATTATATGCCGTGGCTTATAAGAAAAGTATCATCTAGGTGGACAATGTAAAATTTAGCTCATTTCTATCCAAACTGGGCTTATGACCTCCTAGTATCATGTCACTGTGGGAAAAAAGGGTTCTTTCTCAGTTTTAGTCAAAGGATGCTCTAAGATCCATAGTTTTCTGGCTGCCATGACCCAATGGAGATTGCAATATTAATAAGAAGCATATATTACTATTATATACAAATCCATGGCAAAGATCTGTAACACTCCAACAGAAATGTGGATCTGGCAAGTAAAAATTATGTTGTATTGCAAACATGAGCAAGTTCTACATGATTCCTGTATCTTTAGAGGACTCTAAGAGGAATCATAATATACTGAATGTTATTAAGTTTCAGGATTATTATTATTGTTATTATTGAACGTGGCTGTATTGCTTGAATTGGTATTCTACGTTTGGGTAGCTGCTCTGCAGAACAGCAATGCACAGGAGAAATAATTTGGATTACATTCCAGACAAAAAGTTCTCAGGGCAATTTCTCCAAGGGTAGTCTATCAGACGTGTCTACTTTTTTTATGTGTGACTGTGACTCTTTCTCATCATAGTCAACTAAATTTGACATTTTGAGGACTAAGATTTAGACCACTTCTTCCATGTGGTTTTTCTGATTTATGACTGATAAACCCTCTACATAATGCTCTCACTGATAATTGTGACGTTTCCTATAGCATCTCTTGAAAAATGATTTAGTCCAGTCCTATTAAATGAGCCTAAAGCAGTCTTGACGTAAATCGTTATGGAAAACATAGTAGTGCATCAGAAACATCCCAGGCTACGTTTTTTCCCCTAATTGCTGTTTTGTAGACCAACCAAAAGCACATAAAGAGTGTTGTAATACAAGAGTTTCAAAAACTCAAATTCACTGGAGCTATGGATGTTTAACATTACATAAGATGCCACCCAATTCAGCTAGATCTCTAGCCAACATCTGGTGCCTCAAAGCTTCTGCAGATGCAGCTTGGCCCTTCAACTACACTGGAGCTGAGGGCCCTATATTCTAACACTTCATGTCTACACAAGCTAGAGGGAAGGACCACATGTCTTCCATGGCTCATGATACTGGATCATGATTATTACTGGCTTACTGGATGGTTGAGATTGGAAGGGACCTCTGGAGATAATCTGGTGTAGGCCTGCTCAAGCAGGGCCACCTACAGCAGGTTGCCCAGGACTGTGTCCAAGCTGCTGGATCTCCTGTCGTGAAGGTTGCAAGCCAAGGAAGCCTCTCTACATCTTGGACCCACTTCCCAACTTTGCAGCCTTGAATCTGTCAGTACTGAACCTTAAGGATGCATATTGCTATAAAGTCCATAGGAGGAAGTCTGCAAGCTATGACATCCTAAGTTGAGTCAGAATAGAGCTCTTTGCCTCTATGAAAACAAGCATTGGCCAGCAATGGATGGCATCCTGAGGGATGTGTTTTATTTCAAAATTTTAAATTTGTGAGAATTGTTTTCAATTATGTTCAATTTGTACTTAATCTGGACTGAAACCAGATCTGAAATGTTGCTAGGTAGTTGTAAACTAAAATATAAAGTTTTGCTCTGTTCCACTGCTTCTTCATCACTATTGCTGCCAGGGTGAGTCCTCAGAGCCACTGCTGGAAAAGATGTTAGCAGGATCATCTCCACTGATGAGCTTTTTCAGTCTCTGATTCCAGTATAGATGTTTTTCTGGTTCAATGCATATAATGAATGAGAAATGACCCATTTGCTATACTGAGTTCCTACTACTTCACTTCCCAAAGGATTTTTTATTTTTAATCATTAGAAACCGCTGCAATTGGATCTGTAGGAAAACAGATATCTGGAAAATGTAACAGTGAGGGCTGTCCTTAGGGATAAGACTGAACTGGCCACGTAGAATCTTGTGAGGTCTTGCCACAATGCAGTAGGTATATGTGTGACTGCAGTAATGAGCTGATATAGTTTTCATCTGATTTCTCAGGTGTGAAAGAAGTGGAAGTAAGAAGAAATGAAGTTAGTTAGAATAAAGTGAATTTAGAATCAGAACTGCAGCTTTATGTCAGTGTTGTAGGGCCACATTTTTGTGATGGCATTAGTCTTTGGAGCTAAGCCAGGTTCACAGTATTTTGTCCTGGGACAACATATCCAGTTTTCTTTGGAGGAAGAGTAAATATTGCCTTAGCTGTTTGTAATTGAAAGCACTAGGAGAAAACACTCATGAAGAAACAAGGCTGTCTTCAGCTGCAGCAACATACATCCATGATTGCTGTAGACAGATGTCAATCACTGTGAGTGTCAGATCCATGACTGCTAGGTTCTCAGGGCACTGCAGGATGGTATTGTACTGTTTTTATTAGCAAGGCCAGCTGCTAATGTCAGCAAGCATAAGAGGAACTTAACAAATTGCCCTTTCAAATATATCCACAAGATTAAGGGCAGTGGTTTCCTTGCTGTTTTTTCAATTGGGTAGAGATCAGGAAAATGAGGCTTAGCAAGGATTCATGTTTTTAAGGGTTGGTTTCTTTCAAACTTACAAACAGAGACACTTCACAGTGCTAAGGTTTTTTTTAATGACTAGAAACTGGGTCTGGCCATTAACAGAAGATACGATACAACTGATTAAAGCCTGTTTTCCTACTTGATTTACCGCAATGTTGATATCCACGCTGCTGTCCTGTAAGAGCAAAGTGCCTTGATGTTCTTCAGCAGCTGGGCTTGCATCCGGTAGGAAGAGTTCACTGAGAGGTGAAGAATTCATACCAGCTCATGCACTGAGTTTCATCTTGTTTTTTGTTCTGCAGTGTCATGTTGCAGGAGATTGTTTGAAAAATAAACCTCCTTGCATCAGTCCAGTTTCTTCAACCGAGTTCTCTTTTGTCTGTGTAGGTGTGGTTTTTGAAATGTATCTAATAATTATGCTTGTTAAGAGGGAGGAGTAATTTAAGACAACCTTGAACAACGATTTTGACTTGGTCATGGAGAATGACAGAAAAACTTGCAGGGCACTGCCAACTGTGCTTTCACTATGGTCCTGAACAGTCAGCCACAGCTCATGATCACTATTGTTTCCATTCTGTTTCCATTTCCATATGTTTATGTTTAAATATGCAGATGGCTTTAATTAATGACTGGAATACTTTTAAAATATCAAGGATATGTGATATGTTTGTCAAGATACTGTGTTTTCAAATGATTTTCACTCTGTCATAGATGGTATTGTATAGAAAGAAAGGATTTATTTATGCTTTCACCCTTCTACTCTGTGAGCTGAACTGGCCACTGATATACACAGGGATAAAGTTTGAAAAGATCAGCATTTGTATGGAGAGCTGCTCTTTGAATGCCCTTTATGTCCTTCACAAACTGAATGGATGGGGTTAGATATATATATTAGAATGCTGCTTCTTCACTTGGGTAGTAAATTTTTTGGAGCATATGAGGTCATCTGTCCTTCCTGATACAAAGCAGCAACTAGCATGTAAATGAAAAGACCAGGCTTCATGCCACCCTCGTCTCTAGAAGAAACATGGCACTTACTATCCTGTATTTGTCTAACTATGGGCATTGCTGTTATTTTTCTAGGGTGCGAGTGCTTACATTCTGAACTATTTTCTGTACATTCTGTGGGCTCTATGTTTTGCTTTCCTGGCAGTCTCCCTGGTCAGGGTGTTTGCTCCCTATGCCTGCGGCTCCGGAATCCCAGAGGTGAGTTTCTCTTTACAGATGAATATCTAAAAACTGAGCCAAAGAAAAGATCATTTGCTACCTTTTCTTCTTCCAGAACTGTACTATGAGATAGCATAGGAATAAACCTCATGTGTCTTCATTCCTTTGTCTAACCTGTGTTCATGGTAACAATCAGAATTTTACATAGTAGAAAATGTTCAAATGCCACTGTGACTTGTTAACCTCTGGCAGTGAAGAAGAATGTATATTGAATTAAAAATCGACAGCTCCCTGTCATCAGTTTATGAAGTCCAATTTTTTGTGACTATTCACTAAGAGATTATACTGTGCTTTCCTTGGATGAAAATACTTGGGCCGGGTATAAACAGCAGAAATTTTTAGGTTATACTTTAAGCAAGAGCAAACTAAAGTAAAGGGAGAGGACAACAAACCTAAGATTTCCTGAGTAACTGAAGATTTGAGATGCCCATCATTGGAGGTGTCTGAAAAATGCCTGGCTGCAAATTGTGTCCTTATACACAATGTCATGCTGATATGACATTACGACAGCTAGAATCTCTGATCAGTTTTAATGTTTTGAGCTTAAGCCCAGATGTAGTCGTTGAAGCGGGGACCCCTGCAATTAAAGTAGTATAACTACTCACAGTTTTTGAAATCAGAGCAGTCTTTCATTTAAAGTGCTATAAAACTATGGAGATTATTACTTAACAATATCCAAAAGAGCCAATGGTTTAAATTTTAGAAATCTGTACATACTTTCTTTCATAGAATCATAGAATGGCTTGTGTTGGAAGGGACCTCAAGGATCATCATGTTCCAAACCCCTGCTCCATATCTAATACTAGACTAGGCTAGTTCTTTATCCATAGAAGAAGCAGGAAAATATTCCATAGCCAATAAGGAAAAAAATCCTGCAAATAATTTGAAACGTTTTTCATAATTAAATCTGGTTTATAGAAAATAAATTTCAGAACCATTTGTGCCATTCAAAATCAGTTTTACTTGATACCTATATTTGAATGCAATAAATGCTTTCAACTGTATTTCCTGTTAAGATGAATCCACCAAAATGACTTATTTAAACACGCTCAGTCTTAATTACTTTTTTAAAACCATAGTCCATAAAGTAGAGATTTGACTTGCAATGACAATACAACTCCTCATTCTTGTTCCCACTGCTGAAGTGGGAGAAGTGCTAAAAGTGGACTGCTGCTAAAAGTGGACATGGCTTTCCAATCCCCATGGTCATTGTTTCTGTGTGGGGAAACACGTGACAGTGGCACTCAACTCTAGTCTGTTTCCAGGGCTGGTTTCCAAACTTAAATCCCCGTGCAGTCGCTGTTTCATGCATGTGCACTGTGCTCTGTCCTAGCCACTCATGTGCCAAATTAAGAGAAGATGTGTAAAAATAAGATCTTTTGGGCTTTCTAATTTCATAATACTTGTATGCTTTTACGTCACGGCCATTCCAAATATTTAGAACATTTTATTTCTTGTTTTAACTGGAAATGGCTTGTGATTGTTTATTTGCTTTTTCTCTCTGCTTTGTTATAGTTCAGTCGAGTTTAACTCTGATCCTGTAAGCCAAGAAGATATGTAAGAGTTTCATGTTTCTATTGATCTGTATGAGACTCCTTACCAACTCAGGGGAACACCCATAATAACAGTAACACTTCCCCCCTGTTCAGGTACACTGTGGGATAGCTGCCCTACCTAGGACTTCTTTCCCTCCATCACTGTCGCTTCCCAAGCAATCTGTGATTTTTAACTCCGCTGAGGTTTTAACTCAATTTGCAAATTCAGAGTAGAAAAGGTTTCTCTTCAACATGTTCTTCCTGCTTTCCAGATAAAAACCATCTTGAGTGGGTTCATTATTAGGGGCTACCTGGGAAAGTGGACACTTTTGATTAAAACAGTCACCTTGGTTCTGGTGGTATCTTCAGGCCTCAGTCTTGGGAAAGAAGGGCCCTTAGTCCACGTGGCCTGTTGCTGCGGAAACTTCTTCAGCAGCCTTTTCTCAAAGTACAGCAAGAACGAAGGAAAAAGAAGAGAGGTGAGGTTGGCTCAAATCATCCTTTATTTCCCTTTCCAGATGCTCAGTGTTTCAAAGGACTCACGCTTTGTACATTAATGTTTGTTTTGTAGGTTCTTTCAGCTGCAGCAGCTGCAGGAGTTTCTGTTGCCTTTGGGGCTCCAATTGGAGGTGTACTTTTTAGCCTGGAAGAGGTGAGAGCTGGCAATTATTTTGTTTCAATAAATACATATCTTCTTTTGATGCCTTTTTCTAAGATTCATTTTATTTTTCAAATATTTATATGGTTATTTTTCTTGTAAAGCAAAAATAAACTTTGATTGTTAGTAATAAGATTTAGCCAGGTATTTTAGCATAATTCAAATAAAAGAAGGTCACTGTCTTTCTGGAAAAATGTGATTCAGTCTGTAAATGTGTCATTGTGCTGAGCTTTCTATGGCTTTAAGGTAACTGTTGCATGGGCAGACCTATGAAGCATCTGTTTTACTTTCTTTAAATTTAGATTTATTGATTTTTCATCGATTGCTGCTCCACATCCAAACCTCAAAATGCCCTTTCTAATACCTTTGTGAACATGTTCTGGCTGCCATAAGATCTGGTGTTCCTAGTACAGTCAGATGCAAAGTCACAGAAGGAACAAACTACAGCAGCCTACTGTACTCCGATGAATAACTAAAGCCAGCAACCTCTGACACACTCAATGAAGTTTGCTTGTCTCTGATTTTAGGTCAGCTATTACTTTCCCCTGAAAACCCTCTGGAGGTCATTTTTCGCTGCTCTTGTGGCTGCCTTCACACTGAGGTCCATCAATCCTTTTGGAAATAGCCGACTGGTCCTTTTCTACGTGGAGTACCATACCCCCTGGTACATGGCTGAGCTCTTCCCCTTCATTCTTCTTGGCGTCTTCGGTGGCCTCTGGGGGACCCTCTTTATCCGCTGCAACATTGCCTGGTGTAGGAGGCGAAAAACCACCAGGCTTGGGAAATACCCGGTCCTGGAAGTTATTGTGATAACAGCCATCACTGCCATCATCGCCTACCCCAACCCGTACACCCGGAGGAGCACCAGTGAGCTGATCTCAGAGCTCTTCAATGACTGCGGTGCTCTGGAGTCCTCCCAGCTCTGCGACTACATCAATGACCCAAACATGACCCGGCCAGTGGATGACATTCCTGACAGACCTGCTGGCCCTGGAGTCTACACTGCCATGTGGCAGCTCGCCTTGGCTTTGGTGTTTAAAATTGTCATCACAATATTCACTTTCGGCATGAAGGTAAACTGGGGACTGGTGAAGAGCTCACTGTGGCACTTCTCATGTAGTGTGCTGAATGATGCTGTCTACATGTCCCAAGGCACAAATGGGTTGCAGTCAGCAGTTCAAGTTTGTATCACATGGTTTGGGTGCCTCTGACTTACCTTCAGCCATGTGTGGGCCACTGTGATGCCTAGTGCTCCATTGGCCTGCCAAAACCTTTCTCTGCAGGGCACAATTGCAGCAAAGCGACAAGTCCTGCATTTCTGCACCTTTTAGTTAACTCCAGTTTTATTAAGTGAAAAAGATATCTGGAAGAGTATTTAAATTGACTGCTGCAAAGGAGCAAATTCAGCATGATTTCCACTGCAGCTGTCTTTCAGCTCTGTCAGAAATACGGACTGTTTACATTGTTGTTTGTCTTGTTTGGATTAATGTCTTAATGTGCCTCAAGCTAACTATGCTCAGGGAAGTAATAGTTCTCAGTTTACAGATTTACACATTTAAAACTTAACTAAGATTTAAAAGTAGGTGAAAACTTCTGTCTTTGAATCTCTTTAAGCACGTTAGCCTGGAAAAAAGAGGGAGTGGGAGGACTGATGGATATATAATTTGATTATTCTAGACTCACAGCTTTTTCTTCCAATCCTTCTTCTCCCCATAAATGGGTGATGAAGGATTCAAGAACAATTTATCCAAGCTTTCAGTATATACAAAGCCGATTGCAGAGAGTTCTGCATATCTGAGTGCTGGAGCCTATATAAAAACGTATCTGTCTTGTCTACATCTCCCGTTATGTGAGCATGTAATTCCAGATCTGACTGCAGCAGATGATACGAAGTTATTCTGAGAAAACTCAGAATAACTGGAAAACTATGCTCTAGAAGGCCAGTTTCCAAAAAAAAAATCTTTTTTTTTGAATTTTGTATTTCTTTCATGTTTTCTCCAGTTGGGCCCCCATTGATGACAAGAACTGAGTGGGGCTCAGGTCAGTCAGAATGGGTGGCTAAGTCCAGCTGATTTCTCGAGCAGGGAGAATGAGTGAGAGTTTAGGAGTGCTTGGATATTAAAGATATCCAAAGGGGATACAGGGGAAGGACTTGAAAAGAGATGCCCTTCACTACAGACTGTGATTTGTGCTGGTGCTGGGAGCCAGTTTTTGCTAAACTTGGTTATTATCTAAAACTTCTGATTTTGCTTCTTTATTTGGCATGTAATTCTTAATTTGATCTATTTAAAAGTTGTTAGTAGCAACTGATAGTTTCAACTCTTCTGAAAAAGAACAGATAAAATTGCCATATCCAGCAAATTTAGAAGGCTCAATTTGACTGTATCAGAAAAACTAACAGTATATTGGGGATGAGATAGCTCCAGCATCTGGACAAAGATTGTTAGTTTAGCTCTCTAGGAAGCTCAAGGTATAATTTCAGAATCATGTAAAAACATCATAGAAAAATCTTTCTTTAAAAACCTCAAACTTGATGCTTGTGGGCTCTTTGCAGTCATTCTGAGTTGCCTTCTCCACCAGGAAATTTGTCTCCAATTTGACATCTGAGAAAAAGTTCACTTAGATGAAGAAGAATGGCCTGTTGTTTTTGTGGTAGTTTGTGTGTTTGCTTTTTGTTTGTTTGTTTGTTTGGTTTGGTTTCAATACTGTTTTTTTTAAGTGATCTGTGACTTTAGTGTTTAGCAGACAAAAAGGAAATGATTCATAAATCTTCCAGGCAAATACATAGCAATCTGAGATGAAGAAATATCTGCTTCTGAGCACTCGGCCTCCTATCCTTAAATTTTTATTCTGTTTGACATTTAATTTAAAATCTGGTTTGATTTAGCCTGAAGGACTAGTAACAAAGCTGTAAAATACTTCACGTGATAGAGACTGAACTCAAGACATGATTTTCAGTTAAGCTTATTCTCGAGCCCTTGACACAGCCATCAGTAGCTCCTGATGAGGAAGCAATAAATGAAAAACCAGGAATATCTTTACTTTAAAATCAGACTATGACTCAAAACCACCATTTAACTGTCAAGTTCAGTGTGATGCTGCAGGAAGAGTTCCAAATGGCTTCTAAAATGCATTTGAATTATATAAAGCTATTAATATTCATGCAGCCATGCAAAGTCACTGTATAAACCTATGGAAAAACATAAGGAACATCACTATAAGCTGCCAAAAAAACTATGACCTTCTGATCTAGCTTTTAATAATGGAAATGGGTTTTCTTATTGCCAAAAATAAATAATTAATTGCTTGATGTATAATTTCATTACTGATCTTTTTTTTTGCCAGTGCTCTCATGCTTCTATATTTTATTCAAGATTCCTTCAGGCCTTTTCATTCCCAGTATGGCTGTTGGAGCCATGGCTGGCAGGATGGTTGGAATTGGAGTAGAGCAGTTGGCCTATCACCATCATGACTGGATCATCTTCAGGAACTGGTGCAGACCTGGGGCAGACTGCGTCACGCCAGGACTTTATGCTATGGTGGGAGCGGCTGCTTGCTTGGGTACAGTACATGCTGATCATTGTGCATGGGTAACACCACTACTTAGGAACCTACAAATTGCTTAAGTGGGTATTGTGTCTGTGTTAGGTTTCATGCTGGTGTTTCTGAATGTAATAGATGTGACGGGCTGAAGCATGGGAAGCTTCTCCAAAGGGTCTCCCCAGTGGTTCACAAGAGAGAAGGCAACAAGAGTTCTCTACACGTGTAGACAAGTCAACAAGAGAGACTTGCAGTCACCAGTGCCTACTCTTTTTGATCTGCCAATAGTGCACAAATGAGGAAAATAAAATAAAGTTAGGCTACGGATCTCCAAGGAGGAGTGATGGTGGTAATTTATGCTGGTTGCTTGCTTTTTCCCGTAGATATAATGAAATCCACTGTAGCTGGAGTAAAGCTACTTCTTGTTTAGACTGTGTTCCCTCTCTAGTGAGGGGAATAAAATTCTCAGGTCTGGCCAAATCCTAAGCTACATAGAAGTAAAAACTTGGGGTATTATTATGGCTGTGTGTCAAACTCTGATCAACTGAGCTGTCTTTTTGTTTTCATTTTGGCTGTAGGCCAACATCTGATTACATCAAATTGCTAGGATTCGTTGGATTTTACAGGAATGACCTGTTAACTAGTAACGCTAGGTCACTGAACCATACCTCACATATTAAATTTCTAGTTATAAATCTAACAGGAATGTTGAAGAATACCATCTGAATGCATTTTTGTCCTATCATGACTTTCTCTTTCAGTATGTGCATGTTTTACCTCCTTTTGTTATCATCACTGATAGAATCATAAGATGATGAAATAACAGTGGGAAAGATACACTCAGGGAAGAGCTGGAGACATTTCAGTTTCAGAGTGTCCTGTTAAAGAAATAGGATTGTTTGTGTGATCATTTACTGGGGAACTGAAGGTGGGATTTGCTTGTCTAAATTTACAGTCTGTAATGTAGCCACTGACACCTGAGATGCATTGATACCCTTCACAGTCCATACATTAAAAATGAAATACTGCGAAGTTCAGTCTCATCTGGCAAAAGACATCAGGCAAATTTATCCTTGATGGTGACTGTTCTCTCCAGAGGCTATAAAAGCAATCTGGATGACTGCTATAATGCAGACATGTAACAACAGCTAGAATGAATCTTAGTCTCAGCAAGCATAAAGCACTTTCTCTTATCCATAAATGATCTTACTGTTCACAAAATAAATAACACGAATTTTGCTGTGGTATTCCAGTTGATTCTCTGGCCAACAGTCACTTCCTCTTTAAAAAGTTCAAATCAAGGTGCAGTGCTTTTAGCAGTATGTTGAAACATACAATGGCATGGTCAGCACTTGTTCTTAAGGCCAATGTTCTGTCTTGCGTAGGGAAAGGCTGTAAGAAACAAAGGAAGTATTAAATGATCCTTACAGTGGTATCTCCTCTCAACTTCTCAGACTCGGTCATTAAGACATTCCTGAGACGAAAGTTATATCCAGATTGTCGTGTTAAATAATCAAAAACTTAATTTTCGTGTATGTTGTAGAATAAAAACATTGTTAAATGACCTGTTTGCTGATTCCTCTCATCCAAAATGATGTTGCATTGTGAGGACTAAAAATAGCGGATTTATTACGTTTACCTTTTGAACAGAGGCAAAGAAATGTTACCTAATAATTCAGTAATACATACACACTTGTCTGCAGATATATGATTATATTTATCCTTTAATGTAAACTGAAAGAGTAAGAAGTTTGCTTATAAAATGAAAAGACTGAATTGAAAAATATAACTATAACTACACTCAGGCATGTAGAGCTGCAAGCCTAAATGGCCTGAAACCAAGTTGTCTCAGTTCAAACTGTGTATTAAACTAATGTAATGTAGCTTGTAGTGGCCCTAAACTGTCCATACCTCAAATTTTGTAACTGTGACACACTTGAAGGTAATGCTTAGATTTCTTTTCAGTATGAATGCTATAGGTAATCCAATGTGAAGGCCAGCTGTCAAAGCTCCCAGAGCTGTAATACTGCCTGTCTTAGCCATGGAACTTTGCTAATTCTTGGAGTTATTGAGTTATTTTAGAAAGTCAACAGAAAGATTCAGTGTTAGTTTCCCAAGTATCCAGCAGAGCTGAAGTTTTTGCATGCCTTCTGGATTGATAGCTCAGTCTTGTTGCATAAATTCTTTGTTTTTCATAGTTTACATCTTTGGCTTGAGCAACTTTGCTCCATCTTTTTGATGAAAATTGCAGCAGATGAAAAATATCTTTCTTCAGTTAAATAAGCCCCCGAATACTTCACAAAATATATGGGCAAAGTATTCAGCATGAATAATTTTGTAACTTTTAAACTGCAAGACGCAAAAAAATAAATGAGTTGCTTAGTAGGTATACTTTTGGAGAACTGAGTGACTGCTTTCTTTGTTGCCAGGTGGTGTTACTCGAATGACGGTCTCTTTGGTGGTGATTATGTTTGAGCTAACTGGAGGCTTGGAGTATATTGTACCTCTTATGGCTGCAGCTGTCACAAGCAAGTGGGTGGCAGATGCCTTTGGGAAAGAAGGGATCTATGAAGCTCACATCCATCTCAACGGTTACCCGTTTCTAGATGTGAAGGATGAATTCACCCACCGAACTCTGGCAACAGACGTCATGAGACCAAGACGTGGTGAAGCTCCTCTTTCTGTTCTGACACAGGACAGCATGACTGTGGAGGATGTTGAGACACTAATTAAGGAGACTGACTACAATGGCTTCCCAGTTGTGGTTTCAAAAGACTCGGAGAGACTTATTGGATTTGCACAAAGACGAGAGCTCATTCTTGCAATAAGTGAGTAGACAGTATCAGTATACGTGTAAATTTGATTTTGGTAATGTGGGATGTTAACTGTGTTATTCACAATTTTCTGTTAAGTGGAAGTGTCTGAAAAGCAGTCAGGCTCACAACTATATGTCTTCCTTCACAACATTATGCCACTCAGAATGCATCCTCAGTTTGAACTAGCCACCATACAATGACATGTCACACTATATAGAGATAAATGCACTTCAACTAAGAAGCCTCAGCTTTCTCTTGCTTGACAAATTGTGCATCTGCAGTGTGGTGGCTGAGGGAATACACTGGAGAAGTACTTCAATTCCCTCACACAACTGACCTCTTAGATGAAGGCAATAACTATTGAATCCTGCATAAAATCCTGGCTCACATACAGCTCTCCGCCTCATGATCTACTTCCGCACCATTTCTTTCTTACAACTGTGGAGCACTAAGCAATCTCTAGAAATGCCTGGTCCTTGTAAAGTGAATAGCAATACCACTTCTCATTGCTCCAAAGCACTTCCAGGATTGCATCCCTCTGTACCTCCTTGTTGAGCAGGTAGGTAAGTCAGGCGAACTTAAGTCGTCAGTCACACTCTGAGAATATACGTGTCCACCTTAGATGACTTCTGCTTTACAGTACTTGACTCCGTAAAGCTCTTTTTACATTTGGCCAGCTTCTGTACAAATGACTGAGTCTTGGACACAAGCCAGGTGGCCTCTATAATGTGCCTGCCCAGTGCAGAGCTGGAAGAGCAACATAGTTAACATAGGCTGCGAACTCCTGAATTTGAGAGGCCATTTCACATTTGGGAGAATTAATCCACGCTCTAAGACAAAAGCCTTCTGCACAGATTACTTTATAAAGTCATTATCATCCATTTGTCTTGCTCCTTTTGCTAATCTGTATCTGTTTTTCTTACCCACCGATTGCAAAAATCGTCTGTTCATCTGTTTCACCTTTAAATTCTCCAACCAGTGAGACTGCACACAAAGTCCACCATTTTTATGATACCACTGAATTTGCTCAAAAGTATTATATCATTCAAATTTCTCTAGAGAGATGTTTATCTTTCAGGAGTGAAGTCATGGCTTTGGTTAATCACTGTTGTCCAGAGTCATTGCTGCCTTGGGAACAGCAAAGTGGTAACTAAAGTACTTGTGCCTGTTGTTTTGGGTGCATGCTCAGGAAGGAAATACCTAGCTGTCAAAGGTTTTTATCAAAAGGTGGGAGTTAATTTTGATTAATGTTACCTCTTACCACAGATCATATATCAAAGAACTATGCAGCATGTTCACACTTGAAATTAGATGTATGAATCAAAACAAGATGAGACAAAGTTAGCATCATTCCTATAAATTGCAATAAGGCTTGTAATATGTGGGGTGAGAAGGTTGAGAATCATATAATATAGTGATATTAGGGTTGAGCCAAAACTGCTCCAGTTGCAGAAATATTACAAGACAAAGATCGTTAAAAGGAAAAAAATGCAGCTGGAACATGTTGGAAACCATTACTGTCTACACATTACAAGTCACAGAAGCAGATTTCTGCACTTTGATTGATGGAAATGACCTCCAAGAATATATACATATGCTTTGAGTATGTCTGATTTGCTGTACCTCTCAAGAACAGAAGCAACTTCTATTAATCAAAGATAATAATTCCTACCATTTCCAAGAATTTCTACAGAGAAGAAAAAAAAAAAAGAGGAAAAGAAGAAAACTTTAACCCTCTGAGCCAAATACAAGATACACCAGTTCTGAGGAGAGAGAAGTTGCTTATCCTTTGGAAATCCATCTCAAATATTGTAACCTGTAATGATGAATAAAAATGAGGTAAACACTACCAAGAAAATACATCACTTCAGTGCTAAGAATTCTTGTAAAGTCATATTATAAAGCACAAGGCTCATATTGATCATGTAAATTCCTAATGTAGTGTAAAGTTCACAGTTTGATCAGAGTACGTATTGAAGCTTTTGACTTTTTGAAAAGGTTCAAATACTTGTTGAAAAAAATGTATCAGACTGATTTCCTTCTTATGCTATTTTCCATTAAGCAGAAGGCTTATTTTTTCTGCCCTTTTAAAATTCGGGTATATAAACTCTACTTGAGGAATTAAGTGCAAAACTACATAGTTCACCCTGGATCCCAGAGTTGTGCGAGTACAGAATAACACACATACATCTCCTAGGTCACTGGGATGTGAATGAGTCTTTTACTGCTTTTTTACAACACCCAGATTTTCTCAGCTCCACTCAGAAATCGGGTAGCAAGTTCACAGCTCCAAAATGAGTGGAACGCCTCTCCTTCAGGAATGCAATAGAAGTTTCTGTTGTGATTCTCACAATGGAGGAAACTATATATGATCTTCTGAATTTGACAGAGATTGGATTAGTGATGTTAATGAATGTAATGAGCCCCATTTTTATTTAGGAAAGTATTATCTCAAACAAGAAGAAGTATATATGTCTAAAAATATCATTTGCTTCAGATATATCAAGGAAACAATATCTCAAGGAAATTCAAGTTTTTTCCTTGACTTCAACTCCCAGTACCTCAGAACATTTAAGACAAAAGTCTGCTCCTGCCACTGCTTTCCAAAGAGGGATATATTTTTTGCTCTTGTAATTAAGCCTGTTTTCAAGCCTGACTCACCCTCTCCCTCTATCTTCCTGTTGCACAGAGAATGCAAGACAGCGTCAAGATGGGGTGGTGAGCAACTCCATTGTGTATTTCACTGAAGATCCTCCAGAACTGCCACCCAATAGTCCCCATCCTCTGAAGCTGCGGCGTATTCTCAACCTGAGCCCTTTCACTGTCACTGACCACACACCGATGGAGACTGTGGTAGATATCTTCCGGAAACTTGGACTCCGACAGTGTCTTGTCACTCGCAGTGGGTGAGTAGAAGCTGGATGCTTCAAGAATCTCAGGAGATTTTCATTAGCATTAATAAAAACACTCCTTTTCCCATTTAAAGCCGACTATAGACAATAACTAATTCATCAGCACCTCTGAGACACTCAGATGAATGATTTTATTCTATTCTGTGGATGCAAAAACTAAGAAAAGTTCATCTGGCATCCCTCCAGGGAAGAAAAAATATCAGACTCACAACCAAAATGGCCTTTAGCAGGTGTTCACACCATTCTCCCAAATCCTTTGTGTATTGTCCTTTAGATAGGGTAACGATAGACAAATACATGGGAAGTTGTTCTGACTCCCACTATAGTTTCATATTCAACAAAGGCAAATCTGGCAAGTAGTATTGTTTGCAAATGATGTGTCTTTTCGCAGACATCCAGCCAGATTAGATGCTTATGAAAAAATAAAAGTTCATGAAAACTACTGAAGAAGCGTAAGCAAACATGAAATTAGAAGAGTAAAAAGCTGTACAGTGTGCACTAAAAATAACATCCCATGGATCCAGTGGGGTTTCAGTTATTGTAGGAGCACTGTTCAGCACATGATCTGGTGATAAGAAGAAACTTTATGGCAAGATTGCAAAAAGAGAGCTATCGATTTCAAATGTGAAAGATTAAAATCGAATCTTCTGCAAAAACATTTCCTGTTATTTAAATATAGGGCATATAATCTGTCAATGCATTGTGCTCAACAATAAAAATATGAGGACCATTAATTAGGTCTTGATTTGAGGTACTCAGATTTGGAAATTTTGATCTCGATTTCTAGGACTTTCATCAGACTAAATGTGGAATAATTCTATCAATGACAATTTCAAAATTCAGTGCCTCATTGCCTTCAAGGATTGAAAATAAAAACCCTGGAACATTGAGTGCTAGGAAATTTTTTACACTTGGGGTCAGATACTCAATAGGCCTCATATTTCTTACAGTTCATTAAGGTCACATAGATGAGAAATTATCAAGCAAATTTAAAGTCATTACGATGTCATACAGTGAGAATTTCATAAAGTCCATACTTTAGTATAGTTTATGTACTATAAACTCCATGTATGTCCTACATAGGTCACTGGTGTCTTGGTTTTGTGCTGCTGATGCAAGGAAATACATTACTTTGTCATATGAAGCACCAGTCATTGTAGCTCCTCACTGAATCATGCTTTCCAACAAAGGAGATATTTTAGTTAACAATCACAGTTGAGGTAGCAAAAATACATGAAGTATGAATGTTTTTTTATAAAAGATAATCATTGGAAAATGGAGAGTATGGACAGCTTTATATGGAAGCACTAACAAAATGTCTCTGCAGCTGAATAGGAAAACATGGATGATATACGAGATGATCGCTGACCTTTCCTTTCCTTTTCTTCTCTAGGAGGCTGCTGGGTATCATAACTAAAAAGGATGTATTACGACATATGGCTCAAATGGCAAACCAGGACCCTGAATCTATCATGTTTAACTAGAATGTTAAAGGAATAAGAAAGTAATCCCAAAGGAATCCTTTCTAGATTAACACAGAGGTGTTCAATGTTTCTTTTTATTTCAAAGGAAAATGTAATGTGTATGAGGAATGGTCTAATAGGTCTTTGACAGAGGGCGTGCATGCAGGATGGCACTTATTTAATGAGGAAGGCAGTTTAGAAGCTCTGAGCAGCTGCAGACATCAAGCTGTGTTTTCTTAATGAGTTTCCTAACAGCTCAATTGGTGCACTGGTGGGTGTAAGTGATGTGGTGCTGAGAGACAAAGAGCCAGGAGCACCAGAGGGATGCATCAACATTCACAGGAACTCAGGAGGCAGGTGTGAAGACTAGCAGACACTGTTTTTGTATAAACTGTTAACAAAGATTTGTGTTCCAAACTAGAGAGTGTGTATGAGCAACGTCAGTTGTTTTTATTACTGAAAACACGGCTATTTATTTGCTATTGATTAATACCATTTTCATGAGGAAAAAAGAAAGTCATGTTTTAAAGTCCAACATTTTGTCACCTTCACTTATTTTTGTAAAAGTTAAGTAAATTCAGGACTGAAATTAAAGGAGCAAGAGCACATTTCAATTCACTTTAAAATATAGTGGCTGCTGCTCCCCTCTTTAGTCCTTTGAATTTTACAATTTATATACCTATACAGTTTATAAGTATACAGTTCAATATTTCTGTCAATCAGCTTTTCTTTATTAATGTGAAAATGTGACTTATTTCTAAGAAGCATGAGGAAAAACTTCTTTACTGTGAGGGTGATGGAGCACTGGCACAGCTTGCTCAGAAAGGCTGTGAAGTCTCCTTTCTTTGAAGATATTCAAAACCCACCTTGGATGTGATCTTGTGCAATGTGCTTGAGCAGGGGGATTGGAATAGGTGATCTTTAGAGGTCCCTCCCAACCTCAACCATTGTGTGTGTGTGATTTCCTATTTCTCTATGCAATTTTGGGTACAGATACTGTAATACTTAGTATTATGTGGTTTGCTGTGACAGTAGAAAAAAGCATGAAAGCAAGCGAAGGAATTTTAAAAGACACAAAAGGGAGAATGGTATCCAGCTCTAATCAGTGCTGGTGACAAGAGATTGAATACTTCACCTGTCACTTCTTGCGTAAGGGGAAATTGTCATTTTTCACAGAAATTGGAAATTCTGCATTGATTCCTGATTCTCCTCTTAGTTCCTTTCCTTCACTGGCTTTTCTTGACGCTTGTCTGCACCTGCCAAGAGATTGCTTTAGTTAATTTAACAACCACAGACATTTATTCTGTAGCATATTTGTTCTTTATGCTGCATCTGCCAGTCATGGGACTGCAGAATCCCTCCCCACTGCATTGTGGAAGGGATAAGGGATCAAATGGACTGAGGATGCAGCCAACAATAGAAAGGCTTTAATTGTTTATGTGTTCGTAGCAAGAAAACATGATTTAACACCCCCACATAGGGACATCCAAGCCACTCAGGTAAAAATGTTACATTTTCTTAAACCTTTGCTCTAGTCCTGTATGAGATACATGGGGTCAACATTTTCTGTGTTAACACACTAGCACTTTAGTCATTACTGATTTCAGTAATAGACAACCAAATTCTACTCTCAGTTACACTTAATCCATGCTGCCCAGCGTTTGGTTTGTAAGCTTGAAGATAATGAGTGGACGGTTATTTAGATGCTCTGAATCTCCATCAGGAGGGCCTTCTGCCTGCCCAAGTCTCTGAACAAACCATTGATTTAGGCAGCTAAAACCTCTACTATTTTTGCTCAGAATTATACAGATAACAGAAGCTCGAGTCTACTGCACCCAAAAGGTTTTCAAGGACAGAGATGAGAAGATTATGCCAGAAGAACCAGACAAAAGCCATACTATCGAGCCAACTTGAAGGCATGATCATTGTGTCCCTGAATTGAGACAACTAGCCAGGTGCACCCTAAGTTAGATGCCCCAAATTACAAATTCCTACTCTTATCTACAGAGACCCTGCTTCCTTCTGGCAGGTGTCCTGCTGCATTCAGATAAAGTAAAGTACGGCTCAAATTGTTTAAGAGAAAGAAAGGGATAGTTTTAATTTGCCAAGTACAGTATTTAACAATAGTGTTTGCAACAGACTGACATAAATACATGTAGCTCTGACCAAATCCCATAAATAGTGAAGTGTGTATTCTTTTTGTTAACTGAACATCTGCAGCATGATGTATTATTAAAGGCATATTGTTAAACGTAAACCATGGGACTGAGTAACCCTTCTGAAAATAGGAAACACAACATAGTGTTGCTGTTTCTTTTGTTTTGCTACGAAGCAATCATCAATGAAACTCATAAAAAAGCAACCAAGTTAACCACAAATCTCATGAAAACTGGATTGCATCATCTGTAGAGGGATTTTAAAATTCATTTTAAAAATCAGTGATTTCCCCAAACTAAACCCAAATGTAAGGTTCTGCTCCAAATTAATAGAATCTAAATAGACTAACTTCTGGGGGCAACTTTTTTCTGCAATTAAAACTGAAAGACTGGGTTTTACTTTTCACTTTTACGGCTCCTAACATTAACATATGCTTGATGAACACTTTCTCCATCTCCTTTTATGTTTATATGGGAAGTAAGTACGCAGACTCTCCCCACTTGAACACTGCTAAATACCTCTTTTGCTCATAAGACAAGAGAAATAAGTTCACTTATTTGCTATTTGAAACCAAACTCTCTGCTTCACATATGTCAAGGAAAAAAAGGAGGTCTTAAAGACTTCCATGTTATCCAAGCAGATTTCAATCCATGCTCCATTAGCATTTATTCCACAGCAGAGCTAACTCTGAAGAGCATTCACTAGCAATTATTTACTAAGAACGAGGATACATCAATGCTGAAAAAACAATTGTTTTTTGAAAGAAAGATTTTGAGTCAGGTAAGATTAAACTGGTCACGTATACAAACTCATTTAGGTATAGATAACCCAAGTCTATCTGTTTAAACTCAGCCCATGGCTATGTACAAGCCAATTCTCCATGATACCCAGAGGCCTGATCCACTAAAATGAACAGCTCTGTGATGTTTTCTCAGCTCATCTTACTGAGCTGTGTATGAGTAGCCTTAAGAACAAGATCCATAAAATTATCATGATGGTTTGTAAGAAACAGCAACAGAAAGAACTGTGGCTTTGACTCTACGACCACCGCTCAAACAGAAGACAGGGAAACGGGGTTCAGAAACAGCATAGCAATAGCTAACTTCAGCTGCTTGGTATTATCAAGGCTGAGTTAAGGCTAGAAAGGCAAGAAGACTTTGAAACAGGAGAGGCTTTGCTCATCAGAAAATTTCCAGAGATGGTATTTGGCTGTACCTCCTGTTGAATTTCCTCCATGATGCAGTTTTCATTGCTCATATAACTTGAGTGGCTGAATGATGAACATTCCTAATAGAAATTAATTACATGGTTTTCGAAAGAAAGAAAGAAAGAAAGGAAAGAAAGAAAGGAAAGAAAGAAAGGAAGGAAAGAAAGAAAGGGAAGAAAGAAAGGGAAGAAAAAAAAACAGTTCTAATGTAATAATCTTAGGTAATCCCCCATAACAAGCCCAGTATTATTCACCATTTTCCATCTATTTTCTCAAATGTGTCTCAGAAGTCACTGTAAACTCCAAGAGGTACAGACCTCAGCCTTAAGTGTTTGAATTGATACAATTCAAAATAATAGTCACATAGCCTGATGAATCTGAAACTTACACATATTAGTGCACAGCGCTTTGTTTATGCAGCTTGTGAAATCCTCACGTTCAAACAGTTGGACTTTGATAATGTCAAACTAAACAAGAGAGCAAAAACCTTTGAATGATGCAAATTCAGTGTTGTACCTTTGTTTTGCATGAACTGTGTTCAGTTATATTCAGCTTCTGATGTGTACGTGAAGCAACCTGTACCAGAAGGTTCACTATTAAAATGCAGGACGTGGATGGCTTTGGCCATATCCTTTGGCTGTCACAGTGACACTAATTATTTAATTCTTATGCTTTGATGGAGCGGAAAAAGGATGTTTAAGAATTACAGAGGACACATTGATTCCGTGTTGGAATGACAATACAGTTATGAATATTGTTTCGTTGTTGTATTTTTTTTCTTTCATTATGGTAGAAAACTGCATATATGTTGCACCTTATCAAAAACAATGTTTGGAATCTATTTTTTAAATAAAACTGATGACTTACAGAACTGGGAATATTGCTTGAATGCATTAATAATTGGAGAATTGTACATCTTAATGGCTATGTACAATTTTGATGTTTTTCTTTCCCACCTGTAAAAATAAGTCTGATGAATAATATAGGATATCTACTTCAGTTTTGGGTTGCCTAGAATGAAGTTGAGAGTTAGGAAGCCCATATTTATTAGCATGAAACCTCCCTTAAAACTTAGTCAGAGGAAAACTTTTGTGTAGTAGCAAAGAGTACAAGATTTATCTAATTAACGTACTAACAAATAGACACATACAAGCACACAGAAAGGCACTATGGCTTCACGTAAATGAGACAATGATGAATAGTTTATCCCAAAAAGCATTCGAGATTTCAAGACATGCTCCATGGAACAAATTTGCTAAGACTGACATTTCACCAATATCCTCATTTAAGATAAATTACTTACTTTAGAAGCTGTGCTGGAGTAGCAGGGCCCACAGCTTGTTCCATGGATCGCTGTAGCCCTAACATAGCCCAAGAAGCCCACACCAAAAAGCTGGGAGGCAACAGGCTTGCAGCAACTTAAACAAGCAGTAATAGTTCCTTTAGTTTGTAGTTGGTCATGAGGGATTGAGCTTTAGACCTGCCTGTCATCACTTCTGATGGCAGAGCCAGGAAATGGAATAGAAAATGTTGAGAGGAAGGCAGTGCTGCCCTGTTACAGCTATGTACCACACATCATGGCCTAGGTGCTCATTTTCACTAAACCAAATGGCCTATTGCCATCCATGTGCCTTTTTGCTCCTTCTTGAGCTCCCTCCTCCCTATTTATTTGCTGCAAGAAGCATTATTCCCCATGCTGTCCTGCTCCTCTGCTCCAGCTGCAAATGTAATCTTGCTTCCGCTTCCTCCCCACTGTGGTAGCTCAGCCCTCCAGACACTATCTTACAGACTGCAGCCCACACAAAGATGTTGCACCTGTCATTGATGCACACAGGATTCTGTACCGGTCCCTGCTGGAGGATGTGGAAAATCTGTTAGTGTTATTCACAGTGGTATCCTGCACTGAGTTTTCTGATTGGTTTTCGGCTTGATATCGTAGTGCAATACCAAAATGATGAGCTTTCCAGAGAAATATTTGCTGTATTTGTACGGCTCCATCTACACATATTCACTGTCTCAAGCAGTGAATGGTACATCTACAAAGAATGCAAATGGGCTGGGAAGTGGCTGTGACAACTGTATTCCTGAAGCACCTAGTGGCACTTAGGCAGAATTTGATAAGAGATACAGACCTGTAGCTGCAGATTTAGTCAGCAGCTCTGCATCCCTTCTTTCATCTTGCTTGCATTCTGAGCATAATTAATGTGCTCAGTTTGAGCGTATTACAAGCACAGCTTGAGCACAGTTAATGATTTCAACCCATGCTATCTTCAAAATAATCTTATACAGTCAGGGTCAAAACAGTCTCAGTATTCCTACGGATACAGTGTCACCTAGCTTCTTCAGCTGTGTTTCATTTGAGAATGGATTCTGCAGCCTGAACAAACAGTGCTCAGCTCCCTGCAGACATCTGCAAAGCCCCTGCAGTGCATCTCTGCCTTGCACAGCTCTTGCAGCAATGTCTACTTGGCACTCATTCTGGAGCTGATTAAGTAGCCTTAATGGACCAAGTTTCAGTAATGGGTGCAGGAAAAACATCCACAAATATAATAAACATGCAAATTACTTAGGAAGCAAGACAGTCAACAGTTTTAGCTATGGAAAGTCACTTTGTTGTCTCAAAGTTACATCCACAATGGTGTCTAACTCTCAAGAGTACCATCCCCTGTCCTACGTTTGCAAGTTGCATCACTAAGAAGGAGTAATATGGAAAATAAGGCTAAATCGTAGGTATTTCTATCCACCCATGTTACAGTTTTATACTAAAAGACAATTTTTTTCACCTCTTTGAAGTAAGATCTTTCTTTTAACGGCTGTTAGTGGGAACCGTGACTGCTGTACAGTTTGATGTAGCACGCTTCTAGGCTGGCCCATCAAACACTGAGCATGTTGCCTGTGATAAAGGCAGTAGAAAGGAATGCCTGGGATAACTATGCCATGGGAAAAGACCATTTCAAATAATTGAAGTGACATGGTTTGAGAAAAACATAACACTATCTCTTTTCTTTTAAAGTTTGCCACCAGGTGCCATGGAAAGATATTTTCATGTTATGAAGTCCTAAGATTTATAAACTATGCTGAATTTGACATTGTTACAAAATTCGTATTTTGTCTGCGACAAATTTTTCTCACCTAATTCCCATAATAAATCACCATGAGACACCAAAATCTCTGAATAAATTAGAGGGGATAGCCAGATTCTTTAAGTCTTCCAGCCTGGCTAAAGAAACCCCCAAGCTCTGCTGCAATTCAGAGATGAGAGAGAGGACATAAATTTTATCAAACTTAATCATGGTCCTAGTCAGCACTAAGTTCATGAAAACCAAAGTACAAGAGGTGCCATCTCCAGACCTTACCTTTTTCACAGAAGACTCAGGATTGGAGATTCTTGTGTTCTGGAAGGGCTGGAATGTAGTTAGCATATTAGGTGAATATGCTGATTCCCATCATACTGGCTCTTCTGGGCATTGAGTGGCAACTGACCTTAGGTCACTCACTTCTATGCCATATCTTCTTCTTAATATATCTGTATATATGGACTTCTAAACAGTTGGTTCAGGTTTAGATTTCTGAAAGTAATTCTCTGGTACTGAATACCCAAATGGTCAAATGACTGAAAAAAATTCTAGCAAATTAAGCCCAAGAACAAAACATCTAACTTCCGCTTGTTAATGACCAGAATTATTTAAACTTTGTCTATGCTATCACTGTTTGAAATCAATTGTCATTTCAATTATTGCAGTAATTCATGATTTTTAATCTCCACCCTGCTTTTAATCACCTATTTTGTATTCATATTATATGTACGTATTCAAGTGGTACTACGATCTGAAGTACAACAGAAGTATATACCGTTTGGCTGAAGGTTTCTATGTCACAGACATTCAACATTTAATCTGAATTATGTTTTGGCCACATCTCAACTTTTAAGGAGTGCTCCCACAAAGTACTAATCACAGAAGTGCAAGGAATAAGTCATAATCAGTGCTGTACCTCTCCTTTCCAAGCCGGGGGGAACACACGTGAAATCATTCCCATTCTCACTGCCAAGTTGGTTTTGGGCTACAGAAATCCCTGTACTTTCAACAGCTACAGCAACTCGAGTTTAGTAAAGCTCAACATGCCAGACTGCTGCCTTCCAGATACAAAGGCACCATTCCAAGTGCAACAGTTCTTTCTCTCTAAGGATAAATAGGTATGGAAGGTAACACTCTTACCTTCCTCCTTTTTTTCTTACTTCCCTGATCTGCTCTGGATGCTGCTGCCTTTCCCCTCCTTCAGTCTCAAGTTACAGCCCACTCCATCTTTCTGCTGCTGCAGCTTTTTAAATTTTATTATTACTGTTATCATTTTAGAAAATAGAAAAGCCCAAGCCCTAAACAAATCAACATATTTGCTATATTTGTTCTTTTTGTTGAAGTGGAGCTGCTGCCCAGCCAGAACACAAACCGGCAAGGAGGAAAGTCATTAACTGAGCACTATTCTAGTTGCCAGCATTATTTATATCCAAAAAATAAACATTCAGTGCTAGTGAAGTGTAAAAGACAACCTGTCAAGGGACCAGGACTGATTTACCCAGCTGATGGCCTGGTATCTACTGACCACAGCACCAGATTCCTTGTCAAGTTCCAGTTCTATGGAGGGAGAGGGGGAATTATTTCTCACGCGAAGATCCCTTTTTCTCAGATTGTTCCATTCATGATGATATCTTGATTTGAACAATCTCTGCCTTTCTTAAAGAAGCTGTTTCACTCTCAATGAAAATAACAAAGGCTGTAGAGAAAATGCCGTCTTAGCAGCAGATACATTATCTCATTGGATGGAGAAGCAAGAGCAGAACCCAGGCTCCTGCCTGCCAAAGAACTGCCAATACCACTGAGATGTTTGTGTTAGGGAGGTGGGTCTGTGTGCACAGGGAAACAAAGGAACTGTGAGAGAAGGCTGGTGTAAGTGCCAAAACCAAATGTTGTGAGATCTGGCTGGACATTCAGCCCAGAATGAGACCTGTGCAGAGGTGAGGTTTTCTGCACATCCGTCCTCCATGTTTCTAATGGGAAGCTCCTCACTGAGATCAACTTCTGTTGTTTCTGTTGTGGGTGCACAGATTTACGTAAGACATAATATAGGAAGCATGAGGTTGCCATGTCAGCCTGCTAACAGTATTTTCTTCACTGTAAAAACTGACAGCACCTGTGACAGAAACAGCAGGAGTGAGAGGCAAGACTAAAATTCCCTGCTAGGGCAAGGGGGAATGCTGCCTGCTGCCTGATGGCCAGCCTCTCAAAGAGCAAGGAACCTCTCTTTTGGATCACACAACACGGCTCCAACTTCTTCCACCCTATGCCTAATGCCTCCACCCCGTATGCTCCTTCAGCAGCATGTGTATGCACTCACGCACTTGGCTCCTGCCACAAAGCAGTCCTACCAAAGCCTGATTGCACCATTTCCTTCCCTCACACTGCTGGCACACCAGTCCTATGTGCACATCGCCAGAATCTTGTCTTGACCCAATGCAACTTTCGGCAGAAATCAGAGCAGCAGCATGGTCACCTCCTTCCAAACACAGCCAGGCCTGATGCTGGCCACCTCCTTCTATCTCCAGTGTCCTGGTGCTTTAGAGCTCTGGGAACAGAGGACCCTCCTGGCTGAAATGCCTCTCCATTGGACTAAACTCAGAAGGTCTCACCAGCCATTTCAATCTGTTCTACTCTCTGAGGGACTGCATTGCCCTCTGCACAGCCACAACAGGAATCACATTTAGCTTATTTTCCTACATATGCATAGAAGCTGCCGGGAAACCAAACCCATCGTTTCAACTGCCACAGCCCCACATGTACCCTGTCACAGAATCATAAAACGGTTTGTGTTGGAAAGGACCTTTAAGACCACCTCGTTCCAACTCCTGCTATAGGCAGGGACACCTCCCACTAGACCAGGTTGCTCAAAGCCCCATCTAGCCTGGCCTTGAATGCTTCCAGGGAGGTGCATCCATAACCTCACTGAGCAACCTGTTCCAGTGTCACACCATCCTCACTGTAAACATTTTCTTCCTGATATCTAGTCTAAATCTATTTTCTTCCAGTTTAAAATGATTTACTCTTGCTATCAGCCCTTATATAATGTTCCTCCCCAGCACCAAAACGGCCCCACAGTCCTCTTCGCATCCAGATTTCCTACGAGACCAAAGAGATGACCTTACCTACTGCAAGGGCACTCAAGTACCTAAGGATTCGAGAGAGGCCAACGTCCCTATCTGTACGAGGAGAAACTCCCTGTGGTGCACTCCTGGCTGGTGAAAGACATTTTGGGCACTCCAAAAAACGCTCTTCGGATCCTCTGCTGCGGAGCTGGTCGCCCTGCAGAGCGTTTGGGAAGTCAGTGAGCCTCGCTGGGGATCCTGATTAACGATTGCCTTGATGACGAGCCCGGGTTTCAGTTGCCGGGGCGGCCGCAGGCAGCGGAGGCCCGCCAGGAGGCACTCACGGCCTCGGTTTGGGCGCGCTGCATCAGGCTCGCGCTGACAAAGGCCGTGTGGCTGCTGTTGTTGACTTCTGGCTCCCGTAGCACAAGCTGTGCTGTTGTCCGCTCTCGATTTGCGATTGCTCTCATGAATTTTCCTAGGTGTGCCAATTAAGAGCTAGTACATACATAAGTATAGTTTTTATCCTGGTGCACTGCGATCTCCAGAGGGAAAGGGGAGAGGAAAGCAAACAAGCGAGCAATCTTTCCTTTGTTTGCATGATTTGGCAGGGCTCAGGCATGCCTGTCTGCTTTGGTTTCTTAAACCACGTATCACATCTGTAAAAACACAGTGGCAAAAGGAGGAAAAAATAATCTGCACTGCTTTCCTGGTGGTTTCTGCAAGGCTTTCATGTAACCAATACATTTTCATCAATTATGCATTTAGGTCACAGGAAGAGCTGGAAGAAGGAATTTCTTTGCCATTTCAAAGTTGCTGTCAGGAAGAAAATATAGCTGAGCTGATGGAGCTAGATGAAATGCAGTTTTGTACTTCTGATCTTTTTTCTCCTCACCTTTTTTTTTTTTTTTTTTTAACCATAATTTCTATTTACATAAACATTTTCCATGGCACAGCAAGATCAGAGGCCCCCAGAGCATGGAAGTCTCCTATATTGTAACAGCAGTTCTAAAACATATGTAAATACTACTAGGGAATTGAATAAAAGACCTTCCCTGCAAAGCATCTCATCAATTCTGGAAAACAGCATAGACTCTTTCGTAGACAGCATTTCCACATGTAACCCCTAGGCTTCCATGTAATTTACAACCCCAAGTTGGGTGCTTAAATACCCTTTTAAAACTAAAATGAGAATTAAATGCTAAGGAATGGGCTTCACTGCAGCCAGCACATAGAAGAAGCAAAAGTCAATATGAGGTACTGAGAAACACCACAGAAGTTCTTAAAATATTTCCCCTTCCCTATATTAGTTCTTACAGGAGCCCAGTGTCCCTTCAGACCATATGCCTGAGCTAATTCTTACAGTAAAGATTACTTGTGCACTCTCTTCATGTTAAGAGTCTGAGAACTTGTGAAAATGCTTCTGGTGCTGCTGCCCGAATCTCACAAACACTTCAAGCACTGAGCAGGAAGCAGTCTATGAGGGCTCAGTGCATTTTGTTTATTTCTCTCCAGCAAAACTTACACGGGAGAGGGAGCAGGGGAAGAGAGAGAATACTGCAGATCTCAAGAGAAGGAAGCTCTGCATTCCGACCCCTTACTCCAACTTTGTGTGTTTTACTTACTTTTTTTTGTAAATGTAAAGCCTATTACCAGGCTTGGGAGCAAGGACAGAGCTGTAGTCTCCCATCTCTGATGTCAAAGTAATTAGACTAGAGAATCATGTTTCCCTTTGTGTACTGCCAAAATCATGCATTCCTGTGGGCCAGCTTCAACAGAGAAGGCAAAGAGAGCTTTATTCTCTGCTCTTTCCTATCCCAAAGGTCAGGGTTGTACCTTAAGATTCTGCAGCTGCTGCTGGCATTGCTGGGCTGAGGAGGGTCTTTCAGCTAGCTGCTGCTCTTCTGAGCCATCACTTCTTCTTTGGGTTATGTACCTAAGCATAAGTAGTTTGTAAAATTCAGCAATTGGATCACCAGCTCAGGCTGGGAAGAAGTGTGATGGCTTATCAATCCCTAAAGGTCCCTCCTAGCCAAGCTAACCTGCTGGTACTCAGTTTTCCCACGTGCTACAGCACATCTTTAAAAAGCTTAAGAGGTCACGGTAACACAAAATACACTTATTTAGAGATCTCATGCTGTCTCTGAATAAAAAGTTTTTTTTTTTTTTTTTTTTTTTTACAATAAGGGCAAGAAAGCACTGGAAAAAGAAAAGGTTACCCAGAGAGATAGTGGATGCCCTATTCTTAGACACATTTAGAGTTAGCTGGAACAGGTCTCTGAGCAACCTGCTCTAGCTGTAGGTGTCCCTGCTCATTGCAGAGGGTTGAATGAGATGACCTTTAAATGTCCCGTCTCAAACGATTCTAAGAAGGCAGATCCAGAACAGGAGACAACACAACTCATTGCTTGGGCTAGCCAGCCAGCATGCTCATTACTCTTGTCTCCTTCCTCAGAGGGTGAAGAGAAGATTAACAGAAGGTACCTCATCTACAGAGATAGAATCCCCAGGGACTGGGGTTATCATCCTGTCATAGCACATATTACCGTATGCAAGTTTGTTAGGCTGTGTTCAGTGCTGATTGCATTGATTCCTACCAAGTCTGAGGAATCAGAAAAGTCATGAAGATTTCTTGGAAATTCCTGTGAAATTATTAGGGACAAAAAATTACAAGACATATACCTGGACAGAAGTCTCTCTCTTCTGAGTCTGAAATAAGGAGTATACTGCTTTAATCCAGAGCAAGTTTTATTCTCTTGGTTTTGATTTGGAGGTAGAAGAGCTAAGAGCTCCTTCAAAGGTCAAATTTAGCATACTTGTACTATATATACACACTATCACTTAGGGTATTTGAATTGTTTCTTAAAATATTCTTCCTAGTAAGCAGAAAAATCTCCTAACTAGCTTAAAAGAAAGAATGTTAAATTCTGCTTTAATTAAGGTTATACATGCAAAAGTTAGCAGTTTGCTAATGTTTATGAAATAAATCTGTCCTGTGAGACATGGCATTTGGATGCAGGGCTCTTTCATGCCTTCCTCTCGAAGGTGCCCTAGTTTCAAATGAATACTTGAATATTCATCTTGCAGAATGAGAGTGACTTTACGGAACAACCTGTAGGACTTTTTCCTAAGGATTGTAATTCTGCTGTTCATCAGATTTCTCTAGTAAATCATTAATTATTTAGTCAACATTGACCAGTTAGAGTAGAAGAAATTAAAGCTCCCTTTATATCTGCAAGTCCTTGTATTCTCCTGAGGATGACTCCTAAATCACCAGTCTGCTGCATAGCATTTAAAAAACAAAACCAACAACAAAAAAAGGCATTTCCTAGAGTAAAAGTCTTCATTTCCTTTACTTTTCTTGCAAATACAATGAAGTGGATCATGTGGAATGAAATAAAATCTTTTTGTGACATTTTTGTGAGGAAAAAGCACTCAGAAATATTGCAGTCTCCCTCCACCTGAGAACTTAGTTTTATTGCTGGGGTGAAAGCATCAGTCATTTCTACAGCCCCTCTTAACCCCTTGCGAGCTCTTGGAAACAGATCTTCCTACTACTTCCAAGGGTTTACCTCACTAAATTAGAGGAACAAAATGATGTCCATTGTAAGAGTAAGTACTAAACCATCCGTTTGTTTTGATGGGCCCTCGCTTTACCGGCTTGTGTCTGAAAGATAAGATTGCGGCAGTGAAAGTATTAACTCTGCTCTTGCAGTGGGTGCCTAATTTGAATAGTCCTGTTTTACTTCACTCTAAGCTCAGTTAACTTATTATTTGCCAGCATTGCTATCAGCTAGAAATTACCTTTCACTCTAGAACTGTATTTTTAATATTTCCATACAATAATATATATTGAAGTGTGTTAAGAGCTTTTAAGCCACAGACTGGCAGGTGCTATGTAAATATTTATCTCTGTTATGATTTCTTAAAGCAGACTGCTCAGAGATATAAAAGATAAAAGAAAATTAAGTAGCCCCACCTTCTGCCCTTGGTTTTCAGATCTATTTAATAATCAATTCAGCGAGAGAAATCCCTCCTAGAAAGAAAAAATCCTAGCACAAAACATGGATAATTTTAATCCACATTAAACTCCCAAATTTACAGTCACAGTTGATTCAATTTTGGAATTGCCTACTAAGCAGTTTATCCTGGAAAAACGTAACCGAAAGGTTTCATAATAAAAGCTTCTATATACTCATTTTTGCAATTATTCTGGATTTATTCTTGTTTTCATTGAATCATCGCAGTGGTGTTTGTTTAGAATATTCAGTCTGATGGGATGGTAGAAATAGGGAGGATGTCTCTGGTGAAAAAGACTGTGGCACTCAACAGAATGGGGATTTATTGGGTAGTTCTGCTGCTCTTGTTCAATGACAACTAAGGTTTACCATCTTAAATAAAAAAAGAAGAAAAAAGAAAGGTGCCAGGTGCCTTATATTATATGCTCGAGTGTTTCTTCTTGACCAGGATGCTTTTCCCATTAGAGTTCTGTCCTGCTCTCCGTTTGAGGTTTGTTTCCTATTCCTTTTCATTTCACCTTAGCTTTTCATACAATGACATCCAAATAGAAAGAGACAGTTATTACCATGGCTTTTACTCTAAAACTAGACTTCCTGGCTTTTATGACTCATAATCAATCCCATAATGTCCTGTGATTTCTATGTAAGAGTGGCAAGAGGCAAAAAAGGAGTTCATTTTGCCTGTATGCAAACAGGCCAAATTTCACACATTAGTAGCAGCAACTAATCACCCACAACATTTCCTAATGTTTATGGCGCTGGCAGACAGCTGTTTTCATTCCGATATGATGGTTTCTTTGCAGGCTGCTGCCAGCAGTGTCTAAATCACTTTACTAGTGCTCCATGCAACACACATCCTGAACTACTGCCTGTATAGCTCCTTTCTACTTTACGCACACAAAAGCAAACTAAGCTGCCAACAAATACTAAGGAGACAGACAGTTCCTACAGCCATCTGCTGTACCAAAGGAAAATATTTTAGTTACCTGCACCCAAAGTGGAAAGAAAACAAAGACAGGTAAGCATACCCCCATCCCAAGTCCCCCATCCCAAGAATTTCCCCAGAAACATTTTTTTTTCTTCTTCTTTTAAATCTTGGTCAATTAAGGGGTAAAAATGCATCATTTGTGATACAGCCATTTTTAAAAAAAGTTATCTACATTCTCTGAAAGTTAACCAAAGTCACATACATAAATCCCAAATGCGCTCTAGTTGTAGAAAAGTTTGGATCTTGCTTGAATAATCACTGATAACAGTATTTAACAGGTCTTTAATACTTGATTAGCGTGCAGTTTAGGAAACTGGAGAAAATACACCCATTCTTTTCATCTCTGCAATGCTGGCTGCGGTGCTTTGTCTGTAATCTCCTATCCTGCAGATTTGTTCCAAAGTTCCATGCCTTCAAAGACATCAAAAGTATGTTCTTGGAGCTAAAAATAAACCCCACTGACAAGTATCTGTTTTTAAAGAGATCAGCATTGGAAAACTGGCATCTAATGCCACGGAAATCATGAGACTGAGTTCACAAAGGCTGCTATGAGGCACCTATGTTCTCTTTCACCAGTTCAGTCTAATGATTGGCAGCCTGCAGTTATAATCTCCTAGGCATAAAAAATGGTAAAGACTCAACAAATTCTGTAGATGTCTAAATCACTATCAACTTTAAGTAAGGAAGAAGAAATAAGTGAAATGGGGTAAGGGGAAGAGTTCCCTTTAATCCATTCCTTAAGCTAATATTTATGATCTTTTACTAATGAGGTATTAAAATCTGAATTTTTGAAGTATATCAATTTTTTTCACTCCCACTGATACAGACACATCTTAATTATGCGTATTTGTTCAGTACAGTCATGCTGTTTCTAACTTCCATCTAATTACTGCTTATGTCATTATTGTTCCTAAGAGCTCAGTCACAGACCAGAAGGCTACTGTGCTAAATGTGGAAGACAAACAAAACCAAAAAGTCTAGAATCCCAAAGATTACAGCAAATCTGTCCATTTATGTAAATGTCATATTTCCAGTCAGTTTTATTTTGTCTGTAATTATTTCACTATGTACATTCTTCCTTCACGGGGAAGAATTTCTTCCTTATATCTGATTAAATATACCCCTTTTTAGTTCAAAACCATTACCTCTTGTCCTGTCACTACATTCCACGAGAAGTCCCTCTCCAGGTTTCTTGTAGATTCCTTTAAATAAGAAACGTCTCTCTGGCGCCTTCTCCAGACTGAACAAGCCCAGCTCCTTCAGCTCTCCTTGTGGTCATCCCCATGGCTTCCTTCGGACCTGCCCCAACATCTCCATGTTTTTCTTGTGCTGGACATGGTGTTCCAGATGGGGCCTCATGAGAGCAGAAAAGAGGGAAGCAATTCTTCTTGCTGGCCACCCCTGTTCTGATTCAGTTCTGATTCAAGACACAGTTGGTCTTCCAGGCAGCTAGTGCATATTGCTGGCTCACGTTGAGCTTTTCATCCACCAAAAACCCCAAGTTCTTCTCTGCAGAGCCGTTTCCTATATATTCATTACCCAGCCTGGATTCGTGTTTGGGACAGCCCTGACACAGGTGCAGGACCTTGCTTTTGGCCTTGTTGAATGACTTTTCACAAAGACCCACCTCTCAAGACTTTCAGGTTCCTTCTGGATGGCATCCCTTTACCTCCAGTGTGCTGATCACACTACAAAGTTTGGTATCAGTGGCAAACGTACTGGAATGGCACTCAATCCCACAGTCTGTGTCTCCAACAAAGGATATTAAGTACTGGTCACCAGGCCGCTGAGAGACATCACTTCTTCCTGGTCTTCACCTGGAGATGGGAGATCGAATAAGTTGGAACGAAGGACAGAACATATGTTATAGCTACATTTTAACTGCTAATTACAAGGTATAGGATAGACACTTTTGTGGATGCAAGTTCAGTAAGTATAAACAGAAACTGGGAAACAATTTGAGCCATAGCCTGCTAAATATGATAACTGTATTGATAATGCAACTGGCACCCTGTGGCTTATTTGAGGACAGGCCACATTAGGCAGAGCATTGCTCCAGCCTGCAGCACCACACAGCCCCTACAGGCAGTGCAGCCCCAGCAGTGCTTCACTGAGTATGATGTCTCTTCTCCCCTCCTGTGCTGTGGTGTCAACCAGCGGACAGATTTCCCTTTGCCCTTAGCAAGACAAACATCTACCAGTGCTCCTTCCAAAACCTCAGAGGCCTCCTGCTGTTAGATGTCTGCCTGAGGAAGTTCACTGTGACCAGAGCGCTAACAACAAAGATGTAGGCTCAGAATTGAAGGCCAGAAGCTGTCACAGATGAGGCCCTCCTATGGGGACCACGTGGCAGCTTATGTCCTATGATCAGTGCAAAGCCGGACTGGTAACACGCAAGAGGCAAATATTTTCACTGTTCACGTCAGACATCTAATTTGGGTACGTGGGCTCCTTTGTAAGCCTCTCCTCTGAATTACCTTCTGGATGCACGTGCCATTTCTTTCCTGGTTATCTGGAGGGGCAATGGGCTTTGTCTGGGCACATGAATATCTGAAATGCTTTAAGTAGACGGCATGAGCAACGTCCCCTCCAACCCACCTCATCAGCAAGTTGGCAATTGATGATGGTGCACACAGGTAAGAGGAGAACAAAGGAAATCACTTTTGTTTCTGGAAGAAGAAAAAAAGGTTCTCTTCTTTTAAAGCACAAAGGATTACCGATTCATTTATTCACAGTACTTGGTTTTTAATATGTCAGGGAATAATGACCCATTATTTTATACTTATGGGAAACGACACTTTCTAGTACTTGGTATTTGCAGCTGTCAAATTATATATGTCAGCATCTGTCACTCTGCAGTAGCGCTTAATGAACGAGTTTTGCATATCCCAATGAGTTTCTGTGAGAACTGAGAAAAATATTAACACCTTTGCTGGCAACTGAAGGGGCTGACTGCTTTTTTGGCATGTCCATATATCCTTACACACACAGTCTGGACTGAACAGTCTGAATTGTTGTAGCAGATCCAATTAAATATACTGACATACAGATTTTCACCCATAAACTGCAGAAGGGAATGTCCTCCTCTCCTAATTCAAATGACTTCTAAAGAAAAGAAAAAAGTAAAAGCATCAAAATGAAGGATGGTATCTCTAACAGCTTGAGGTTTTAATAAATAATTTAAACCTTCAGTAATTTGTCCAGTTAGCTTGAAATGAAGACAGTCGTCAGTGGTCTTCAGGCCCTCCAGGAGACTGTTTTGTCCAGTTTACACCCATGAGGGATGTATCACTTCATAAAAAATGAAAAAAAAAATAGAAGTAGATAATCACACATTTACAGGACTAACATTACTACTCTAAAAAATGACAAAGTTGTTCAGATATCAAAGTAACCACTGAACATGCATTATTCCTACATTAGCATGGCAATGCAATGTCTACAGCGCCAAATTTCTCTGCAGAGACATTAAGTGCAATATTGGCTGCAGAGAGACATCTCTCATCACTCTTTCTCCAAACAGCTCCCTCAGTTTCGAGATAGCGGGTCCAACTGGTGTCTGATCAAGACATGGACACAAGACCCTTCCTTGAGAGACATTCTTTACAAAGGCTTACAGAAAGTACTGTTTCCACCCCAGTTTTTTCATATTTTGTATATTTCAAACTGATATGTACTTTATAACAAGCCTACTGCAAAACACATCAGTTTACCTGGGCAAGCACATCATTAGCACACAGGAACATCATTGTTCATAAGGATCATTGCACCACTGTGCTTTATACAGAGCAAAAGTACAGAAGCCAGACAGAAAGGAATAGGCAATCCTGCCCCAGGAAGGAAGTATATACCATTCCCTCATTCACTGAGATATATATATGTTTTCACTTTTTTCTTTTATAAAATATGAAGAAGTCTTCCATGACAGCTCATATTCTTCACTAATGAGTTTTCCAGTATTGCCAAGCCATCTAATCTCTTCATGTGATCTGCAGACAGGACCTTAGACTCATCTTAGAAAGACAAATTTGTCCAAAGACGAGAAACTTCAGTAAAGACAACATATGGGACTTTGCTCCAGGCCCTCACTGCAGAATAGCCCATAACTTGACCCCTTGATTTTTGTGAGGAGAACTCTGTTATATTGAAGTCGCCATATTTTTTAGTGTTGGGTTCTGTGTGTTATAATACAGTGAATTATCTTTTCCCACTGGAAATTCAATGGAAGAGAAGTGTTATTTCCTCAGGTGAGTCATGCAAAGGAAACTACTTGCTAAGCTTACATCACCAGACACAGCTGCTTCTTGTATCAGCTATAAAAACTGAGTATTTGAGAATCATAGACTTTATGTTTTTTAAAGAGGATTCTGTTTTCTGAGATTTCCTACCTCTGATATGTGGCAGTCACCAAATCCTTCAACATTATAGGTACTTAACAAGTCTGTGAACATATGTATTTTCTACGGCTGAAAAAAGAGGTGGCAACAAGTAGAAAAGATCTGCCGAGGGAACATTTCCACCCTATTTCCTGCATAGTCCTACTTCTCTACAATTCAAACAAGGAACCATAAAAGAATGCTAGTTAATGAGTATTTGTTTACTCTGTGCAAAAACATATCTGCATAGCCAAGGGCTGAGCTCTGGAGATTAAACGTTGCTTTCTGTTGATAAAATTGGTTGATGCCACCCACAGGCAGACAAATTCATACACTGTGTAGATCTACAGATGCTATGTATGGACAGCTGGGAGCTAAAGGATGAAGGCAGTGACATCCATCATCCTGCAATAAGCCCTAGGAACTAAAGCTGACTCCTAGGTCTGACTTATTCACGCCCACAAATATGAGAGAATAATCTGTATTGTTATGCAATACACAAATCATTTAAGTTGTTTATTCAGTCATATAATTTTAACAACTAAGAAAAAAAAAAAAATCAGCCCCATTGTCCTTTTTTCCCCCTGTAGCATTATGTATGAAACACTATATGTCAATGAGCTAATAGCCCAAGCAGAAAGCCAAGATGAAAATATAGCAATACTACAAAAGAAAATAAATCAATGATGTCATGACCTCACCAAGTACTGCTGTTCAAAAAGAAAAACTACCTTCTGAAATTCTCCTTCCATCACTGCTCCAGCCAAAATTTGTTGTCAAATTCAAACTGGATACATGAAATTAATTTATTACCTGAAATAAAGCTTTTCAGCAAAATTATCATTTCTTTAAAAAGACTTCTTAGTCTATTTCCAGTTTCCTAGAATTAAGTGCAATATACCCTATCAGCAATGATTCCAGGTATTTCCTTTGGAAGTTAATTTACAATAAGTTGTATCTTCATTTGTACTTGTATTGCTAGTGAAAAGAAACAATATTCCCTCTAACTAGTACACGTAATAGTAATATTTCAGACATTAGCCATGGAATTAATTTGCCTAAGCACAGATTCCTGCCTACAGATGCCTTCTACACCCAAACTTATCACCTCGAGCTTCCTCTATATAGAAATGCCTTACAGTACAATCCGTATCATCCTAAGGTTACCAACTAAATATAAGTATCACCAATGAGTCTCTCCATGTATCTAATTCTTTTTGTTAACGAAGGAAAAAAACATGGAGTAACTAGATAATCTCTAATAATCTATGACAGAAATCTGAAGTAAAATGGGAGGAATTCTGTCATCAAAAAATATTAAGATTAATGTGCATCTCTTATTCAGATTTATGGCAATCAAATCAACACAAATGAGCAGTGAGTATTCAGGTTTCCTTTCAAGTACAGAGTACTGTATGCAGCAGGCACTATTCAAGCTGCACATTCAATAGCGAGCAAGAGAGTTGGCTACAATATTAAAAATGAGCAGTAATAAAAGTTCAACAACAGCAATAAGTGGATAGGAGGTGGAACACAGTTGGCAAAGGATCCAGTAAGAGCCCTTCATGGAAATCACTGATAGTAACCCACGAAATTAGAACACTGACCTGAATAACAGGCTAGGTCTAGAACCACAACATTTTTACCACTCTGAACTGCTTAAAGGTGGTATTTCCCATTTTAATTATTTGGGTGTTAATTCACCTTATTTTAGAGCACCCACAAAGCTTTATTCAATTGGGCAAAACACTGAGCAGAATAAAAAACAGTGGTGAACTAATGTAGTTTATGCAGCATTAAAGCACACGCTTGATAAATTTGGGGTTTTAAATACAATAAATCAGTCATTTAAATTTAATATAAGCTGCATAATTTCATTCTGCTTCATTAGCCTATATAAACACAATAAAATCTGTCAAATGCAAACAAAGGACCTCCTAGAGGTGATATTTTAATTGTAATAAAACTGTCATCTAGATTAAGAGGCCAGCTGAACAATTCATTTCTTCACAGAAGTTAACGCTATTTTAGGAAATGAGCATTAGGCTTAATTTCTCCTGATGCATTGGTGCTGAGGAAACAAGAACTTTGTTTCTGTTCTCCACTGCAATCAATCCACTCCATAGTGATAGCATTACATTAAGAAAATAACAGTAATAGAATAAACAAAGGGGACTAGGTTACAATACTAAGCTCTACCTCCAATTGCCAAAACACAGTACTTCAGTCAGGTAGAAAGATTTTACCCCCACTGATTTCCACACACACTCTCACATCACAGTGAGTTCCCACCCGCTCTTGAGATGCTTCTTCCCATCTAATACTGACACAGTATTGAGGGGGCAACAGCCACTAAGCCAAGGCCAGACACACGCTGCTTCCTGATCTGCCCACAGGGCTCACACCTTACCCAGAGTAGGCTGAAGCCCTGCTTCAGGGGGTTATGGAAGCCTTCTTCAGCCTTTGGATGGGAAGAACTCTGCAGCAAGAGAAGGGAAACCAGCCTGACAGGAAAACGCTCTCTAGTTACCACAGATGCTAACAAAATTGTAGCTGAATTTCCTTCCTATTACCAGTAAGAAGAAGCATATTGTTTTTCTTGTTTTATTTGTCGTTTCTCCCATAAAAGATTAGCACAAGTAATTGCTTGGTTTAGCAAACTGGGAAGCAAAATGCTCAGAGCTTCTGCTAATTGACTTTAATTGTTTTCCTAGATGCCTTTCAGCTGATAACGATGAAATATTCACAAGTGATTTAATCTAATTCCAGCTGGGAGAGGCAGCTATCAGAAACTGATTTTGCCTGCTTCTCCTCTTCACCTCTGACCCTCTCCCTCATTTTACTATTTCATATGAGACTCTTTGCAGCCCTGCCAAAATGAACTTGGGGGTACTGGTGGATGACAAGCTGGACACAAGCCAGCAAAATGCCCAGAAAGCCAACCGTATGCTGGGCTGCATCAAAAGAAGCATAGTCAAGGGAGGTGATTCTGCCCTTCTACCCTGTAATAGTGAGACCTCACGTGCATCATGGAGCCCACTTTGATGTGCACTAGGAATGGAAGTAGGCCATGTGGCAGAGATCACTTATCGTCACACTGCTGAGATGGATGTCTGTAATACCAGAAGCATTCCTGATAAAAAGCAGCTCCAGAATACAGCTTGTTGTGTCGGTGTTAATGGAAAAACTAGTAGAGGAGTCTTTCACAAAAGTAAAGTATTTAATGAATTCAAACTGAAACATTTTTAAGCTCCTTTTAATCAGTTAAGTTTTCTCAACCCTCAGATGACTCTCCAGTCTTCAGAAGTGGAAAGTCAGTTTATTAAAATAAATATCTTGAGGGCTTACCAGATTGCTGGGTACCCTTGTTTGTACGAAGGAAGGGTAAGCACAGTTTGTGCAAAAAAAAGAGAGAAAGAAAAAAAGCCATAAGAGATTAGGATAATTTTAATGAGTTCAAGATGCTTCTTATCTATTTGTGAAAAGAGCTGCTGGGCAGTTGGAGCACTCAATGATATGGAGAGAGGAAGAGGAAGAGGAGAAGGGCTTGCTGCAGAACATGCCCTCTGAGCTACCTCCCAGGGTGAACCTGTGACACCTCACTGCTGGTCATCTCCTTGCTGGGAAAGCTCAGAGCCATCTGGGCTGGGAGGATGACACGCTGCCCAGTAGGCCAGGCAAGACAGCTGCTCTGGTGTTTCCTCTGTTAGGCACAAATCTGGAGGCAAGCTTCCCTGAGAGGCCACATTACCTGGGAATAAAACCTCCTTTGAAACATGGAGGGGTGAGGGTACTACCCCCAAAACACAGGCAAGACACTGCTGCTAGTCAGGCCAAAGTGGTCTTCACTCTCCTTTTAACCAGAATAAGCTTTCCTTAAGTTTAGGTATGCTCTTCCCTTTCCATACTATTTAATTGTCTGCACTGTACTCGTGCATGGTGCAGCCTCCCTCAGAAACCTGCTTGCCACCTTTCCCCAGGCTGATAACAACAGTAACTCAACCACCATCATCAATGCCATGGCAGTCACAATTCCCAAATGTTTGTTTACAGAATACAGGCTATGCCTTTAAGCTATTACAGATAATTTTGGCCTTCTGTAAAAATATAAAGGCTGCCTCTATACTCATCTTATCCCATCTCCACCCTGGAGCGCACACCAGCCTGGGTCCCATCCTTCTCTGATCCATCCTTGCCTGCCTGCCAATACAAAACCCAGATGCACAGCTGAGATGTCTCCAAACGGCTCTCAATGCAATCCCTGAGAACAAATCCTTTGCTCTGTATGCTCTATCATCCTGGAACCAGCTTGGGTACAAACAATCTATGAAGTGTTTTGCCTCCCATAGTCACCATACATCTTCCCGTGCTGACATGATTGTGTTGCTTTCAGAAAGGAGGTTGTTTTTAGCCAGCCACTTCAGGCAGTAATCCATATAAACAGAGCACTGTGTAAATATATACAGCCAGTGCAAATATTTGGATATTATGCATGCAAAAAACTGTATCATTTAGTTCTGTCAAACTCAGAGGTCTCCAGAGCAAATGCTGATAATCACCTGTGTGAGAACATGATGTTATTTTCCCAGTTGAATTTAATGAATTTAAGTTTAATGAATTTAATGAGTGATGGTAAAACTTAGCTTCCAAAGATTTAATTTGAGAATGTATTCTGAAATTATCAGAGGCTATCAAACTGTGACCATTTTATACAGAGCCAATACTGATTTACTACAGTGGAATAAAGATCAATACAATCAGCTGAGGACTTTTAAATGGTGCTGTCAGGACTAATCTGTTGTATAAGGCGTTTGTAAAATCCTGTGATTGGGAAACATTTTCCTCACTTTGTTCTCCCTTTTGTTTTCCCTGTGCTTAAAATTACCTTGTTTGTGTGGCCCTTTCATCCAGCAAGAGAGAGATGAAATAATTTCTGCAACTTTTTACAGCAGGGGATAGGGCTGAAAGTAAATTTAGTTATAAATCCATCCATAAGGAGTTTAAGTTTGTCACAGAGAGTTCTTCCTGAAATAGCAGTGAGTCATTCATTCTCTCTTTGGCATATTACAAATTTTGCCTGTTGGAAATCATCAAACACTCGCTCACACACCTTTTGATTTAATGACAGTCCAACCATAACAGCAGGGCTGCCACCAGCCATTTCCAGCTCCTTGAAATTCAGCAAGCTTTTTCTCTGATCGCTTCCTGTAGCCATTAGTAACATGAGGCACCTGTATAATTACAGTATGGTCAGCACTGTTAGGTAAAGTACCAGCAATAACATCTTTGAGCGCTGACACTGGTATTAGCACGCTCTTTGGCTTTAGAGAAGTAACAAGGTCTGTTAGGTGTATCTTAAAATCCATTCAGCTGCATACAAACCCATGTAGTGCTGCAGTTTAGTGGCACTGGCTTTGTTCTGCAATTCACAATAAATATCCCTGGCCCTAAGATTCTGGCTATTACTTATCTAACAGAGATTTTTCCTGTTGCAGGACCTCCAAGTAGAGGTTAAAATAGTAATAACAGTGAATAATCTCAATTTTCTTTGAGTAATAGAACGTCGTATTTTCAGAATATCAGCAAATTTAAGACCCATTGAAGAGCAGCTCTTGCTGCAGTCAGTTGAAATTTTTGTACAGATATCGTTGGATCAGGATTTTAACAACATAACTGTTAGCACCACAATTAAGAAGGAAAGTCTTCCCTAATTCTGTATCTGAGTTTTTGTTTTGTTTCTCATCCAAAATATGAATCAGAGAATACAATTTTCTAGAATTTCTGTATTTCACTGAATTTCACAGAATCACAGAATCACAGAATGGCCAGGGTTGGAAGGGACCTCAAGGATCATGAATCTCCAACCCCCCTGCTACAGGCAGGGCCACCAACCTCCCCATTTAATACTAGACCAGGCTGCCCAGGGCCCCATCCAACCTGGCCTTGAACACCTCCAGAGATGGACGGGGCATCCATAACCTCTCTGGGCAGCATGTGCCAACACCTTATCACTCTCTTTGTAAAGAATTTCGCCCTGACATCCAACCTAAATGTCCCCTCCCGCAACTTAAAACCATTTCCCCTTGTCCTGCAGTTATCAACCCTTTCAAAGAGTTGATTCCCCTCCTGTTTGTGGGCTTACTTTAGGTACTGAAAGGCTGCAATGAGGGCACCCTGCAGCCTTCATTTCTCCAGGCTGAACAAGCCCAGCTCCCTCAGCCTGTCTTCGTAGGGGAGGTGCTCCAGTCCCCTGATCATCTTAGTGACCCTCTGGACCCTCTCCAACAGCTCTCTGTCTTTTTTGTACTGGGGGCTCCAGACCTGGACACAGTACTCCAGATGGGGCCTCACAAGAGCAGAGTAGAGAGGGACAATCCCCTCCCTGTCCCTGCTGGCCATCCCTCTTCTGATGGAGCCCAGGATACCATTTGCTTTCCGAACCGCAAGAGAACACTGCTGGCTCATGTTAACCTTTTCATCTATCAAGACCCCCAGTTCCTTCTCCGCAGGGCTGGTCTCAAGGACTGCTCCTTCCAGTCTGCATGGATGCCTGGGATTCCTCTGGCCGAAGTGCAAAACTCTGCATTTTGCTGTGTTGAACCTCATCAGGTTCACCCATGTCCACCTTTCCAGCCTCTCGAGGTCCCTCTGAATGACATCCCTTCCTTCTACTGCATCAACCGCACCACTCAGCTTGGTGTCGTCAGCAAACTTGCTGAGGGTGCACTCGATTCCATCATTGATGTCACTGATAAAGATGTTAAAGAGCACTGGTCCCAAGACCAGTGGGACACCGCTCGTTACTGGCCTTCACAAGGACATAGAGCCATTGATGACCATCCTCTGTCTGCGGCCTTTCAATCAGTTTCTTATCCATCGAGTGGTCCACCCATCAAATCCACATCCCTCCAATTTGGAGATAAGGATGTAGTGGAGAACCATGTCAAAGGCCTTGCTCAAGTCCAGGTAAATGTCATCGGTCACCTTTCCCTTGTCCACCAGTGCCATCACTCCATCATAGAAGGCCACCAGATTGGTCAAGCATGACCTTCCCCTAGTGAAGCCATGCTGGCTGTCTTGGATCACACGCCCATTCCTCATGTGATCAAGCACGTCATCCAGGAGGATCTGTTCCATGATCTTCCCAGACACAGAGGTGAGACTCACCAGCCTGTAGTTCCTGGAGTCCTCCTTGCTCCCTTTCTTGTAAATGGCAGTGACGTGACCCTTCCTCCAGTCATCTGGGACCTCACCTGACAGCCACGACTTTTTCAAATATGATGGAGAGCAGCTCAGCAACCACCTCAGCCAGCTCCTTCAGAACCCTGGGATGCATGCCATCTGGCCCCATAGACTTGTACACATTCAGTCTCATGAGGCGGTCTCAGATCTGCTCTGTCCTCACAGTGGGGGGGGATTTACCACCCCCACCACTATTTATCTTTGGAATGGGAGGGAAGGGAAAAACAAAAAGGAAAAAGGAAGATGAATAAAATGGAAATAAAATGGATTTAGGATATTGTAACAAATTTTAAAATGCTAGGGATGTTTTCTGACAAAATGTTAGCAGTTAGCTAATTGTATAAGCATGCATGTATATAGAGGATGACTCTTGGAATGACAAGGAAGAGCCAGTGCCAGTACCAAGGACAAGATTTCTATATTGAACTTGTTAATCTTTCCCAGCATCATGTATGTGATATGTACTATGTTCTGTCCTAATAGAAGAGATGCTTAAAAGACAGATTTTAACTTTGCATACATTCACAGAGATGTTCCCATTTCAGTTATTTCAGTATGGTTCTCTGACTGCATGCAAAGACTTTATTTAACACTGAGACTTGTGTTTACATTGGGAGTGCAAGAAGGAAATGTAGGTCAAAACCAACAAAACTAGCTGAATTTTCTCCTGCTTTGTTTCACCTCCACCTTTTCATGGCATAGATCACAGGAAAATTCTTGGATTCAAACCAGTCTTCATCCATCATCTAGAAAGTGGAGAAGCAGAAGTGTTGTGGGAACATTTAAAGGTCTGTTTTTTTCAAGTTGTACTTGAATTTAACAACAGCTGGGACTTTCTCTGCAGATAAACCAGTGAGAAAATGTATACAGGAGAAATTTTGGATAGATAGTCTGGAAAAACAATTATAGATCACAGATCTATTGAATACTGGACATGCTTGTATTACCGGGTAATGAATTTTTACAATTGGAGAACTTAGAATTTCATTTATAGCAACTTAACTTACTATTCAAGTAATTCATCTATTTTCTCATAGAAAGGCTAAAAAAAACATGAAAAAGGGTATATTCAAAGACTTCCAGTTGTTCCAAACATTTTCTTCTTAATCCAGAATTGGACACCACACAGCTTGTGTGTATTATATGCTCTACAGTAGTCAAATATCTGTCCAAAATAAAAAATAATAATAAAAAAAAGCATTTTAAGAAAATATACCTTTCTACTGAAGAAAATTAAGGTTCATATGTCACTGAAGGTTATTAAAGCTGGGCTCAACGCCATTTTTGCATTAATCCTTGGGATGCCAGTAAAAGATTGATTGCTCTTTTCCCAACAATTAAACTCTCCTGCTTTATTACAATCATGCAGAGTGATACAAGTTAGACTAGTAATAAATTGCTTGTATTTTTTCTGAGCATGAGATCAGTTGATTTTGTAGTACTAAGCATTTTCTTTCTTTTCTCTGTCATGTATTTTTGGCTATGGTAAACCATATGGAACTCGTCATGTGTTTGCTGTATAACAAATTAGCTATTAAGGAAAACCACAATGGATAATTTGGAGGTAGAAAATGCAGACAGGGCCCACCATTATGTGGCTTTATCTTCATTTTTTTTTTCTTTTTTCCTGATCATTGTTCTCAAAGACAAAAAATTTGCAGACAAAGCTATTTCTCTGGAAAACTGAAGTATTTTGCTTTGGATGGAGGATAGAACAAAGCCCCCACCTGTGCAGGAAGCAATTCTGTGTGAATAAATGAATGAAAGCACAGTTTATTTACCTATAAAGAATTACACACCATAACCCTTGAACTCTTTAGCTTTGGGTCCACTGTTCTTGTCTTCCTCATCCACAGCTCTTCTCCGTATTTTCTTTGTGTAGTTCATTGGAGTCCTTGCACCATGAAGGTCCCTCTTCTGGGCCAGTTCCCTGGGAGCTTCTTGTGGTCAATGTGTGAGGGAAAGAGGGAGAAGGGATGCTGCAACTCAAGCAGGCATTTTAGTGAATCCTATAACAAGCGTCTAAGACAGGTGGCTGAATTGCCTTCTGAAAACATTTAGCATTTTTTAAAGTAGGGTTTATGTGGTTAAGCCAGCCCATCTTTTAGTCAAGTGAAAATACTTTCCACTTTCAGGAAAAAGTAGGGACACTGGAAGCACATCCTGAACTAGTGAAACCTGCACTGGTAATTCATGTGGTCTTCAGATAGGCTGTGTTACAGAGATCTGGTTGTTGGAGAGCATGAAGCTGAGATCAGCTTTAAAGCAGCTGCTTTCCCATACAGGCTTTACCACAAATGCCGTCAAAGAAAGTATGAAAGCTTGGAAATTAATAGTTCCTAGATCATATGAAAAGAACTGCTAATAAAATTCTGTTTTATCATTCCTTTACCTCTTTACTTACAAGTAGAATGTGCATAACCAGCTCGGTGGAACATCTAGCATCTAAACTGAGGTTATATCAATTTTTTCATCTGTATTTCTGAAGCGTACATACTCTTTTGGTGAATCCCATATGCATGGTGACTGTCAACAGATCTGACCAGCAGATCTTTTCTATCTTAGACAAAGGCCATAAAAGTCCAAGAACACTGTGGAGGCAGTCAAAGATCAACTATATGGAAAATTCAACCTTTTTCCAATATTTACTATAATGTCTTAGTATAGTCCTATCTTTTTAGCCTCCATCCCACTACAGGGCAGTTAAGAAATACCATGGCTTGCCAACATCAGTAGTTGACGAAGTGGCTGCCTACTATTCCGTTCTTCCAAGTGGCTGCCTACTATTCCAAGGTGCAGCACCTTGGACACACTGAGAAGTGTGGCAGTATGTTGAGGTAACATTGCTATTCATCCAGCCTGCTCCCTTGCCACCTTCCCCTTGTTCTATGTTGCTACAATGTTTTCATATCTACATATACACTCCAGTGAAGAAATTCCTTCACAGACCAAGTAGTCAGAGACCACGGCTAAGTAGGTAAGCTGCTCTGTCTCATATTTTTCAGAGATGGGAATACTTGAGCTGGGGCAGCATGGGCTGGGGAAAGATTCCTGGAGATAAACTTCTGATCTTCTGCAGGTTGAGGTTGCTGGCTGGGAGACAACAGATGCCTCTGGCTGGAAACTGCTTTCTCAAAGACTGTTTCAGCACCTCATGTCATTGCAAACCTTCCACTCAAGCTCCCTGCATTCAGAATTCCCTTACGAATCTTTCAAGCCTTGCATTAGTAAAGCAGATCATTGTGCAGACTAGTACAGAGATTTGTATTCACACTCTGCTTTGTCTGGTTTATTTTTTAATAACTCATTTACATAAAAATGTAAATAGGGATATCAGCTGAATTCCTGTTCTTCTGTATTGCGCAGTTCAGACAGCTCCAAGGCAACCAGAAGGGAATAGAAAGAAAAAGCAAAAAATTAACATTGCTGCAAATGTTAATATAGTCTTCTGTGAGTCAAACCATAAACTTTTTCTAGGCTCATGCATATTCCTTTTCTAAAATGGCTGTGTGAAAACTTGCAAGTATTTTTTACCTCTTACCTAAAATACTTACAGTGTTGCTCTTTGCATTGACAGTTCACTTCCTTCAACTATTTTTTGACATTAAAAAAAAAGAGAGAAAGAATTTTGGTAACAGCTCCTCTCCTGTCATCTGGGTGTTATTAGTTTACAAACCCTCAACCTTTGACCTGGTATTTTTGCTGAAGTCTGTGTGAAGAACAAGCTCCCTTTGAAGCTCTCCACATCATGTACCAAGGAATGCAGGATCGCAAGCACTGTGACTGTTTAAAGCCTGGATGAGTTATTGAAGCAGGTTTTACTGGCTCAGGATGGGGGCAGGGTTGTTTCCCCTCATGATCTATCAGGAGGAATTCACCTCATTTAATTTTTTTTTCTCTAGAAAAGTAGTCTATCTATCCTCACTATTTACAGGGCACCCTCAGTAGGCATCTCTGCCTTCTTGATAGGATATACCTGGGGTGATTATTTCTCTCTATTGAAGACCAGGTGAATAAAGTCTGAGCAGATGAATCTACTGAGAAAAGGTGACCAAAATCTTATTTTTTGTGTTTGCATAAACTACTAGCAATGCTGTACCCAGGCATCCAGAGGTACTGCAGAGGAAGACTGCTGTTCCTAAAGAAAAATTATCTGATCATTTTAGACAGCTTTAGTATAAACCATTACAAATGAATTCTTGCTTTTTGCTTCCTCTTGTTCCAAATAAACAGAGGTCTGAGGGTATCTTATTTCTTATCAACTGTAAGAAGTTAGTTAAATCTTTGTACTCTAAGCAGCATTGCCAGATTTCACAACATCTGATTTAACGATAATTCACACTACCTATTTTAAGAAAAGAGAAAGTAATATTTTATCCATCATGTAGAGAAAAGCTAGAATATCTGTATGTGTGAAGTGTACTTCAGAGTAACAAATGTTAGGAAATGTAATATTGATTATTTTCCAAATCCATGTTTATTCCATTCTATTTTATTTCGTTCTGCTTATCTTTGTTTTTCTCAGTATATTTACATTCAGACTCATACAGGTGCTAATATAGAAATGTTTCCAAAAAAAGAATACATTAATTAAAACAAAATCAAATGCACAAGTGCATATAAAAGCAGTCATGCATTAAGAGATAAATGAATTCCAGAGGAGATATGGCTGTGCTTGAAAACTTGTAATATTAACAACATTTTCCATGTTGTCTCACTGTGTATTCTAAAGATACTACTCCAAGGACCTGTGTTTTCCCACAGATATGTGTATCAGTAACCAGATTTTTCAGAGGTATGAGCTTAATTCCTGTGAGTTAGTGCAGAAGGGAAAAAAAAAAAAACAACCCTAAATACTGGGTGAAAAAAAATCAGAGCTATTGTTTGGAATCGTACTACATTTATAGCCATTTTGCTATGCGGGAAAATTAAGAATTTATACTTGGATTATTTTATTCCTACTATGAAAAAAAAAGGCAAAATGCAGCAAAACTATTACCTTCTGAAAAGGACCTAGTAAGTGAATCACAACTTCAAAAAACCTGGACAGATTTTGAGATTAGGAGAGTTCCTTTCTGAAAAGAAAACAAAGCCCATAGCACTGGCCACATATCCCTTCTCATTCAAACAAGAATCCTAGTTTAACGCATTTCAATTTGGGCAGTGGGCACAAGAGCCCCATGTGGCATTCAGAAGAAAACTTTCTAACTCCAGTGTGCTGTTAGAAAGCAGCATTCCTTTATTCCTCAAGATACGTATTGGGCATCTTGACAAATCAAATTCTTGCTCTCAGAGTTCAAGTTCTACATTTAAATAGTTAAGACACACATATGTAGTACATTGGCATACATATGCATTCTTTTCCAAGAAGTCATTAATATAACATTCTTCTGGGCGTGCATGGTAGGAGCCTATAGTGATATTAGACCACTTACTTTCTCCTAATTTTTCCATCATCAGATTCATCACAGTGACTTTTGGCCAACACTTAGCTGTTTTAACCCAATGTGGCAAATTTCCATTGCTTGTTATGCCATAATATGCAACTTTATATCTTAGTGCACTATAACCCAAAACAGAATATGTGAAATCTGAGGAAAAAGCCCTTGCACCTGGTGGATGCAAAGATAAAAGTAGTCTATTGTGACTCTAGTGCTCCCATGAAGCAGGAGTGTTGAGAAAAACAAGGCTGTTCACACATCAAGTAAATCTAAGCTGGAAGGTTTTAGAACTATCACTCATTGATTTCTTTTGGTAAACTAATATATTGGTCCTTAAACTAATATACTGATCCCTATTGCTAAACCAGCCTTTATCAATGGGACCACCAAAATCCTGGAGAAGGACATAGCTGTAAAGGCACCACTGGCCCTGCAGTTGCTTTCCCCAGAAAAATCAAGCCCGTGACACCAGGCAGCACTTCCCTCCTCACAGGTGCATCCTTCATCAGCTATCACCTACAGTAAGACATCCAATCTCCTGTGCAGCTTTAATGACAGACCACAGTGTATTTTATCCAGGAGTTATCCCAAGATCAGACAGAAATTTACTGTACTGTACAAGACAACTCTGCTAATTCACTGAGGCTGAAATGGAGACAGTACTGTCAAATGTGGTAAAAGAGAGAAAAAACTCTTACAGGGCAGCACACTTAGGAATACTATCAGAAAGGAGGCAGACCAAGTGCAGCTGAACACCTTTAAATTAACAGGAAGCAAGGAATAGCAGCAACCCAGAGGTTAAAAAAAAAAAGAGTCACCTCCTAAAATTTATTTGATACTACTGTTTCTTTGATATAAAAAATAAACAAAAACTGAACAAAAAGCTGTGGCCTCTTTTAATTTTTTTTTGGTCAAATGTCCAATTGGATGAGTGCAATATCACTGCTTTGTCAGAAAGGGTGAAAATAATAGCTGTATCTTCAAAGATGAAAGGTTTGATGGTGGGTGACTATAACGTACTGATGTTTCTTGCTCTTGGCTCTCTGACACGGTAGGTAAGAAAACTCCCGAGAAGATCAAGAAGAGTTTTTTGTTTGAATGTAATGCTTCTTTTACCCTCTGTTCTCAAAATCTGTGTCTGTTTTGCTTGATTGAGATGTGTTGGCTGGGGCATGCTCCATGTCAGGATTGCCACCATTGCCTCATAATGATGAAAGAGAGGGATGAAAGACTTCTGCGTTTCTTTCAGAAGCAGCTGAAAACTGATGGTGTCTCTATGGCATGAAATGGATAATGTGGATCTGTTGTCTGGAATTGACTCTAGATTTGGGATTCATTCCACTTGATGCTCAGTATCTACTGTAGAAATATTTATACTTGGGTTGTTCACCCGTACCTCTTTTCATAGTCAGAGAATGAGGCACTCAGAGAATTTGCCTCTCAGAGCATGAATAGAAACACATCTTGGGAAGAGAAGTGCCTGTTTCCAGATGAATTTCACCTGTTGAGCCCTTGCTAGATAGTACAGCCAAGCAACCAACTCTGATGTAAACATCCACATCTGGTCAGATAAATCACATCAGCATGCTATGGACCAAAGTCTTGGTCTGGTAAGAAACAAATGTACTGACATGTGCAAAAAGATGAAAGGGTTTAGAAAGTAACTGGAATTTTAGAATAAGCCTTCCTCATTTAGGAATACAAAATTCGGTTACCGAAAACAAGTATTCCTCCCTGGTATAAGGCGCTTTCAGTGTTTTTCTAAATGGATGACTTTTTCCTAAATATTTGACCATTTATGTAAACATATGTTGTGGAAGCCTTTGGAAAGAAATCTTCTATGCTTGAAGTGAAAGTGGATCACACCAAGAATATATTAATCAGTGGCTGTTGTGCTTTTTAATTGTTTATGCAATTTTTCATTTCAGAAGGCAACCTATTGTTCTACAGGTTTGTGTCATTCCTGATCTGTTGCTTAACCACCTCAAATTGTGATTTCCAACTAGTTTTAAGACCTGTGACCTGAATGCAGTAGACAAATGACTGATGTAACTGATAGGTCAGTGTTGCATGCATTGGATACGGTCTGTGAGCATGGAATATTTGTGCAGAATGCAGTTTTGCTGCTTTGCCTGCCCTTAAACTCTGGGAAACAAATCCTTATGTTCTTGTTCTATCATGCTTTTTTCTGATCAACTTCTGTTCATACTGGAATCTTCTTGCTATGAAAATCCACTGCTTTAGAATGTAGTATTACTTACTAAAAAGTACATGGACCTTACACGTTTGTAGAACAAATTCCAAGAAGACATGCAGATATTCTAATCATGTCAAAATTGTTTTGTTCATGTCTTCCCAATGCATTTTTATATTATTTCTCTCTTTATAGATGTATATTAAGAAGCAGAGAAAAATCAGTATGGGCCACTTGGAGCATAATTTTTTTTTAATGGCAACATTGAAGAGTTCAAAGTAATGTACAGTGAGGAAAGCATTTAAATGAAACAGACCAGGTGAAAAAGAAATACAGTGCATCATGCACAGAGCATGTGTTTATTGGAGTAGTCCCAGTCCCAGATCAAAGATATTGAAGTAGTGGCTGGAATCCATAAAACATTTTCTGTGCCAGTAAGCACTTCACAGAAACCCCACACCAGAGTCTAGGACATTCTTTTTTTTGTATCATATTAAAAGAAAAGCAAAAAATATTCCAGACGAGAAGTTGTAAAACCTCTGATCAGGATTTCCTCTGTTCTAAAATACAATAGAAGACAGTTCTTTCAAATACAAAATCTGATGTGAAAGAAATGGGGAAAGAAGGCTGCAATAAATCCTGTCTGCTAAATGGCAGCCAAGAGGTGCAGCATGACGTTGCATCAGAACAGAGAGAAATCTCATGTGAGTGCACAGCAGATAAATGGGACAAGTTTGTTTAGTGCAACCTGGAGATCTCATTAGCAGGAAGGAGAAAGGAGCACAACCAAGAACCCAGGCATGCTGGGAAGGTGTCTAGAACAGGGTATAGATGAGCCTTATTGGCTGTGTTGACTTTGTGTGTATGTGTGATTGTCAGAACTTATAAACCTATGAAGAGAAGAGGTCTTGTCTTGTGTGAAACAAGAACTGAGGAAATCTGGTTCAAGAGTTTCCAAGATCAGTTTGGGCTACTGGAATCAAAAGTTATGGAATGGGGAGCAGGCTTCTTTGACAAGGGGAATAACTGTGGACAAGCATCTCAGATCTTTAGAAATGAATTTGCCTTCTCAACAAAACATGAGAACTTTCAAATGTAGGACATTCTCTCCATTCACCCTTACCTCATCTTGCTCCCTGGTACCTCCACCATGGCCACAGCTTAGTGCAGTGCTATAGAAACTTTTTTTGCAGCCATCTTGGAAATTTTACCATATGAGCTTCAGATACTGTCAAACCGAGGAAAGGAAGCATAGCTACTATAGATATGATTTTATCAGTTAACTTTTCCATTTTCTCTACTCTCCTGTCTTTAATTGCTTGATGAGTCAAAATGTATCAGAGTCAAAATGTCTCTGCCTCAGATTTTTTGGCTATTTAAAATCCAAAAATGTCTTATTTTCTCAAAGCTCTTTGTGGCTCTTGGTGTCTACTGAAAGACAGTGAATGATGTGGCTGAAAAGAATGGGAGTGAAGTCAAGTCTAGAAAATTAGAGCATACCGCTAGGGTTAATTAGATTGAATGTATCATTCTGAAATTGCAAATGGCTACTATATGGCATGTTAGATTTTAATTCATCTCACCTAACTTGAGAGATACAGTTCAAGGGACAGTTCATCAAGTTACTTAATATAAGTAGGACAGCTTTGGGATAAGTAGATAGCCTGGGATAGCTCTTTCAATAGAGAATACAGTGAGCAAAGGGAACAAGGTCAAACACTAAATTTTTAGGCAACTGACTTAGAGGGGAATGTGTCTTCCCTAAATACCCAGCTACATCCATCATGGAGATTTTTCACCAGTTGCTTCCAGCCGTTCTTCGAAACTGAGAAAAATTCTGTATGCTGAACTATGTAGGTCACTCTGAAAGTAATGCCTCCTACTTATTTCCATGGAAATGACAACAGTTTCTGGTCAGCAGTATGAGTTTGAGCTATATCACCAGTTAAGATTAAGCTCTCCTACCAATTCCAATTGGTTGATTTCAGCATTTGACCTCATCTATGTTCTCTGCAAAGGTAGTCAGTAATCAGGTGTTTGGTATCACCCATTTCTTACGTCTCCTTACTTACAGCTTTACTTTATTTTCACTGAGAATTCACATATCTAAACTACTTTGAGCTGTCACTAGGCACCTCTGTATTTATATTCATGACTCTGTTTGTTCACGTTTAATGCCACTTGCACAAGCCTGAGCAGGTGAGAGCTGAGCACACCCACTAAGAAAATGCCTCCACAGAGATATTAGAGATTTGGTGACCTGTTCACTCACTTGAAAAATCCCCTCTTTGAAAGAAGAAATATTGACATTTGGTAAGAAACCTCAAAATGCCCTTTTTTAAAGCTCAGTTATCTAACTTAACTCTTGTGATTTCAACAGTTTGAATATGAAGTGGTAATAGCAAAACCCTGCAGGAAGAAATATTCTCTCATTAAATTCAGAGACAACGAATCTCAGGAAATCTTGCAGGAAGTTTTATCCCTTGAAAATAATTATGCAGACTGTTTCAGCCAAGGAAGAAAAAAATAATCACCATGAAAAACACCCCCCAAAAACCCTATACCTCGTGTGTTTTGGATGTTCATCTATCCCTTCTGAATCTCCTAGGCTTAACATTCTGACAATTACATTAAAGAAAAAAAAAAAAGTGATACATAATTTACTTTTGTGTGCTGTTTTTTTTTTATACTAATATATATAACAACTAAGCTAATAACAACTTTCTTGCTAATAAAATCTTTCTTACTTTGCTGATTTGTTACTCACTGTAAACCTCAGTTTGCTAAGTTAAAGCCTGAAGATGTGCTCTGAGAAAAAGAAATTAATAGGACTTTTTGGCATTAATTTCATTGAAAGCTGTTGTTAACCCCTATTTTATCTATGCCTTCTTTGCTTTTAGGGAAGGCAATCATCTTGGCTGAAACAAATTTTATGATCTCATCACTGAAGGTCTCTCTAAATTCAGCCAGCTCTTTTCTATGGATGTTGCACAAAGAACTGATATTCAGAAGCAGTCTTTTTTCTCCAGCAGCTCAGAATATTTCCAAAGGCCTGTGACTGAGGAATCACACTACATTAGGATCTGAATTTATGTTTCCTCATATGGTGTTTACACAGATCATAAAGTCTGGCTAGAAATTAATGCTTTTAATGCAATAACGCATTCCTTAAGTCTGTGCCTTTCCACTAATAGAAGCACAGCATCTTTGCAAGTATATTCATTTCTCATGACTCTGTGTAGTAAGTGCAGATATCTGCATGTGAGATTACTGAATTGTTTCAGGCTTCCTTTTCAGTCAATGGAGAAAATCTCTAGGGTGTCATTCATCTGGCCTGAGATTTTACTAAATGATGAATTGCACTTAGAAGAACATCCTTTTCTCTCTGTTGACTATAAAGTAAGCCTGGTATACATACCTGAGATGTAATCATTTAGTGCAACAGCTTCTATTGTTAAAGGAAAGAAAGACAGAAGAAAGTGTCTGGTTGGAATAATGCCTTGTAATATAAAGACCAGTAGTGGTACTTCAGACCTCATCGCTAACACTCATCATTAATGTATGATCTTTATATAAGACTAATATTTCTGCTGATTCCTTCCTTTCAGTTTGTTTATCGGGTCACTTGTTACAGCTTATTTATAGCTCTTCCCCCTTTCCTCACAATTGTTGGCCCAATTGTCCCGAACTAGTAGGACCCTATTCAAGACCTATTTTGACCTCTCATTAGGATTACAGCTGGGCTCCAGTTTATCAGCAACAGTCTGAAACAATTTTAATCAGTGTTGATCCCTAAAGCCAGGCAAGCAACCCTATTAAAATTAATGAGATGGCAACCTTGTAAGAGGCAAGAATGACTGATGGGGGAAGCTACCTGATGGCACCAGACTCTCTTGACAAATCAGATGCACTCAGATGTCTTGTCAGCTTTGCACTCTCTTTATTTTCCCATGTAAGCCACCAGAAATAGAAACTTCTGTTTCATTCTGCCTAGCACTCACTCTCTCAGGTGAAAAACTGCCCAGAGCAATCCAGTCCTATTACACTCAAAGGATCATATAGGAATTATGCAGCTATGCTGTGGCTATGTAATTTTCACAATTCGAAGAAACGATTTGTAGGGAGGTGGGATAAAACACTACAATAGAAAGCGGAAGTTTCCCTAAAAGGCTATTATTCCACAAGAAATGATCACAGAATTGTTTAAGTCATAAGGGATCTTTAAAGATCATCTAGTCCAACTCCCCTGCTGCAGGAAACAGGGACATCTACAGCTAAGTCAGGTTGCTTAGTGTATGTTCACACACAGGCCTGATTTACGACCCTCTCTCATGTCTTCCATAGCTCACTATCCCCCCCTCATGAGGTATCACAGGCAAAAGAGACAATTTTCAACTGAGGGCACTAAAGGCTAGAGTCCCTCAACTTTTGGAGTATTTTGGTTTCATTCTCCTGAAACTTGTTGAAAACAGTTTACATACTGTTGGGGACTGATCCCTAGCCCTCCATTTGTAAGATACCAGCAACTATTGTACATTGGAGGTTCATGCTTCTTGGCTGATGATAAGTGCTGCTGATTGGAGAATTCCTCTGGTTAGCATCAGGGATAAAGCTGGTGGTCTCTGGTTTCCTTCAGTTCTAATCCTCTAGCTGGTCAGGAAAGCTACTTCAGAAAGCAGTGGTGAAGAACATATGCACTGGGAATAGAGATCTCTGTATTTTGCAGGTTTCAAATACCCAAGAAAACAAACAGATATGGTGTGGGGGACCCCTGGAAGTGTATAATTTATTGCAAAATTGTCAAAGCTTCATGCAAGGGAACTGACTCCTTAGTACACTCATGGAGTGGAAAAGCAGCTCAGAGCAAAAGCATCTTGCGTTTCTTATCAAACACTCCAAGGTTATCGCAAACAGCCTCACACACTTGTGCTTCAGGACTCCATTAAGAGAGATTCCTTTCCCAACAACACACTCTGCCTACATGTTTCTCTCAGCAGCTTTCTGTTTGACCTTCTGGGTAATTGCACATGACCTATAATTGCAGAGCTCTTTTTTTCCTCTGTTTTAATTCAGTGAACGAAGTGTTGGTCTTAGGTTTTTGAGACTTGCGATCTTATTTTCAGGGGCTGGCATTGATTTTTAAATCCTCTGTGGTCTGGATTACCTTTACATACGTTTTGTACATAGAGAGCCTAAAAAGGGGGTGTAAAACTGAAAAAAGCCAGCATCTATGAGATTGTTTTCAGTTTTCAAATAGGTTATAGAGAACTGGTAATTTTTAAAATTGTCTTAAAAAGAAACTTTCCTAGATACTGTTTCAGGTTTTTATACCACTCCTACAGGTGGTAAAGAAAAACACCCAGGGGCTCTGATGGATCCAGTCACCATGCAGTTTTCTATACAACTATAACAGAGGCAGCAGCAGCACCACCAAAGAAATAATATCCTTTGGTATTTCAGACTGAATATTCATGAAGGCTCAACAGGATCTCCCATTAGAAATTCTGCAGCTCCATTTGTTAATGATCCATGGAAAGAGCTGGAGCAACCAAGCTCAAATTTGATTAGAGAAAGAAAGACAGGATGGTAAGTTACTCCTGAGCACAACAGCCTGGGAAATTCTTTGTAAGCAGCCAGGAAAGAAGCAGAGTCATGTTCCTGCAATTGGGAAAGATAACAGAAGAGTTTAAGATGGGGGAAACAGGCAATGCTCTGCAACATCTAATAACAGCTGTTTCCTTTACCTGAAGATATCAGGACTGTGTTGTGTGGGGCCAAAACAGGGAAGGAGAAGGGAAAAGGTAACTAAAGCCATCTTGTTTTATACAACTTCCATCTTCCTTCCTTTTATCCCAAAAGTGAGGTCCTGAATTTTGTTTCCATCAGACCATGAGAGCAATCTCCCCGTCACACGTGTTCTCTATTTAAAAATAAGCAAGGAAACAAACACAGGGAAAAATACTCTGGACACTGGAGATGGTAAAAAGAAAGAGACCCTCTTTTTTATGAAGGATATTGGCTTTGCATAGGACCTTTTAACCAGTCATCTAATGACTGAAGTACTAGTAATTGCTGTAATTAAGATCAGTGTGGAAGTAGGGAGCACTGTTGCATTGTGAATGGGATGAGGGACTGTGTGTGGCATGTGTGAGACGAGGAGCAGGACATTTGTCCTGTGCCCCTTCTTCTTCTTCCACTGAGGTGGAAGTAGAAAATACTGCCATAAAGACTCAAAAAATAGCAGAATGGTACAAGCAGTGAATATATAAAATATACTTTTATACCAGTGGTGAGAGGGAAAGAATCAGTGAGACAGCTCATGCCTAGAGATTATGTTTTTTCAGCAAAACCCTGCAACAACTTGTCTTATGACCAACAGGACTCATGGCACAGCTGACATTAGGAGAAGAGATGCGTGGATTTGACAGGGTGCACTCAAAGAGCTGTGGGAGCCGTGGGGCACTTGTGACAAATTCCTTTCTGACAGCACCAAAATTTCAGCTCTGCAGCTCCTAGACACTGGCTTTGACAAAGAGAGAGAAGCCGAGTCCCACGGTCATCCCATTAGTGCCTCTCAGGTTCAGCACAAGGCAGCTGAGTGGCTGTCAGCATCAGCCGCGCTGACACTGCAGGAGGCTGCAGCGCCCTTTCTCTGATAATATGAATTGAATTTAATGGTGATTAATCTCAAATAAATGAGCTTCATTTCAGTCTGGGTTGAAGCTGAGACTGGGATAGCGTAGGACACAGGGAAAAGTGAAAGAACAACGTAGTTCAAATTTTTCATATTAGTTTGGCTACTTGTTTCTGGACTAATGCAGGAGAATGGAGAAATGAGGGAAGGAGAGAGCACTAATTGTCACTAGAAAATATTGCTAGAGGAAAACCACATCATCAGCATTGATTTTTATGACCAGTTGTTACTCTTTTCTTGAAATCACCAATATCCATGGGATTTGACAGTCCTGAAACCTGGGATAATTCATTTTGATCTTTTAGATTAAGATTACGAGTGGAGGGAATGCATAAAACCAGTTAGTGTTGATTTGAAACGTCATGGGGTCTTACTGCCTTTCAGTGCCTTTGTTAGGAAGAAAATCAGTGCTAAATACTTAAAGCAGTTTGCCTGGGTCTGAGGAAGCATTGGTTCTTTGGGTTTTCTTTTTCCTTTTGCATTTCTAAGACAGCAAAGTTAAACCGCAGCGTGCATCTCACTGAATTCTAGTTCTGCTTTTTGTTGCTGGTGTTTCTGAAGGCAAAGTAGTTAGCTGGTTTGCAATCTCACCTATAAACAGAATGTAATATTTTTAGTTCAGAAGTTGAACCAAGCACTTTTACTTTAGGATGTACTTGCCATGTTTACTTTTATGTCAGCATTTTGGCCTGAGCCATGGGAGAAATTGGTCTTACATTGTTGCGTGGTACAAAATGAGTTGGAAATTTAATCAGAATGTTTCTCCCTGAGTACTTCTCCTTACCTCTTCCTCTGCCTCTTTCACACACACACACTGCAGACTCACCAAGCATGTTTAAGACAGAGAAGCAACTACTCACTCAGCTTAGACAGAAAGAATTCTTTGCAATGATTTCTTTAAATAGAGTTAACTATTAACTAAGTAAATGCCAATGAAGTCATGCATTCTGTCTTACATACTTAAACTCAGGGAATGAAATACTTTCCTTTTCTTTATTTAGAAAAAGAATCAGAAAAGTCATGCTAATTTATTTACAACAAAAAGCCAGGGCTTTTACTCAAGAAGCGATGGTCTGGCTCCTTATTCTGCCTAGTACTGTGGCTCTCTCCAACTTAAGACAATAAATAGAATATCAGCATTTTGAAAAAAAAATCTAAGAGCAAGAGTAAATTAATTCATTGCATGCTTGGACAACAACTGCCTGACTTTAGATCATGTCAGTCAGTGACTACATTGTTCCTCATTGCCTTGCATTTTTTTCCTCCAGGTTGGTTCCTCTTCACTGTCATAATTTCTTCCCTTTCTTACTGCAGGTGCCTTTATCTGATTACTGTGGGAATAATTACTTGATATATTTCCTCACAAGTATGTGCATTTATAGCTACCCAGATGTAATTCTTTCCTGTACATTCTGTGAAAGGGGCACTCTCTACAGCTGCAGAGTTCACATTCCAAGAAGCTGTAAGAGCTCAGAAAGAGCTCTCCAAAGCAGCTTTGCTTATGATGTCCTCTAACTCCTCTCTATGGGACAGTCTAAAGAATAGTAGGTGGATAATCCATCCTAATGTGGCTGACTTGTCCTTCAGGCTGGAAATTGCCAAAACTCTATAGATTTGGAAAGCTAATGATCATGATGATTGCAGCAGAAGGAGGAGTTTGTAAATGAGTTTATTATTATCCAGCTCTGTAGAAGTTTGTCAGAGGATTTTTTTTTTTTTTAATTCAGCAGGCCCAAAAGTTTGGTTGGGTTTGGTTTCTTTGGATGGAGAGAGACGCAAAGAGATTTCTGCACAGCAAGTCAGGTTGTGAACAAGTTCCTTCTCTGTAATGGCTACATGTTGCTGTATGTGACTGTAATAGAGATAATACCAGCCAGGCAAGAAGGATAACTTCCTGAGAGACTGAAGGAGAGCTGAATGCCTACACTACACTCATGTTGTGTTCAAATCTCTTAAACAAAGCTGAATTTCTCTTGATTTAAAACAAGTGTTTTGAGTCTCAGGCATTTGCATGTGAGTAAAACTCAATTGTATGATGCCTGGAGCTAAAATGAACTGAGGAAAAAAAAAAAGTGAAAAAATGGGTTTATAGATTCATGTATATATATATACATGATATATATATACATGATTCATATATATATATATATATATCACTTTTCTTAAAGAAAAAGGACTTTAGTATATGATGCCAGCATAGGCTTATACACAGTATAAGTATACACAGGCTTTCATGAAAGAATTAGCCACACTTCTGTGAAAACTGAAGAAAATACGAGAAATCCAGCATATAAAATCCAACATGTAAAATACAGTATAAGGAATGAACTGAAGTTTTTGTAGTCTCTTTTCTTTCCCCTGTGTCAGGTCATTAGTTAATTCACTTCTTCACTTCATAAAACAAAGCTCCTCTTAGTTTATGATTTAATGTTCTTTAATAATAATTCTGTACCTTATTGAGCTAAGTTTAGAATCAAAGGAACTCTAATGTCAGTGAACTCACATATTGAAAAGATAAGATCTGAAAAGTGATCTGCTTTGGAAAAATGGGTCTTTAATTGTAATTGCTGGCAATCATACGTACATTTTATATATTTGGAGAGCTGTACAAGATATTACAAAAGTGACCCCTATGGGGATGATAGGGATTATTGTACCAAGTTTGATAGAGAAGACAACTATAGAATGAAAACATTAAGTAACTCATATAATGTGATATACTGTATGAGCTTACAGTTTGCCAATGTGTTTTGTAATGCTCTAAGCATGAAGGATCTGGTATATTGAAGGTATCTAAGTTTTTCATGTATAAATTCACTTAAATAAGGTAAGAAGCTGGGCCCACTATCATTTTAAAAACTAAATAACTTCTGTACGTAAACTAGTAAATCAACTTGCAAAAAAGAAAAGAAAAAAAAAAAGGTTGTGTGGAAAATAGAAAATTAAGAATGGAAAAGAGAAGCCTTCGTGTGTCATAAAATACTCACTGATATTAAAAATCTTCATTAGATGCATAGGAGTGAATAAATTTGAAAAACACGTTCTGTCTGTAGGCGTCTCAGGTCTTAACATGTTTTTTGAGTAAGGGGTTGCAGCTTTCCTGGTTCATGCAGTCAGCCACAAAAAAACTTCCTGTCAAACACACATAATGTTTACAGCTATCTATTTTGAGAGTTATTTCATAGCCATAATTGAAACAGGAGGTGAAATAAACTCTTGGAAAGCATCTTCTTTAAAATGATGTTGTACAGGTATTTAGAATGATAAAAGAGACTCTCTCTCAATCTACCAACACATAAATTCACATAAAAATGCAACAAAATAAACTCACACTGGGGAGGTAAGCAGTGTTACAAGCAGAGGAAGGCGTACAAACTCAATGTCCCCGATGCACTGAGGTTTTCCAGATGTTGACACTGTGCCTCGGATGACTAGAGAAATGCTAATTTCAACACAAGTGGCCAACCAATGGAAGAATACAGAAGCCATCCTATTACATCCAGCCAAACCATAGATGCAGTGCTGACAAGAACATGTTTGCTCAGGGAGAATAAAAAAGCCACAGAGGAAGAGTTAAGAGTTATGTCTCCCTTGTGGTAGGCACTGTGTGCCCTTGTTGTAAGAAGACTGTCTGCATCTCAGCAGGCATGCATTTCATGCAGTTTGTTTGCCAGCAGTCAAAAATAAGTTGCTCTAGCTTAGTGAAGCTTCATATTCTACAATTCTTAGAGATTCTGGAAAAAAATCTGCTTGCATTTAACTGCTTATTTTAAGATTTTTAAAGAAATGACAGAGAAATAATGTAATTGAATTTTTTAAGTCTTGAAGACAATCCAAGTGGCTACAGCAACAATCAAAAATTCTTGATAAGAAATCTCCTTTAAAATCTTTGTCTCATCTCCCATGCACCTCACTCTCTAACAAGAAAATGATATGAAAATAGCTGTAACCTTTCACAAAGTGCTTGTGCTAATGTTTCCATCATGCAGTCCAATAAGCAGCCTCTCTCCTGTAAAAATCAAGCTCTTCACCGTATATGGCTCTTCATCCACACACAGAGATTTTTTTTGCCATACAAATCTGTGTACAGTTTCAAATGTAAGAGGATCACACTACTTTAATAAAAGACAAACTTTCCAGTGTATGAATGTGCAGCTGTAAAAATCTACTTCCTGTAATAATTATTCCCTTCAGGCAATTATTCCCTTTTGTAAAATGTTAGACTCATTTGCTCTGTCTGTGAGCGGTCAAAGCTTGCATGGTTTTAGGAATATTCCTTCCTTTTTAATAAACGCCTGCTTTTTGATTTAAAGAACTAAAATCAGCATACAGATTTGAATCTCCAGATGTAGGGCATGTTAAATCACTGTGGCTTTTAAGTACACAGGAAATCTTCTGGTGAATGCTTAGTGCATGTGGTACTTTTGAAGTTGTCCGTGTTCATTTTTTCCCTCCTCCTGCCCTTCCACACAAACTTTCTCCTGTGCTTTTTGTTCTTATTTTACGTGCTCCTTGGATGGTAATGCCACAGAGCTTTGAAGGCCTGTGGTCAAGTCTGGCATTCCACATCTAGGCTGAATTGTTTTCCTTTCCAAAGGGAAGGACACAACACAGCTGCCTAAATATAGGCACTAGTTCTGTGTCATTTAACAGCTTATCCAAGTTATGTGCATGGAAACAGCAGACACAGCACAGGCCTTTGGGGAAAGCTGCATTTCACTGGAGTGGCAAGAGATAGGCGAGATATCCCTCAGTGCCTGCAGTAACAATGCGCATCTACGTTCTAGTGGCTTAATTCTGCTCTGCTGTGTGTTCTGTGCGACAACAGAAAAAATGGCTGTATTTTATTATATTGTTATTTAAAATTTTCTATGTTTAATTGCTGTCATGAAATTTCTTTGTTTTCCCATTATTAAGGAAAATTAAAGGCTTTCCCTTTTCCCACTTACATCTCATTTGGCAAAATACATTTTTTCACGAGTTAATAATTTGTGAATTATTTAAATATTCAGGTTAATTTAACTGTTCAGACAGCACTGGATTAATACTACTATTATAATTTTGTTTATTAATAAGTTTATGAGCCATAATTTGAATAGGATACTATATGCTCTTTCCTGGGGAATATATACAACAGCTTCTGTGGTACATTTATAAATACTGCAGTCATTGCAAATGTTTCACAGATTGAATTTATATGAGATCATAGAGTAACTCATTATAAGAAAGAAACTTTTATATACTGCAGTCCTCAGGGCTGCTATGTGAAACGGAACACACATTTTATGTGATTATGTGAGACATAAGTCTATCCTATATCAGATTCAAGGCTGCAATACTTTCACGATAGACACTTGTAACCAGTCTTTCTAAAATACGACTATCATCACAGAATCTGAAACTCTTTGCCCTCATGCTGAATCTGTGACATGTGGCTGTCCCCATTTCTGTGAATACAGGGACAGCATGGGCTGGGAAAGAGATACCCAAAGGAAAATTTATAATAATAGAAGTACTAAAAACATTACCACTCATCTTAGCCTGTTTTATCAACACACTTCAATGACCAGAAATATCATTAATTTGTGTCTCTTACTTTAGTGAGTTATATGGCAATTTCATCAGCACAAGTTTTATTAAATACCCTTCTTAAACCTTCTCATAATATTGTAATTATCATAAACTTTGGTGCTCATATAATATGAAAGATAGCAGTTAATACTTAAATTTAATAATATATATAATATCATAATATGTTCATAAAGGAGAAATTAAATTTTTAAGAAAGCTTTATATTAATAATTCTGAAAATAAAAGATACTGAAGCAAATCAATAATGTTGACCAAATAATTACTTGGTTTGCATTAATCTAAACAAGTTTAGGCAGGAATTCAGCAGAGCCCCAGTAGATTGCCTTTAGGAATGAAAGAAAAACTTTTCAGCTGGTTGAGGGTAGTTGTTCCGTTTACTTTCTGGATAGCAGATAGTCGGACTCAGTGACTGAGAAAGTCTTTTCCAAGATTTTATTCCTCATGTGAACTTTCACATTTCCTGCCATTTGATTTCTTTATCTCTTAAATTTCTTATGGGAGCCTGCAACATTTTCCTTCCAAGCTTTTTATTTTTGTTTCAAGGAAGGTTGAGTAATATTATATTTAAAGGTTGAAATAAAAATTCACTGAACTGAATGTTCTTAATTCATTGGCTCACTCTCTTTTGAGTCCTTTTCTTTATATTGTTATTTATCTATTTCTCATTAATTCAGTCAGTTCCACTGAGTAGCTTTTCCTTTTAGATCACTGTATTGCTCATTCTTTCTAGGCATTATTTTATCTGTAGAAGATGAATTATAATGCAGCTTCAGTGAAGGACAGTATTTTTCCTTCCTGTTCTTATTCTACTCATTCATATAATGTATACACATGGGGCACCAGCAGCAGATTTGTAGAGGGGCTTACAAAACACGAGAATCACATTCATAAAGAAAGTCTGAGAGAAGACAAGTCACATTTATTAGAAACAAGTCCACGCAATTTTTTTTAATCAAGCAGAGAGAAGGGTTTCTGGTAAAAATCAAGAGTCAAAGGCCATGATTAATTAGTCTTTGTGAGGTCAAAATTAAATTGAACACTCCCAGACATAATCTGAAGTATTAGGACTTTATCCATTAGTGTAGCTGCTCGGCCCTGAGTGCTGTGAAGCAGCAAAGAGTCTCCAGGAGAGGAGTTCCTATGACACTTCTCTATACTCCCATTCTACTTGAGGGGATAAAGATAGAAGAATGGGAATGTAGACAAGATGAATGAGGCTACACAGGTTCTGCTGCTCATTTCATACTACTCACTTCTAAAGTATTACAAACTGGGAGATGGCTTCTTAATACGATGTGGATGGCAGTCTGGAAGATCCTTTTTAGATCTTTCTCCAGAGTCAGTGAACAGTGATAACAATATGGTCCAGCTGAGGTCGGAAAGATATCAACTGATCATCATGTGCTGCACAGATCTTGGAAACTGCCCTTCTTGCTCCAGTTACAAATTGTGTTGATTCTCTGATCACAGCACACATCTGGCCAGCAATGCTGGAGAATTTCCATAGAAAATGTAAGAAGATAATGCCGATGCAATAAATTGTTGAGCAACATCTGTTGTTCATGACACCTACTCAATAAGGTGCAAATAGGGCTCATTATGAATCTGGAAGAACTTAAAGGGAATTGAAATATATGGGAATTGAAACCTATATGCTAGACTTAGGAAGCAAAATTTTAAAGCTATTATATGAGAATGGAAAATAAAACCTTCAAATCTGGGAGCTATCATCTGCCTTTTGTTTGTTTGTTCTTGAGGAAAAAAAAGTATTAATAGTAGATAGTATATGAAAAATGTTCTATGACACAGCTGTAGGAATAGATGCACTGAAACCCAACTCAACTGGCCTTGTTCAGGCAGAAGGCCATCTACCAGTCTGGATAATGTTTGCAGATTTGACTACTCTTCTATAACATAAACCAGGATTCATGTGAAGATTAGGACATGTAAACTGGAATTGTGTCACTGATGGGGTTGCAGTAGTCCAAGCTAGAAGTTAAGCATCATTTAAGATGTCATGGACATCTTCTTGGACTTGCCCCTCTGGAAGGGCCGCCATAGTTTCATGCTTGCTGTCCCTGTATGGATATGTAAGATATCCTGGCACATCTCAGTTGACACAAGGAGGGGCCTACCTTTATGCTGAGTTTATCAACTAATTTTCTCCTCTAGCTCATATACAGATGTCTCAATCTGCACGTCTTAATTCCAGGCTGAATCCTCCCTTCATATTGTCCAGTATATCAACATCAGCAGAGAGCCATAGTGACATTACATATGAAGCTATCACAAAGCAATAAATGAGGCAAAAAGAGCAGAAGCATTATTTTATAAGTAAACTGCTGTGAATAAAGACTGACAATAATTAAATGGTGTCTAATTAATAAGAATATTTCTCTTTGCATTTTATTAGAATAAATCTAGAGCAGTTGCACTGTCCTGTAAGAAAAAGAATTGAGGACAGGACAGTAAGAAGAGATGAAGCAGAAAGAGCATTTTGTTGACATTTTTCATTAAACCACATGATTTTACAAGGAAAATTTTCTCTGAAAGTGCAAAACACATGAAATGAAAGTTCAGTGGGCTTTCTGTCCTATATTTGGTGTTTGGTATATTACATCCGCCATTCAGGTGTGTGGACAACACTAAAGATGAAGTGGCACTGGTGTGATAAAGCCTCACATATGACAACATCCCTGGTTATTCATAAAAGAAAAGGTCATAGAAACAAAGGAAGCTTGATTGAAGGAAAGTAATAGAGATGTTCACATAAGTATGTGTGGGACAGATGCATGAATATTATTAGAAAAATTCATGATGAGTCCCCATGGTGAAATGAGCAGCAGGTGCTGGACTGCTGCAGGGGAAATTAAGCAGGCAGTTTGAAAGGGCAGATACATACAATAGCCCTGGGACACATTCATTATAGCAGAGGAGATATGAAAACTCCCTTAGCACATGCAATTATGCTCCGCTGATTTGAAAACTACTGATTTTATTGTGAAGAATAAGGTCATGAGTGTCCAAAATGCCAAAAGCACTCCTGAAATTTTCTGTGGGCAACACCTTTTCTATGAAATGGAAGCACCAGGCAAGTCTGGAGCTATTAAAGGTTTCAGGGAAGGCATTATTCTCAGAATTCAGGGCAGAAGCAGCGGAGATCTGGTCAAACAAAATTCCTGAAACCCAGAAGAAGGTGTTTTTAATTCATAGAAGACAGCCATTGAAAAGGAGTAAGATATTCTAATAACACTAGTACCTCTACAGGAAGAATACTTTGGTTTAAGCTTTTGTTGAATGTCTCCAATGCATTTATCTTAGAATGTGGCAAATGAAATCCTATTCCAGTGAAGGCCGAATACTGCTCCCCCAGAGATACGTTGAGAATAAATTCAATGACCTCAGTGGAGCTAGTGTGGATTATACTATTGTGTCATGAAATGAAAGTATAGTTTGGCTCTTGCTCTGCTAAGCAAGGGAACTGTCAACTTTATAAATGAAGCCAGCCACATGGCAACAGCCTGGTTTCCCTCGTCCAACACAAATTCTGTTTTTAATTTTCATTTATATTAAGAAAGCTGTATTTGGGTCGTTAAGCATTTCTCTTTTAGCACATCAGCTTTTGAACGTAGAAACAAGTGATTTGGCTTCCAAAAGTAGCACGCTTGTCAGCAATGAAAGAAGAAAGGAGAAGATCCAGAAGGACAACTTTAAGACATTGTAAAACTTGTTAGTTGTAACTAATTATTTTAATCCATGTATTAACTGGCTGAAAACACAAGATCAGTTGCAGAATTTTATAAATACATCAGAGACTTTTGGTTACATCAAAAGATGTTCACATTCTCTATCTATTATGCTTATGGATTAATGTTTCCCATTCAAAGCATTTGTCATTTTTTTCTTTGAAGAACAGATGTTCTGAAAGAGCACTGATACTTGAAAAGAATGTACCTTGTACACAGGGTAGTACTTAGGAAAAAAATTTCATCTTCCACTTCTCTTTCCACATCTTGTGAAAGAGAAACATGAATCTAGTTAATATCTATTGCTAAAAACCCTGCCAGTACTTTGTTAAGAACATTCCTCATGTTGTCTCTCTTTCAACCTGTTTTATACTTGTTTGAGAAATAGGAAAGGCTTGGATTCACACCTATTTGACCGGAGTGGGGAAATCATAACCCTTGCTCTAGCTTATGTTGCTAAGGCTCATAAAAACTGTGAGGAGCCTTACCATTGCACAGTGTATTGAGAAGCTGAAGCTGGAATTGAATCAGGGTTAAAGACCTTTCCCATCAGATTTCAGTGAACCTTAACCAGTCCCTTAAATGCCTCATAATCCATGCAGAAATGGGAATTATGTCATAGAAATATCACAAGATAAGGGGAAATACGATGCTTTTCCACATCAGAGAATCCAAAATTGGATGTAGAATTCAGAATGCAATGATGTCAGGAAACAGAACTAAGTGGGATGCAACAAAAAGAGAAAGTTACACAACCTCAAATGAAAAGCAAATCAAGCCAAAATGTGCCACAGAAGCAGTACTAATAAAGAAGGATTACTACAAAGATGGTGGACCTAAACTCTCCTCAACAAAAAGTAAAACAGGGGGCAGTGCCAAAAGACCAGGGTCTCAGTCTGGACCTTAGAAAACTCTAGAAAGCAAGAAATAAGAAAATTATCAGCGGCCAATGCAGGTGTCCAAAGGTGTTGTGGGATCTCCCTCTATGGAAGATTTAAAGACATGATCAGACAATACCTGAGCTGATTGTTGGTAGCCCTGCTTTTAGGGCTAGGTGGTTCCAGAGGCTTCTTCCAAACAACACTTCTACACATGTATATTTTGGCAACAGAAGGACAGCATCTTCTAGTACCACCATGTATTTTCTTGGAACGCATCTTGCTTACAGTATGACAATACTTTACTCACTGTTAACATGAAAGGGATGCTCTGGTGTACAGGGGTGCATTAGTACTCAATATAAACCTGTCACATTTTTGGTATATATTTTTTTTTTCCAAAATTTTTGTAGTAGAAAGCTTTCAGTCAAATTCCGTGGGCATCCTTTACATGAGAGTTCAGATTTCCAGGAGTTGTTCCTTCAGTTGCAAATGAGAGCTGGTATTATCAGTCTCACTGATTCCTATCCCTTAGGCATCCACAACAGCGAATACCTTACCCACTGTATTCATTACTCTAGGAAACCTCCTAATCTTAATAGGAAAGAGTAATTAACAGGAAGCATATTTCATATTCTAAGATTCTATGATGTGTGTGTAAGTTTTTGCTGCCATCCAGTTTCTTGTGAGACAAGGTAGTGATCAGTTTCAGCTCTTTGCAACAGTAGTTACCTCATTTTTTATAGCTCTAGCCTAAACCAGTTTGGATAATCCTACAATGCATCCAATAATTTTAATGAAATTGTTTTTCTTGACAGACAGGACTGTTACGAACACCTAGTGTAACAAAAGCAATTCACTGAGTTAATTTATTCTCCAAGATAGTGCATACATTTGATTTTAAAATGACTGCTGTTGTAGAAATTTGTATTATCCTAAATAACTTGTTCCTAAGTTCACCTATTCTGGCTATTACAACTTTGTATTGTACTTCTAAATTGATATTACATATTTCATTTCAGCTTCTATTCACCATGTTTTGTTAAATCAAAGGCTTTTCTTATGTGAATAATGTCTTAACAGTGGCACTTAAACTAGTTTTCAAAGAGTTTATAAAGGCACACATTGACAATATGATACTGTCTGTTATGTGTCTGAAATTATACAAACACTTTGAAACACTGAATAGGAAAACCAGTTCAGGTTTCTCTTCCCTCTATTATTACAAATAATTGAAGATCAAACAAAACAGAATGAGAAAACAATGAGAGAAAATATATTTGTGAAAGACCCTTCTCATGAGTTTATAATGATGGTAACATTGGCTGGTACATTTTTAATTTTTATCAAAGGCAATATTGAGGTATCTAGTGCAATTCAGTCAATTGCAGATCAAATTGTTGTCTGAACTATTTCAATCTTCTGCAAGTTTAGATAGAGAGGATCCCAGAGGTTTAAGCCTCTGACTCATATCAGGTTTAATACAGATTATGTCCTCAAATTCCCATTTCTTCCTTCCCGACTCCCACCTTTGAAGGATAGTATGCATAGATAATAGAAAAGAAAGCAATGTAGTATGTTTCAATTCCCATTAATGTCCAAAAAGATCTATGGTTGGTTCTTATAAATAAAATAGCAAGGGAAATTACACAGTGGAAGAAGTTTTATTTACGTTAAGGAATGAATACAACCTGGATGTAAAGAAGCTTATACCGATAATTAGAAGATTTCTAGATATTGCAGTGAAGATCTGGAATAAATGTCTACTTGGAGACATAGGAGCCAAAAAAAAAAAAAAAAAATTAAAAAAAAGTCTAATTAGCTGTAAAATAGAGCTTGATCTACTGTAAACCTGTGGAGTTACATGATGTGACTGCCAGAAATGATAGGGGACTGAAATCAGTGAAGTCTCTCTACTGCTTCAGTTCTTACTGGAATATTTCAGCTCCTCTCACTCTTCTGTTTTTAATCCATATTCCTTACTTCACCTAATATCTGAGCTAGTACACTGCTGAATGTCTCCTGTCTGGCCAGAATTTCTTATGTGGCATACTAGCTATGTTCACAATATGAGAGATAAGAAACAATTTCATTAAACATTTCAGCTCATTACATCAAATTCCTCTGTCCCCAGACCTTCAGAGCAGTAGCTTCATCATCCTTTTTCACAAGAAACTGTGTACTTCTACAATGCTGGTGTGTATCTCTGAGTGCATTCCCTTGATAAGTATAAATACGTAAGTACATTTCTATTCCGCCTGAACTCTTCTTTTGGTAATGACATTACCAGCTCAGAACATGCACAGGTTTCTGTCAGAATGATGATTCTTCCCACACTTTAGGAAGGAAAAGGAAAGTTTACTCTGGCTTACTGTCATAGGTACACAAACGCCATTTCCATATGCAGAGTATATTTTCGCAGAGTCCTTTAGAGCCAAAAAGAGGCAGAAGATCATATAAACTATCAACTGAGAGTAATCATTCATTACTGTGTCTGGTCTCCATCAAAGGTAGTTTTTCTCTCATTTCTCTGTGTGCATTTCATTTTGATGTCTGTGAAACCAGTGTTACCAGCTTATGTGCTAACATGAAATATAGACATAAGCAATTCTGCATTCTAGAATGCCTTAGGGGACTTCCCATGTCCTGCACCTCTTACCTCAGCCAGCAGAACCAGCTGTCCTTCTGCATCTTTAATGGCTCACTGGCCTTCTTGTAGCCAAGAGCGCACCTGAGCCTCAAGAATCCCAAGAGAATTTGTGACAGAGTTTTCACTACATTGTCCTCCTCCATGGGACTTATCAAGCCATGCTAATGCCAAAGTCAAGTCTCCAACTGAATTTATGTGCTAACTTCAGCTGCAGTCACAGTAGGTACATATTTCAAAGGACTGCCATCGTGCAGAAGCCTTGAGATTCACTGGAGAAGTTAAAGCTCCTCCAGGCTGACAAATCTTTTATCGAAGGACAGAGACAGAACATCACATACTTCCTGTATATTCACATATGTGAAAACAAGAACCTGCAGAATATTTCTTAGTTTGCATATACTCTTCCCTCCCCCAGTCCCCCGTATTATGTGGATTCATATGCACTAATCTTTGTGAAAGTAAGTCTGCACTATAAAGAGCTGGCAAGCTGTTGAAATGGTGATGTTTTCTCTTTCATACATTTCTTAAAGACCCTTTGTACCTCATGAATTTTGAAATAAGACAGAATAGAAATTTTGTCCTATCATATCTGACATATTTCAAATTTGGACATAAACACTGTCCATCCTGAAAAATGCTCTGTCTTGGTATCCTTCAAGCTTGCTTTAAACAACAACACATAACTAGGCAGAAAGAAGTTGTCCGCATTATGTAAAACCTTCTCTGTCAGCGCTTATCACATTCTACCCCTCAAATAATAAGGCAGATCATCATAATGGAACACCAGATGACTAAAATATTATATCCATTTTTCTTCTCTTATTTGTGCCATCTTTCACTGTGCCACTGCTTTCTTTTTTCTTCTGTTATCAAACTAATTTTCATCTTCCAAGCCCAGCTTGCAGGATCTGTTCATTTTAAGAGGACATAAGCCACCTTAGAGCCATAAAGCTGAAGAGGTGCCAAATTTAATCAGCTTGTTTTCATTATTCATCCTTTTAATTTTTAGCAGCTTACATTTTCTCCATCATTCTCCCATGGCATTATGGCAGCAGCAAAACTTTTCCAGACAGTGCCATCAAGACTGATCTTGCAAACACAACTCAAGATGAATGCCACTGGGGTGTTGCTGGAGGAGGCCTCTGATTAAACCAGGAACCACTTAAGGCTATGGGGTCTGTAATGGAAAAAAGTGGAACTCACTGTGGAATTGGGCTATCTCACTGTTTTCTGGTTCGTCTGCATGGCACATATCCCAGGCACTTTCCTGCTGAGAGCTCCACTTTCACTGAGGCCCCTGCCTCCCACAGAGGTTCTCTCAGGAGCACCTCCTTGGTGCCTTTCTTATCTGCCCTGCTGCAGCTCTCCTGGAGGAGCAGTGACTGTCACACAGGATTTACCCAGCAGTCAAGAAGCCTAGGGAATACCACTGCTCCTTCTCCTCCACTTGTAACAGCCAGCTGAGCAGGCACAGGAATTTCTGGGAGGATAAACGTTCACAGTCATAGAGTAATATAACTTGACTCCAGAAGAGATATCAAAATAAAATAAGAAAAATAATACTAGAAAGATTTGGAGAAAGTCAGGACAATTATTTTCCAAAAGAGCTCCATTCTGTGATGCACAGATTTGGGATTTTCCAGTGCATAGGCCACGACTGTCAAACCCACAACTGTTTGTGAAGTAACGACCATCCGAGGAGCAACCTTCTAGTGCTTCAAGCCATAAAATGCTGCAGAGGGCAGGAGTGCCTTAGAGGGGGATAGCTTTAAGAACAAAGTGTTTGAAGAAATCTTGTTGAGACATACCACGCTGAAGATAAATCAATGTGATCATTCCTGGAAAGCTTGGCTGACAAATTTCCCCATTGCATAGCTGTGGGGATAGCAGAAAATATTTCTTGTGTTACTCATGTGAACAATCCCAGTGATTTCAGAAAGACTCAGACTAAACCTTTGAATAAGGAAAATGGGATTCAGCCAATAGTTCTCAAGAATTTCCCCCAAAATTGGAAAGAAAACTGTAACAATTTTAAGGTGGACTAGAATTTAAAATGTAATGCTTGCTGTGTTCTTTTCAGGGGAATTTCAAAGTTGATAGAAAAGGTGTTATTCTGATTAGAGTCACTAGCTGCAGAGTGCCATTTCTATAAAACCATAGTGATTTCTGTTGGATAGATTTTCCCCCATGTTATGAAAATAGCTTTCTAGGAGATAAAAAAAAAAGATACATCAAAGAACTTGGCACATAGTTGAGTCTGATCCTCCCATAAGCTATATAACCAGACTCTACAAACCATTGTGGATGCCCCATCCCTGGAGGCATTCAAGGCCAGGCTGGATGTGGCTCTGGGCAGCCTGGTCTGGTGGTTGGTGACCCTGCACATAGCAAAGGGGTTGAAACTAGTTATCATTGTGGTTCTTTTCAACCCAGGCCATTCTATGATTTAAGATCTTCAGCAGGAAGTGATACAGTTGTATACCACAGGCAACACATACAAACATGTTGGGGAAAGCTGTGTTCACCTCGAAAAATGCTCAGCAGATATCATGATTCCATCAGGCTTCTCTCCTTCCAACCACAAGTGAACCACAGCAATGCTTACAGAAAAGATGCAGCCACCATTTATTGAAAGGCTGTTTGTTGTCATGGACTACACACACAGTGATTGAAAATCTATTTTCACTGCTGAAAACATAACTGAGGACAGAAAACATTCAGTTCACAAGGAGTTATCTGTTCTGAAGCAGCCTCTACAACACAGGCTGCCAGCAGTTCCCAGCAGCAAGCTGGAGGACAGCAGAGGGGAATGCCAGCAGGAGCTGAGCTCTGAGCACAGCTCAGCACAGACTGAAAGCATCTGGCATGGGGAACCACAACCTGAGCTGGAAACTGGAGACTACACACAGGGAGACACATCCCAGTACTTGCAGCCACGTCCTTTCCAAGGAAATCAGTTAGAGGCTTCCCATAGGACTTCAGTAAACACATTTTATTTCTTCCCATCCACTGTTAAATTGGCCGCAGAAGCAGGAAGTCTCAGGACCCCTTGGGAATGCTTGTTGGCTGTGTAAGCAAAGGCAGAGTGTTATATAGCTCTGAGAGTTGTGTCCTTTCTTGAATCAGTTTTGTTTTACTGGTTACATATAAAGCTGTATCATGCTGGTCACCTGCCCTAAGCCACACAGTACAAATTAAGAAAGAAAAGGGAAGGAAAAAAAAAAAACACAAAACCAACAGCATTCAGAGAACAGCTTCCAGAAGTAATTGTTTTGGGCCAGTCAAAACATTATCTTTTTTTTCTAAAATATGAGAATGAGAAAAGACAACAGATTTCCCCGGGGCATCTTTCTGTGCTTCTGCTGCAACAATTAAGTTAACATGTCACATCTGCTATACATCCTAATGAGGGAAAATAAGGATTCTAACCCAATTCATCCAGGAGGAAGACATCTGAGATGCTCATTTCTGTAGCCCCAGAAGCAAAAGCCATTATTATGGCTGAGATATGTGACTGATACATTCTAGAGCTTTTCACTGTACCTACAAACACTTCTTATAATTTACTTTCCTCTGCCTATTCTTCATAGAATAGCTAAGCTAATAGCTAACATCGGCTCAGACCTGATTGCAGCTCCTAAAAGGATTGTTCAGCCCAATTCAGTGGTCAGAGAGAACTACAATTCTGATGCCAAATTTTGTTTTCTAACCTAAAATGTTGCATATGCTGTGAAAAAAAAAAAAAAAAAGTCTAGAAGTAAAGAATCTGCCTGAGCTTAAAATGTTTTGTGATTTACAGTGTTTGGTTAAAAATGCGCTTAGGTTGATGACAAGCAAAGTAGGGTGTAATTTAGTTTGAAAAGTAATTACTCTGTTGCTGTAAAACTCACTGAGAAAAGTCAGATACTTAAAGGTGAAGAGAAATGCTGACAAACTATAACTATCACAATGCTAGAGAGTAAAACAGCTTTAAATAATGTGCATATTTCATGAGGTACTCTTTTCTATAATTCACAGTAGACACATGTATGCTTTGAAAAGTCTAATCATGGCAATCACTGCCAGTTCAGCAAAAAAGACTTATAAATAACTTCGTCTGAATAAGCAGTTGCAGTGGGCTCCACCCCATATAAAATTAATGAACTCTCGATAAAGCTCCATATTCCAACACCTGGATTGAGGTGTCTGCTCCCCTCTCTGAATGTGAGTGAGGCACTTAAATTCCAGATTCAGTAAACTGTGCCCAGTATCTAGAATTACTCTCCGTCAGCTGAGTAGCTCCTTAGACTCAGGCAAGGAGAAGGCTCTGATGTCCAAATTGGCCTTTTGGGGATGGTGAATGTTTTCTGTTTAGACATTTTCAAGTATTCTATTCTACGTGGCTGCAGATGCTGCTGCAGGCTGCTATAGGCTGGATCTACCATCCCCTAGAAGACTAATTTTCAACTTTTACTACAATTATACCTAATCTCCTAAATAGTCTCCATTTTTCATAGGCCACAGCCCAAGGCACAGAGAGAAATCCTAAACCTGCGTTACTGTAATATTAATACTTGAAAGGATGACAAGGAAGACAATAGAAACCAGAAAGTTTGTGCCATAAAAAAATGTATGTGAAGAAATTTTATTAACTTTATCCAACAAAAAAAAAAAAAAACAAAAAAAAAACCCACAAATTCTGAAATATCAGAATCAAGAATTTTAAAATAATTTTAAAATAATTCTTGATTATACTGCAAGATATTTTCCAGATTAACTTCCCAGTTATTTTGAAATCTTTACTGAGCAAAGCATTCAGGCTTTACCAAATTGAGATGTCCAGCACATTGTGATAAAAGTTGTTTTCTAACATAAGTATGTATTGGCAGTTTTATCATTTTAACCATATGGAGGTTTCTTACTGTTTACATGGATACAGCAGATGTTGTTTTGATTTTTTAATGTTTTTTTTTTATCATTAAGAATTTAAAAACTTCTCTTTCTTAATTTTTAATTCTTTAGTAAATGATTAATAAGATATAACATAAATGCAGACTTCAGACCTAGGTACATAAATTCCAAAAATGTAAATATAGCTTTTTTTTTGTTATAGATGATTTTAGCATTGGGGAATTCTAAACATTGTTTAGCATTATCACTGTAGCCTCCAGGATTGTTTGAGATTATGCAGGGAATTAAGTATTTGTCACAGGCATCTGTTGCAACCTGTAAAATTCATATTCAGTTCTGTGTTTCTATTCATTTATTGTGCTTGTGTAAATTCTGGGTTTTGGTGGTTGTTTTTTTTTAGCCATACACCTATATGCTACTGTCTGACTATGCAAACTGACTACATGGAAGAAGAAATCAAAACAGTCTTATTTGTGGATTTACATTATTCTATTAGGCAGAAAAGTTTTGCAAGTAAAAGAACCCAATAAAAGCTTGTGATAGTATTCTAGAATATAGGATTTGAGAAACATGGCAAAAAATTGTTCACTTATTCAAAATAGCACAGGTATCAGGACCTCTTTTGACTTCTCAGAGAAGGCTAACACAGAACTAGTACAGTAACAGGTTTTTTATTCATTAGAATAGATCTTACGTGTTGGCTAGGAGAAACAGTGATTCACTTTCTTGCTAGAATGATTAAGGTAGTGGATAACATTCCACAGATGTTTTACACACCCAATAAATTAAAATTGAACTTCTGTTTTGCTGTATGAAAAATAACATGAAAACAATTGGAATGAACCAATGTTGATGCAGTTGCGTGTAAGGAAGTGATCCACCTATATGAAGTGATCCAAGGAAATACCACTGTACAGGGTTTAAACAGTAAAAGAGAGAAAAGAGGGAATTAAGAAACCGTTATTTAAAGAGCATTATTAAATCATATACTATGAGAGTGATTAAGCTATACTAGGAATGGACAGTTTTTAGAGGGATTAGATAGAAAATGTAATTGAGGAGGACGTAGAAAGTAAGTTACCTTAACACACTGTCAATGTATAATGCACTTAATACACTGTCAATGTAACAGCCATGAACAAGAGCCTGTATGCTGTGTTCATAATGATCTGCATCAGTAGAGGTAACCTGCTGTTACCACTGCTGAAACGTACTATCCATTGCCTCACTGCTCTCACATCCACTGTTTGGTCTCTAGAAACATTCAGCAACTGTCAATGAATGTTAATAGGTACCATTTCTTCCTCATGGGAGAATTCGGTGACACGCCTCTTCTTCATATGAATTTTCATATCAGACATCATTTTCTCAGACTGCCCTTCTGCTGCCATCTGCCACATGGCAACAAAATAAAATGGAATATTGATGGGAAGGTTCAGTTTCTACTGCTGTGCCACTAACGTTTGCCTCTGACATTGTGGGCCAGCACCATCAGTCAGAAGGCATTACTTTCAGAGCAGGCCTTGAAAAATATATACTAGTGTTAATTTATATAAGTAAAAAAACCTTAATTTTGTATATTTTTTACTAGAAGCATAAAAATTAGCAACAAAAAGGTAAAAGTAAAGGGATATTTAATCTTGTTTTTGTGACACTAACGCATGAGCCTGGTCTGATAGAGGTGGTTGCTATTCTTACTGAGCTCTCAAGGTTTTCATCAGTATTAATGACATTTTACTCTTCCTGTACTTCATCCTTTAAAAAAGTTGTTCACAAGTGTACATACTGCCAGAAGTGATGACATGGATAAGGTGTGACTGTGAAATGAGGGTAGAGAGGATTTATGGTAGTCTGGTAAGGAGAGACAAATGTTTTTTTCTTTGAGCTGAATGTCTGGCTGCATCTCTATATATTCCATTTCAATATTCACAGGTAATGTACTGATGCTGACAGCAAATGGAGTCACAAATAGACAAATACATTGATGTTTGAAATGTTGAAACTCATTCTCAAATTCCTTTATCAAAATGGAAAACTCGGACGCATATTTTTTGCTGTGTTTAGCCAATTATCAAAATGCATAAAGTCATTTGCTGTAACTGAGTTAGTGCTGCACTGTGCCCTCCCCATGTCCTGTTTCAGCCCAGACAGTGATCATTGCACACCAATATGTGGTTGGTGCTGAGCTACGGGTGTGTGCCTGTGGCTGGGCTGGGCTGCCTGGTGGGAAAGACCTGCAGTCATAATGGTGTGGAGCAGGGGGCAGCTGCAGGTTGGACATGCCTGGCCTGGAGCATCTAAGTGGATTTTGGCTACCTAAGTTTAGAATCTCCCATTTTCCTCATTGTGGTTACTGCAAGTTCAATTCTGTTGCGTAAATAGAGGTCCCCTAAAAACAGGCAATTTTAGAGGACTCAGGGTATCAGGAAAGTCTGCTCAGGTCTGGCAAATGTGGGCCAAGCCCTATGGGACACCCACACACTGATAGGCAGGCGGCCAGCCAGCAGACGAAAGATCTTACAGAGGGACTGTGTGGCTAAATCGGAATAAGTGAATGGAGCTCTGTGTCTGAACTTGGAAATGGATTCCTCTCTCAGCCCTGTGTTTTAGCTGGTGATCTCAAAGCCCTCTGCAGTAAGCAGAGAAAGACATGTCCAGGGTCATTTGCCTTAAGCATTTACTTTAGCATGGAGTCAACCTTTCTGCGCAAAAGTCTCACCCATCCTGTGCTGGCTAGGGAGAGAATATATACAAAAAGCTGACAGTTAATATCTGATATTAAACAGCAAAGAGGAAGAGATAAAAATTGCTTCTACAGTATATATTATAATTTTGACACATCGTCTTCTAGCCTCTGTATTGGTTCTGAAAGTTTCTTTTCAACTCAGTAGATCATCTTTAAATGTTAATGAGAATAAATGTAAATAAATCCAAAGACACTGCAATCCACTGATTTTACAGGAGCTCTGTACATTAAGATGCCAAGCTGTTCAGCATTGGCAGTGACATTCTTGGTGGTCTTCTGTTGGCAAAGACTTGATTCAGCTTCAGGGCAATTGTAACAGAACCACATTCCAGTACCAAATCCTTTTGCCCATATATTCTTATGCAGGCTACATGAAAATGAAACTGAACAGTCTAGGTCCTATACTTACTGTTCTTTCACTGTCTTTTTGAGAAAATCTATACAGGACAAGCAAATTCTCCCATATAAGCACATCTCACGCCAGCCCAAATGAACGCTACTTTTTTGTTCTGTCGTTATCAGATACAATAATCTATTTTGAAAGCATGGATGGTTCTATTCTTGTAATAAATTTTAAAACATGAACTGCTTTGCTATCTTCTGAAATCTATGGGGAGGTAGAAGAATTGCTCCTTGCTTTTTGGCTTTTTTAAAATACAGAGACACCTGACCTAATTTTTTGTTTCCTTCTAGACTATATTGTGGTTATATTCCTGCTGTAGAACTGAGAATCATAGAAGAAACCTGGAAGCTTAGTCTTTGTTTTAGGGTCTATTACATGGGGGAAAACAAGGAAAGAAAAAAGAAAAAAAAAAAAAAGCAGTTTGCTGCAGAAAACACTGCCTCTGTCACATTCAGTAAGACAAAGATTTATTAAAAATGTATTCAGTCTCTCTGATATTCGAGCAGCTGGACAGTTTAGACCAAGCAATATAGGTCTATAGCCACCTAAAATACATATTTTCCAATGGTCAGAATGCAAAAATAGTCAGTGTGCATTGCTGTACTAAATTAATCTAAATTCCTGCACTAAATTAATTGTAATTTACTGCACTGAATTAACTATAATGTACTCCAGATTAGATTTCTGTGGATTTTACCAGGAAAATACTGAACGTCATTTGTCTTTTAGCATCAGTCCAGACTCATCCTGACTCATCTGTGAAGTGTTTTGCCATCAGGAAGATCTCACATGGTTTGGCTGCAGATATTCTCAAAACTTCAAGCAATTCATAACCTTGCCATGGTCATACTAGGTAAGAAACACAAATGGTAAATATCAGATACATACATTTTTAATGTTGTTTATCAGGAAGGAGTATGACAACGGTCTGTAGGGCAAAGGCTCTCAGTGATCTTTAATAAGATTAGCTCTGCAATTCAATGTAAAATTCAGATAGAATTCCATGTAGAAGACATGATCAATATGAGGATTAGATTATGTAAAGAACTTGAGGGAAGAAAATGCAAAGAGAGGTGCCAGCAGAATCCAAATGAACATAGGCAGCTTAGCTTTAGCTTTTGCAAAAGAAGAAGGCTTAATTCTGCTCTGGAGTGAAATCATCACTCAGTTAAAACTTCAGCATGAAGATCTCCTTTTGATCCATTAGTGTATGACAAAGGACTTCACAGGGAGCTGAAACAGCCATTGAAATCCAAACTGCATTATCATTTACTTTCCCACAGTGATCACACTGTAAGGAGACAATGTCCTTACAGGCTGCTGCTAGCCAGCACAGCCCTGCACCCCCTGCGTGGCCATCCTCAGGAGGACTCTTGGGAGCAGGACGTCTCACTCTGTGGAAGAGCTGCTGAGACACTCTCTGGCTCCATTACAGTAGGCCTCTCTGCAGCACAGAGGGCAGCCGGAGTTGATGACATACACCATCTAACAGCCCAGTGAGGACAAAACCAGCAGCGCTGCATTTGTATTCATTCATTTCCCATCCTGTTTGTTAGATATCCCTCTATGACTTTTGAGAATTCATAATTTCTAACTCAAGAATGGAGACTACACTCTTTCAGTATCAGGAGGAAAGCCACTTCCTGCCCCGGAAGGTTGGTTTCCTCCATCTGAAGCAGTATGTATGCCCACCTCCAAACCGCATACATTTCGGTTTAATTCCCCTATTTTCCAATTGCCAGTGCATACCAATGCAGAGCTAGGTAAACCTTTGCAGGATGCTAGTGACTAACTCCCCAGTTCCCACAGCAATGCTAGCAGGGTGCAAAACTGTGAGGAGAAAAGGAGGAAATTAGCCCATCAGGCTGGAAAAACAGTGCACATTGATGCAAGGAGCAATCTAATCCCTGTAGTCTTTCCAAACGGTTTACATGCAAAACAAAACAAAACCAAAAAAAAAAAAAAAAAAAAAAAAAAAACCACCAAAAAAACAACAAACAGAGGGAAGGAAGGAAAGAAGAAAAAGATTTCTGTTGCAAATTGACAGGAATGCCTGTATTGGATTTCTGCTGATGACATCTCTTTACAGCAAAGGGTTAGAGAGAATAAAGGAGGCTTTATGCCTTATTGGAGTGAAAGAAAACAAGACATAATGCTGAAGTGGGATACACAAGCAAGCCTCTCAGAACTTATGCTAATATACAGAGATCTACACTTCACATTTCTGGATAAGCAGCAAATCCACCAATTTCTTTTCCTGGTAAGGCTGGTGGAATTTTTTGTACATGGCTCAGTCATTTATGGGAGTCAGAGATTATAGCAACTCACCAGGCTATTTGGAATGGAAATGAAAAATGATTAAAAGCAAACCGGATTCTGGATAACTGTACCAGTAGTCTGTAGTAAGAGTAAGATATTTTTACATGGACCATACAAATCACCTTTATGTATACAGTCCAAATGTTTGGGATTTACTGCATTAGCAGTATGCAAAATGGAATGCACTTGAGAAATCCCTGGAATAAAGGAGTATGTATTTCCTACCAATAGACTCCACAGGAGAGAGGTAAACTCCTAGATGACCTTTTGGACATATGATAAATTTTCAATGGAGAGACTTTTAAAAACTGTGATTTAAAAAACACAAATGCAAAATTCCTTTCATCATTCTGTAACCACATATTTCAGAGATAAATCAAAATGTTCATATAAGAGTATCAGCACTTATGAAAATAGTAGGTCAGTAAAGAAGTGAATCTACTTTGATGAACTGGATAACTGGTAACAAAAAGGATGTAAGAGCATATTTCTTCAATATAGTTTCCTAAAGTAGTGAGAATGCCAAAGAAAGTATGAGAAGGTGACTTAAAGCTTTCATTGTGGATCATAATGACCGGGCTCTGACAATTAGATGTTTTGTGCTTGTGAACATACAGGACCTGTGGTGCCACAACCTGAAGTCTCTGGCAGCACTGTGAGCTGCAGGTATTCTCATTCCTGCCTTTTCTTAGCACAATTTATTGGATGCATAGGCTGTGAACTTTTCTGGGGAGCCAGTTTGAAAATGGTTCGGATAGACTGTCAGCCTTTGGTTGGTTCACTTTTTCATAGTTCAAGTCAGATTTATGCAGGAGCACAGAACAGCCGCTACTGCCATTTCACACTTAATTTATAAAATTTACTACTTGTATGTAAAAACCTCATATAACAAAGCTGGCGTGTTGCTTGATGAGAAAAAAAAGATACTGTATCAAATAAATACATTAAATTGATGAAAGACAGTTATCCAGAGGCATTCTAAAGGTTGGAATATAATCTTTGTCTCTTACCCTCAGAGTCAACTGTGTCCCATGTTATGAAATTTCACTCAGTACCTGCTCATCCTTTGCTGATCTGACTCAGTTTAACAGATTAAGCTGATTTTAATGAATAAGTTTCACATTATTTTAACTCCAAAGTGTTGAAGTGTGTGACCTTCAAGAACTTATTTTAAATTTCAAGAAAACTTCCATTTAGATATCCTCCCTGCGTACCAGTCATATTTGTTTTATGGAAAATGCTTTCTGTAGTATGCTACTCTGCATAACCAAATTGCTCCCTCCATCTCAAAGAAAGAACATTCCAAAACAACTTGCTTCTCTGTCTCTTTTAGGGTGCTGGATATGAAAAGAATGGGGTAATATCCTCTTCAGAAATGCTGTTTTGGAGAATTTTTTGCCAGTCATAACATGACAAAAGTGTAAACTATTTTAAAATAATTATGGAGAGTAATAAGTAGTTGCCATGTTCACAGGCAGATGCAGAGTTAGGTTTAAAACGTGGTTGGGGACTGGATTTTGGCAAGGTCTGTAAGGGTTTTCTGCTGCTATTTCAACTAAAATTCTTGCTTGTGTGTAGGATGCTTTTCTAAACAGGATAATGCTCACAGGCAAAAGACCTCTTCTATATTCACTTCCATCCAGTAATTCGTTCAGTAAGGAACTCTTCCCAACTGGTATTTGTTATGATCAATAAACTTAGCTGAAGTATCAGTGTTACCACATTCTGTGACAGCTGACTAACCATCACTGGAATTTCTTGTTGGCCTTAGTCAAAGCCAAACAGAGGTCTTGCTTGGTCAGGGGGAAAAACATTTACTAAGATAAATGTAATGTCTGGCTAATGACTTAGTAGTTATGAGTGCTACTCAGCAGCACTATGTGTAGAGAGAAGTATTGGCTTTCTAGCATTAAGTAAGGCATTATCTTGTCTGTAGGATTCTTTAGTAAACAAATGGAAAGTTTAAATTCTTCAAATCTCTTTTTTTTTACTCATATGTATGTATTAATGCTACATAATTTTCTTAATTAATCATCACCTACTCTCTTTGGTACTCCACTGAGTCCAGGAATAACGTTCTATAATGAGTTTCAAATATGATTTTGGAAGTACACTGAAATTTCTAACATTTTGATGAATTCTTCATCATTTGCTGCAATAATAAACAAAGACAAGCGGAAGAAGCAGTCTGCAAATGCAAATCATGATAAATAGGCAGTACAGAATATGAGAAGTACTAATTCAAACATCACAATGTGATGCAGATGCAACCTGAAGCAGAGCCAACGCATAGAAGGGACCAGATGAAATTCCTGCATCACAGAACAAATTGCCATGGGAAACATCTGGAAATTATCTGGAAAAAGCAAACAAACAAAGAGGTGACCTTAAACCTTTGGGCTAGCTAACTAGAAATCATTGTCTAAGAATACCTGGAAAACAGAGGTATAGTTAGTATTGTGAATGGAAATTATTATAACTAAAAGAAGAAAGTTTACAGCAGTATTTAAGGTCTACTAAATTTTGGTTGCAATGCCTAAACGGCATTGCATCCCCAAGTCACACATGGACAAGGCAAAAGAAAGGCGTTTGCCAGAGTTAATAAAACACATTCCAACACATTAAAACACGTAGAGCAAGAAGGCAGTGCCGGGTTCAAAAAGACCTGACCAATTCAAGATGGATACTTGGTTATCTTAAGCGTCTGTGCACAGCAAACTAAGTCAGTGTAGGCATGAGTGTGCCTAATCCATGTGTCATGCAGGACACATACAATGGCCTCACCTCTGCTCCTGCCCAACTACATAGTGGAGCAGAGTGCTGTGTGACCAAGAGAAACCCACTGACAGTTCTCTGCTCTGTGTACTGAGAAGACATTCTAGGTCCTCACGCTACATTTCAGATCACTGTTTGAAAGCCACATCTGACATATAAGTAACATCTTAGAAAACTTGCATATGCAAGGTCTTTTTGCTGATCTTGGACCTACACCACCTGTGGTTCTTACACAGAGATTTTCTGAATGGTCCAGGGATGCATGCAAAACGCGCTTCCTTTGGCCTCAATTGCACATTTTATCCATTCTGAATTCTGTTTGTTTTTAGTATCTGTCCCTGACTAGACCAAAGATGCCGAAGAGTTGCATCCAACACAGTATATTTTACATGAGGAAAGCAATATATATTTGAGTAACAACATTTTAAAAACTACAGCCAAGGTGATAGAAATTTAATTTTCATTTATATGGTCAAGTCAAATAAAATAAAGTAGTCTCAGTCAGTCCTTTACTTCCTTATTAGATTTATACTTCCCATATGTGAGATTTGTCTTACGAGAATGGCCCTTACCACCCCTTCTTTAACTGGAATTTAAATGCTTGTATGTGCTTATTTTTATGGAAATAAAATATCTTCAGGATTACCTTATGATTTTTCTTACGTGGCATTTTTCATATGCAAAACATTTTGGACTTCAGATTTCTTTTCTAATTTAGCTACAGTAAAGTGGCAAGAGTTACTGTATATATCCAATCTTTATCTTCCTATTACAAGGATTTTGAGCTGGTACACACTTCAACTTCACAGTCCTTTAAGAGCCATGCTTATTATCACTGAGAATTGAGACACATACAGCCATGGAAAGAGAAGCGTATGATTTTACTTTCTCTGTCCGATTGCTGTTCAAAACCATTATCCGTCTGGAGCAGACGGGGCAGCTTTCCACAACTAATATGGCAAGCAAATAACACATAAGCTTGTATTTGACGGAGATAACTCTGGAATGAAATACTATGTTTGGGTGTATATTTTTATATACTTTTATGCAGGTAGTTTGCCTATCTTCCTAAACACACTGTTGTCTCTAATGACAATGGGGACTGGGATTAGACAGTATTAATACCATCTTTTAACAACTTGCTTAACAAGTATCTTCAAACATCTAGGGAGAGTTGGAAGATACATTTGTTTCCAGGCCATCCCTAAGAACTGTTTTTCTCATACAAGATATTCCCAGATGTCACGGAGACCTTGGAATGACCTTGGAAAGGAAGAAATGAAAACACTGCTTCCACAAGTTCAGCAAAGGAAACTCAAAAATTATGACAAAGGAAAATCCCCCTATAAAAGTCTTTGTAAACAGAGTCTATGCAGGGAAAGCCCTCCTCCTTCCTAGGACTCAAGCTAATAGTTGCACCAGTGTACTAAAAACACCTTCATCGGTGAAATGTAGAGAAGAAAGGATCATAGAATGGTTTGTGTTGAAACACACCTCAAAGATCATTCAGTCCCAAACCCATGCCGCAGGCAGGGTTGCCCTCCACCAGCTCAGGCTGCCCAGGGCTCCATCCAACCTAGACTTGAGCACCGCCAGGGATGGGGATTCTCTGTGCCAGTGCCTCACTACCCTGGTGAATTTCTTCCTTATTGTTCTGTCACTACATGCCCATCTAAACTGTTCTTTCCCAATTTTCTTGTAAGGCCCCGTAACATACTGAAAGGCTGCCATGGGATCTCCTGGAGACATTTCCAAGCTAAACAAGTCTCTCAGCCTGTTTTCACAGCAAAGGTGCTTGTTTGTGTTTTTTTAACCTCAAAATCTTTTTTCATAGATTCAATCACTGTGGATGTTCATACTATGTCTTAATGGGATCTTTCTCCCCGCTGAACATGCAAGAATTTTTTGAGCTTTCTGGGATGGAAGGGAAATTTTGTCTAAGAAATAGAAAAAAAAATTATAGTCATTGAAAATAACTGCAAATGATCTGTTATGCCATGAAAAAGATGTAGCTAAATCCAGAGCGAGTGTTTTCTGTGCTTAATAATATCACAGGCAGAGGTAGAATTTTTTTTATTTTTATTATTTTTTTTTCATCAAATTGCAGTTAGTAATGCTCTCAGAAACGCTGTGAAGTTAGAAAATAAACCCACTAGCATTATCTATTCCTTCAACTAACAGTCAATCAAACTTCCCTCACAATTCTCCCAACTCTTTCTTTTGCTCCCCATGAAAATTCTGAGTTTACAGGAACTTGTTTTTCCCTGCAGCATAATACTGTTAAAAATAGGTGTAATTTCATTCTTGCAGCTTGTAATAACTTTCTTTCCATTTGCTGATAATGCTGAAATAATCCTCTGCAGTCCACATCAAATGAAGATTCACCATTTGCAATCTTTGCAGTAGAGAACGTGAAATTGTTTCCTAATTACAATACAAGAGAAGTAAGCACTCTTTTTTTCTTCCCAAATTCTCTCTTCCGTCCTCAGACATAAGGGATTATACTGAATAGGGGATCCTTTGTTAGTTCCTCCCAACCAAACCCTCTTAGATGTATTTCTCACCATCTGCCAATCTCCTGGAGGATGGCATTGCTGGGTACCAGGCACTGATGAGGCAGCAGGTCAGACACTGATTTTTGCCATGTGTTTCTGAAATTATTTCCCACAGGCTACTCTATGCCATCCTCAGCTAGATTCAGGGCTAGAGTTTACACTTGTGTAAACGGGCAGCACTTAGGGCATACCCAGACTTGATTTCCCTTATTTCCAATTGACAAGCAGCTTGGAGAAGGCCTCTGTTGTTTCAGAGAAGAGTAGAGGCAGAGCAGCACAATATTCGGAGCCTATTGCAAAACTTCTTCACTGTGTCTCTTTCAAGTCATGTAAACCAAATGGTTCCCACAACCCTTACTATTATTCTGGGTTACCTGAAAATCTTCAGCAACACAATTCAACAACATGCCTTCAAGCACTTTTTAAGTTGTTGATTTGTACATTACAGTCTAAATGTAATGTTTCTATTGCTCCTTATTTTTAAGGAAGAAAGAAGTGGGAGCTGGTCTCTGCATGATTGAGGACACCATTTGAACAGTCCAATAGGACGTATTTAAAAGAAGGCAATAAATGAAAATGAAAACCATCTCTTTCACTTCTCAATAATCACCAAATAAAAAAAAAAAAAAAAAACACTTTTTTTTTTTTAACCTTTGATACAGAAAACCACATGTGTATTCCTTTTATTCTGCTTGAACAGAAACCTCTCACTTCCTGCATTGCTGTCACTCAGCTGAGCTGCTGGTCAGACACAACAGCATTCCTATAATCACTTCAATCACTTCTTCAGAGAATGAATGTACTGTTGGTTTCTTTAATGCCTGAGAACAAAATCCTGTACTGAGAAGCAGAAAGTAGACCATATTCTCTTCTTTCATGCCCACAGAAACTGTTCAGTTAAATTATGACAAAGTTTGTCACCTCCGACTGGTTCCTTTGCCCGTGCTGGCCAAAGATGCCCCAACACAGAAGACAAGTGCCAGCTAGGGACATGCTGTGCCCAAGCTCATATAAGCTGTCACTGAGCACATGCTGCCTAATGGCCTTGGCAAACCCCCATGCTGCCCCCCAGTATGAGATGCTGCAAGCAGAAAGGCATGCTTACATTGATATGACAAATATGTTTTTGAATAAAGGCAAACCCTAAACACAAAACCACAAGCATACAAAATTATGTTTTCATTGACGTATTGGTTAAGTACAGGAAAATTTATGAGATGTTAAGCGGTGCCATGTTTTTGTTGAAGAAAAAAAAAAGAAGAGTGGTGAATGACAAACTGTTGTCAGGAACAAGACCCAAATTCCCAGCTAAAGTTCTGTGTGGATTCCGTGAAATACAAACCAAAGAAGAATACAAACTGTCAGACCCAATTAACAAAGCTTCCTACTGCCTGTGTTTAATGTCAAAAAATTATGAGACATCCACAGGAGAGACAGCTGTTAGATGCTCAGAGATACTGTTACTGACCTCGGTAGGAAAGGTTAACGCAAACCACAAATCTGAATATCATCACTGTGCATATAATAATGAAAACCATATGACACAATCAGTGCTTCAAGGAGATTTAAATTTAATGAAAGATCTGAAAGGCTCAGGACAAAGCCCCGAGGTCCACTGACACAAACTTACAATCTTAAAAAAGCTGCATATGGCCTGTAAAGGGTGCTCATACCCACATACCCCAGTCCGTGCAACTTCTCAGTCAACAACTGTTGAAGCAATGCCAAAGACATCTGCTCAGCTGAGTAAACCTAAAGCAAATCTCCAGAATGTCACTCAGGAGCCTTGTTTCAACACAACAACTGACCTAAAAACAAAAACTCACCAGTCATGTGCTAAATAAATGGTCCACATGAGAAAACGTAAGGATGCTTGGAAAGAGAGACCATGAAAAAGAGGTGCTGGGTTTAATGAACTTTAGGATATGCTATAGACTTTATTCCAAATGTAATGATAGAATTGCAAAATAGTTTTGGGTTGGAAGGGACCTCAAAGCCTACCCAGCCCCAACCCCTGCCATGGGCAGGGCTGCCCCCCACCAGCTCAGCTGCCCAGGGCCCCATCCAACCTGGACTTGAGCGCCTCCAAGGATGGGGCACCACAGCTTCTCTGTGCAGCTGTGCCAGCACTTCACCATAATGGCAGGTTTATGTAAGGATTAGAATGTGAAAAACTGGATTTTGATGAAAATCCAGTATGATTCAGTGAAAAAAAAAAAAAAAAAAAAAAAAAGATCTGGAACATGGTTTCCTTCCCAATTGCAACATGGATAAATAATTCTTCCCAGTCCTAAGAACTAATCCCCTAACTGTTAGTCCCCTTACCCGGACAAAGCATGTATTACATTACTGATGGAGAATATCTTGACGTACTAATTCTGGTTTGAACTCTGATGTAGTTTCCCAATAGACAGACTTAAAATATGTTTAATTATATATAATAATTCATGTATTTTAATCCAGGCATTGTTATATTACATTCTTCAAAATTCAAAAGGTCAACAAAGTTTTTCTTGCTGTTGAGACTTATTTCTGTTACTATATCATGCAGCTCTGTCATTAACATTTATTTTAAAGGCTCTAAGGTCATTTGAAAAACTAAACAACGATGTAGTTTAAAAGAGGGTGTACAGGGAACAGCCATTCACAGACAAGGAAATGACTAATTGGATTGGATTGTAACTTCAGTTCAGCAGTATCTCTCAGAGATACTATTTCCTCTCAGTGGCTTTTAGGGATGAATAAATGCCACAAGAAAATTCCTTCAGAAACAAAACTTCCATCTCTCTAAAATGACACAGACATATCTGGAAATCTCAAAATCCCAAAATAGAAAAATGTGTCAGCACACAGAGTCCTAGGATATATTACTTAGTAATTAACACCCATCCTGTTTTGGAAAACATGATAACTGCCAATTCAACGTTTGATTTGCTGTATGTATTTTTCACAGATAGACTTTGTAGGTAAGAATTCAACTGTTTCTTCTCTTGTTTGTTCTCTTGATAATTAATTTTTCCCTGTCCTAAAAAGCAAGTAGAAATGCCAGATTAGATATTTTGCTGGTATTTACTAAGCAGTAAGGCATTTTCCAAGAAAAGTATTCCAGAAATAAAAAGTCACAATGTTTTAATGTACCGTGAAATTTCATTAATATTTTCAGAAATATTTCAGTCATTGTTGGAATTATAACACTTACTGACTCTTGATTGAATTAATTGTGCATCACTGTAATACATAATGAGAAACAATTGGTCCTGGAAAACTTTTAGCTTAGTCCCACTTGAAAATGTTGAGTGCCCTTGTTGGTTGCCGAGAGAGGTTATGGATGCCCTCTCCCTAGAGGTGCTCAGGACCAGGCTGGATGGGGCTTTGAGCAACCTGGTCTAGTGGGAGGTGTTCCTGCCTATAGCAGGGTTTGGAACTAGGTGATCTTAAAGGTCCCTTCCAACACAAACCATTCTATGATTCTATGAAACTCTGGCCTGTCTTTGGCACGATGATGCTGACAGCGACAAACCCCAGTCTAAAAGCCTAATGTGTCCCCATGCAGGACCTAGAAATCTTCAAGCCTCTAAGTGAGATTGGCAAATTTGACTTCTGGACTTTCAGGCATTGCAGCGCTGCCTGTCACACTTCCCTGTGCTCAATGCCTGCCTTAGCGGATTCCGGCTCACTCAGCATGCACATATGCACAGGCACACATCTTTGTGCATGTGTTTGCACTTATTTCATCATTTATTTATAAAAAAAGTATTTTCAATATATCATTACATTATTAACCTGTTCTTAATACATTATGCATGTGTGGAAGAGCAAGGACAAGATTAGAAGCAACAAGTTAGCTTGAGCCCATTTCTCTGTAAACACACATAAAATATGTGATAGCGTGCTTTAAAGAGTTGGGAATTTTTGTGGAGAGGACGTTGTCAAGTGACCTAAATGGGGACTAAGTAAGCCACAAGGAACAGACACAGTGCTTGATGCAGCAGTTCATGCAGAAAGATGCGCAAGAAGGGGACAGAAGCTGCGCACATGCACTTTGTGATGGTGATGATGTGCTACAAGGCACAATGCCTAGTGCTCACTGGAGCATCTGCCACTGAAACAGCAGAGTCCTCAATCTAGAGTGAGCTCCCATGGGAGGATATTAGCTGGGGGCTCTGGGTTGCCCTGTTCCTTCTGGATTCTGGATGCTGGAACAGACTGTAGGTGATACAAAACTAGTAGAAGTATCTGATGGTCCAGACACATGTGCTGCCATTAAGATGGGCACTGAATGGCTGGAGAAATGGGTAGAAAGTCATGTGAAGCTCTAAGAAAATGTCAAGTCCAATGTCTGGGAATGAATTTCTCTAGGCATCAATACAGGTTGGGGACTGACTGGCTGGAAAGCAGTTTGGTAGAAGAGGACTCAAACAGTCTGGTGAACACCAAGCTGACCATGAGACAACAATATGCATTTGTCACTCAGAAGGCTGATAGTAACCTGGGCTGCAATAGGCAGTATGAGGGCTGCTGGAGAAGGTTCAGGGTATGGCCAAAAAACATAAACACCAGATGGGGAGAATAAAGAAAACAGAACCAGACTCTGGTTGATTGTGCCCAGTGACAGAACAGACAGCATGGGCACAAACTGAAATACAGAATATCATTTAAACATAAAAAAAAGCTTTATTTCTGTGTTAGTGATCAATCACTGCAGCAGGTTGCCCAGAGGGACTGTGGAGGCTCTGTACATGGAGATCTTCAAAAGCCATCTGGACACAGTCCTGGGTAATCTGCTCTGGATGAACCTACCTGAGTAGAGGTTGAATTGGAAGGGACCTCAAGTATTGTGCTTCAGCACACTCTCTCCGTAAGGAACTGACATCTAGTCTAAATCTCCCTTCATTTGGTTTAAAACCATTCCCGCGTTGTCTTGCCAGTGGATATTTGGGTGGTTGAAATCCTCCTTGCAGTCTATCCACTCCTTAACATAGAAGGTGACTCCCTCTCCCCTCTTACCTTGCCTATCCCTTCTAAAAATCTTATAGCCCTTAATGGTGGTGTTCCAGTTATGTGAATTATCCCACTTTTCCATGATATCAATAAGATCAAAGTTTTCCAAGTGCACCACGATTTCCATCTCCCCTTGCTTATTTCCCATGCTGTGTGCACTGACATAGAGGCACTTCAGCATTTTGAATGTGGACTGACAATTCAGACGCACTGCCTTTCCAGATGAGACCTTTCACAAACCTGCAGGACAAATCTGAGTCAGGAAAATAAGGATTAGAAAAAATCAGGCAATGACAGATAATTACAAATTAACAATGGTTTTCAGACAAAACATACTTTTCTGCATTAATGCAGAAGGCTGTTTGCTAAAATTAAGAGTTTTACTAAAAGGTACATTTTTGCATATTCAGCATTCTGGTAAGAGCATTCTTTTTTGGTCAGTGAGAGTTTCCAGTTAATACTCCATATTCAACTAAGAAAAAAAGATGATGTCTTGCAATTTTAGAAAAATTCCAAGCAATTCAAGCTCACTTGGCAGGGATTTTTTCCAACAGCTAAGAAAGTATCCAGTTTTGAGTCAGCAATGTAAGCCTTGTCTGCAGCCGGGAGCTTTAAATATTTAAGTGGAGTTCACCAGGCAGTGAGTTACTACAGGCTTGGAGAATTACCAGAAGGAATGCAGAAACTGTCAAAGCATCTGTTTTCCAGCACTTGCATCTGTAAAAGCTTTTTTAAAGAGTTGAGCTCAGAGTACAGTACCACGGATAGGGAAGCAGAGACTACCATTTCACCATTTTCTTTCTCTATTCTGTTTGCAGTTTATCTGTAGTTATACCTCTATGACAGTGCTTTCAGTTATGATTCTAGCTCAGCTCAATTTATTTTCCTCTCCTATGTTGCATGATCTATTTTATTTTTGTTTCTCCCCTTCTTCCCATTGCATCACTTACTTTTAAAGCTAGGTACATGCTACACTTCTGATTTTTATCTGAATCATCTCCATCCCCGATGCAACATTTCCAGCTTTTTTACTACATCTTCAAAATCTCTCTTCCTGCTATATGAAGGATCATCCAGGAACAAACAGAAAGCTGATGCCTATTCCATCTCTGCCTAAATCCTCTGAACGATGCAAAGACAGCAGTTGTATGTGGGAAGCTTCAACATGAGATGTAGCACAGTAAAATAGTATTGTATGACCGTTTGAGATTGAAAGTAAAGTGAGGAGTTCAAGAATTAAAAGAAAAGAGAGTCACAGATGCTTGTGGGAAAAAGAAGAAAAATAAAGGAAAAAACCTGTAGGGATCAGGATTGCCTGTGGGGACACATTTTGAAGAGGAAGAGATGTGAGTAAAATGGGGACTAACAAAGAGAATTATTCCCATCTGCCTTTCATCTGGTATGGAAAAAAGGCCCGTGTACTCCTAGGCATGTTGTCAGATGAAAAGTAGTTCAGAATTGGAAGGAAAAATGATGACAGATTTACAACATTGTTATTAGAATTCGCAACCAAAGCTGCAAAGAGCCATGGGGTAACAATGAAAGGTAGCCATTGCTGACAGTGCCTAGATTTAGATTCAATACCCTGTGGAGAGAAATGCCTCTCGGTCCTGAGCACCAGGTGGATTTTTACCTTATGCTGTGTCTCACTGAAAGAATGCAAAGTTGTTTCACAGGCACTTCAATCAAGGTCTTAAATTTCCTGAGAATATCCTTTCAAACAGGCAAAAAGACATAAAAGACCAAGGAAATCTTAACAAAGCTGTGGAGTTAAATGAGTAGTTTTAATTCCTCCCACTGTCAATAATTTGCTCAGTAATTACAGTTGAAACAGTAATAAAGATAAATGATAGCTAAATTTATCTAAAAGGATAATTTTCTCCTTGAATCACACAAAGATAACCATTTGCATATGGCAAAATACTAGCATTTTCTGTTGCAGTCCTGTCATTTTTGCTGCTTTCCCAACAATGTGCAAGCCTAATTTATTTTTTATTTGTTTTTAGGAATATATATATATATATATATAAACAATCCATCTGAACTAAGGTCATTTGTGCTGCAGCCGGTTTTGTTTTATGCTGCTTTCAGCAGGAGATCCAGGAAAGCTGAAAAGAGACCAACCATTTTCTGTGCCATGTTCAATTCTCCTGGTCACAGCCACCCATAGTTTTACCAAGGAGCTGCTGGAAAGGCTTCTTCCCTTCCCTTCCCTTCCCTTCCCTTCCCTTCCCTTCCCTTCCCTTCCCTTCCCTTCCCTTCCCTTCCCTTCCCTTCCCTTCCCTTCCTTCCCTTCCCTTCCCTTCCCTTCCCTTCCCTTCCCTTCCCTTCCCTTCCCTTCCCTTCCCTTCCCTTCCCTCCCCTTCCCTCCCCTTCCCTCCCCTCCCCTCCCCTTTATCCCCTCCCCTCCCCTTTATCCCCTCCCCTCCCCTTTATCCCCTCCCCTCCCCTCCCCTCCCCTCTTCCTTCCTTCCTTCCTTCCTTCCTTCCTTCCTTCCTCTACCTATCTGTCTGTCTATCTGTCAGCTTGCATCAATTTTCTGTATTTTTATCTCCGCTTTTGTGTGACATGGTCAGTAATGAGTAAAGGCCAATTGCAGCCGACATTCAAAGACTGAATGTCTTTGCATTAAACTTGAGACCAGCCTGTTGCAAAGAGCTCTCATCTTACCTTGCAAAAGAAATAAACTAAACGCGACAGAAACTCACAGGAGCAGAAAACTCTCAGTCTGGTCTGGTTGATATTAACCACCTCACTGCCCCAGCATAATGAAACTCCAACAAATACAATGAAATTCTAGAAACCCCTAGGATTATGCAAGTGCCTCTTAAAATACAGATTTGCCCTGCCACAGACTGGTGAAAGCCAATGAAAAAACTACTGTCTGCTGCTAATGGAAAACATCAACACCTTCTTCAAAGAAGCTAGCTTGTCATGCTCCCTGAAAATAGCCATGGTTTCAAAAAGAATAAGGACGTTAGAAAAGCCACTTTACCCATTCCCCCATCTCCAGCCTGGGAAAATAACTGAGGGGCAGAGAATCAGAGCATGTGATATCTGCCAGTGTGCTTGTAACTGGGCTGTGGTAGTCTGCAAGGTCCTATAATATTACTTGGGGCAATTGATACTGATCACATCCTGAAGCTCCCACTGTTTGGCTCTTTGCAGCTTCAGAACTGAACATCATGAGTAGCATTAGTACACCTGGATTAAGTGGCATCACCACACTTTTAAATATTCCTCCTGAGTTAAGTTTCTCATGCTAAGCAATAGCCTTTCTATTCTGGAAGTTTTTTTTTTTTCTTTTTTCTGTTTTCCTTCCAGAGTTTTTAATCTTTTCAAAATATATAAAGATAATATTTGGAGTTGTGGTGGGATGGCATGTGATGCCAGGCATCAGAGAAGGATGGTGATGCACTGACGCAAACAGCCACATAATAAGATTCCTGTCTAAGATGAATCATCATCCAGAGGAAAAGCCTCTATCTCAGACTTTCCATTTCCAACCTAAATAATGCTATCTGGAAGAATAAACTAGCTGAAACACCATCCCCTACTACCATGCTTTTTCTCTTTATGAAACTGTGCAGAAGCAGATTTATTTGATGCTTGCCTGGGCAATTGATCATTGGCAGTGAAATTAATCTCATCTAGTCTAAACTGTTTCAAAATAAAGTTGTGACTTTAGCTAATCATTTAGGTTCCTGCATGCTGTAGAGACTTACAGATATTTCTGAAAAGGTGATTCATTTCACCCTGGATACTCAACAGAGGCTGGAATAATCACTGTTTGGAAGTGTCTATCCTTCTCCCCTGGCTATAGCAGAAAGCTAATTGCTAGTTTAGGAAAGTGATTAGCATTTAATTGATAGGCAAGATTAACCCCAGTACACTTTAAAAATTCTTTGGCTACATCAAGCTTAATGACTTCCTGTGAATTCTGAAATGTAATTTACACCAGGCCGGACGGTATTTTGAGCAACCTGGTCTAGTGGAAGGTACTCCTGCCCATTGCAGGGGAGTTTAAACTAGATGATCTTAAAGGTCCCTTCCAACCCAAACCATCCTATGATTGCCTAGAGGTGGAAATGAGGCTGCTTCAAGTCTGGTACAAAGAGGCAGACTTCTGCCTTGTGCTAAGCTACTGTAGCCATATTAACCATTTCTCTCAACTCCCCTCTGGGATCTAGTTCACAGCCATAACTGGTTTGAAACTTGGGTTTTATTTTTCAGTGGTCATAGTGAGCTGAATTTTACAGAAAGGGAGATAGTTCAAAAGCACTAAGAGCTGTGACACTTTTTTTTTTTCCCTACAGTTCTTCCATTTTAAGAGTTTTATGTTGAGAATGGTGGTAATTTTATACTTATTTCAGGGCATAAGATGAAACCACACACATTTAAGGCAATGACAAATCTTGCAGGATAAAGATTAGGAATGGTGCTGTATAGAGACAGGATTTTCCAGTGATCACGTTATATCCCGGATCAGTAATGTCCTGTCAGGATGGGTGCCAGTCACTCTACATTCTGCCTGTAGCCCACGGATGTCCAACCTTTTGGCCCCATTTAGTGAAGAGGAATTGTCTTGGGCCACATATAGTTAGGTCACTTGGAAAGTAACACATATTGATTGCCATGGAAACTACAACAGATACAAAGAGCACAATAACGCTGTTTGATCGAGCAAATTCTCAGCTACAAAAACATTGTTTTTCAAATTAGTTGCCACCTTTCACTATACAATTTTGCCAGTGATGAACAAGAGCCTTGCATGCTGTGGTCACACCAATCTGCACCAGTGAAGGCCTGTTGTTGCCACTGCTGAAATACACCACCTCACCTTACTCACATCCACTGTTTGGTCTCCAGAAAGGTTCAGCAAGCATCAATGAATGTCAATAGGTGCCATTTTTTCTGCATGAAGGAATTCAGTTCTTTTTGCTTCATCCACACTTCCATGTCAGACACCATTTTATCATATTGCTCCTCTGCTGCCACCTGTCACACGGCAACAACATGTAACAGACTATTGGTAAGAAGGTTCAACCTCTACTGCCATATCACAGCCACCTCTGAGATTGTGGGCCAACAGAAAAGGAGACATTACTTTCAGAGCAGACCTTGAGAAATACATAATATTGCTAATGTATATAAATGGCAACACTGTTTTGTTTTAGTTTTTTGTATTTTTTATTAAAACATAAAAAAGAGAGCAACAAAACCATAAAATTAGAGGGATGCGTGACCTTGTTTTTGTGAAACTAACATATCACTGTGGCTCCATGGCAGTGGCTGCAATTCTTAGTGAGTTCTCAAGGCGTTCCTCAGAGATTTTCATAAAACGTTAATTGTCCCATGCTTCATCCTTGAAAATAATTTTTCACAAATGTATGTACTGCCAAAAATGATGACATGAATAAGGTGTGACTGTACAGTGTAGGATATTTCTCTCTGGTAAGAGAGGGCTTGTAAAAGTCTGGTAAAGAGACATGGTCAGATTGAGTATCTGTTGAATATCTGACTGCAACTCTATACATTCCATTTGAAAAATGTATTTATGTTGACTGAAAATTGAATTACAAACACACCAAAAAACACACCAATCTTTTTGGGCAGTCTTGAAACCTGTTCTGAAATTCCTTTGTCAAAGCACAGCTGCATATTTTTTGCTGTTCACAGGACTGTGTTTAGCCAGTGTAGCAAAATGCATAAAATTATTTGCCATAACTTGTCCCATGTCCCAGTGCAGCTCAGTGTTAAGAGCGCACCGCTGTGTGGCTGTTGCTGAGCCATGTGTGTTCTCCCATGGCTGGGTTGGGCCACTCAGTGGGCAGGCCGCAGTATGAGCTGGGCCAGGCTGCATGCAGCCCACAGTCCACAGGTTGGACATGCCTGCTCCAGCCTTCTTCCTCCCACACTTCCCTTTCAGCACATCGGACTTCTCAGTGTATTTTAATAACTTTCTTTTTCGCTCCGAAAATCTGCCTTCTGTAACAACCTGCTTTGATTATTATAATTAGATGAATTCTGCAATAGCAGAATGAAGTTGCAATGGTCTCGTAATTCTCCCCACATTTCTGTGTAATGCTGGTGCTTCCTTCAGTCACTGTGCAGCGCTGAGAGAAGTGAATCGTTGACCCTTCCTTGGGGAGAGTCATATAACGCAGCCCCAGGTTTCTCTTACTGAGTTTTATAACAAGTAGTAATGTAAGAATTTATTGCTGACCTGATACATGGGAACAAAATCTTGCCACTTAATAAAGCTATTAAACACTCTGGATTTTTCCCATGTAAGAGATCAAACTTATAACATTACCCAACGTTCCCTGGCAATTCTATTCACTATTTAATACCATTGTAAAGAATCATATGGTTTGTCCATAAAATTTATAATCCTGGAAGATACTGCGTCTGGAAAGTGTTTTTATAGCAATTCAATACACGTTAGATATTACTGTCAAAGATGAAACATTGCTCTATCAGCAGTGCTTGTTAGGGAATGGCACCTGATGTATATACAGCAAAGGTTATTATATTTCCCTTTCACAGTAGAGCTTTTTAAGTCTTAACAATGGACTGGCTTTTTATAGCTGAGATTAAAGATGGGACTGTGACAAGCAGAGAGAGGTGTTTCTCTGGTTATTGAATTATCTGATGATTTAAACAGGAGGGAGAAAAGACTACATCTTCCCCCAGACTGCTGCTTCTTTTCTGTTTGTTTCTCTTCTTTTTGTTTTTTTCAAATCCCCCCCCCCCCCCAAACAATCAAATGTGAATGAATTATTCCTCTGGGAAATTTTCGACCTCCACTTTTTCCTTTATAGCTGTTACACAAAACGGGAAAAAATCTAAAAATGTATTTTTTCATGGTAGATGAAACTAGATTTGTTAAAAATGTAATTAAGCTAATAAATTTGATTTTATTTATTATTATTATTTTTAATTATAATTCTCTTGCATTAATCACTGGAACTATTTCAGTGTTAGAATTCTCCACCAGCTGAAACATTTAGATCTGTGCTGAGTGCACACTGATGAGGCACACTGGCACTGGAGGGTTCTGGTGTGGATCTCTGAGGGAAATGGAGTTTTCATGCCTTGGCAATGACATGACAGTGGGGCCGACTCTGTGGGTCTGGGTCAGTGTTGCTCCTGCTGAGGAGCTGTGGAAGAGAAGTGAAAACAAAGACAAGAGTCTGTAACAGATAGTCTAGGGCTTCAGAGAGAAGCAGCGATGTGAAGGCTGTAAAACCTGAGTGAGTGACAGCAGAGAGGAGGAAGATGGCAGCTCAGAAAGCTCAGCTACAGACCACACAGGACCGGCAGAGCCTTGTTAATGGGTGATGAACATAGTGGACAACTAGTGGACAAGGTTTGCTGTACGCTCCCATGTTACATGTAGTTCTCCCCCAAATTTTTGCAGCTGGCAGAAGATGCCTGGCTAACAGTTCCACAGACAGTGGATTACAGCTATGCTGATGCCCTCTGAAGGAGCTGATTCAGAGCAGGGTCTGTCAAGCTGCCTTCTGCCCCTTGCATTCTCACATGCAGGGGGGCCTGGTGCCCTTTCCAGGGCATGCTCCCGATCCCTCTTACTGCCACTCTTATAGCAGGTTCCAGTGAGAAAGGTGAGCCCTGCCCCAGGGCTAGCCCAGGGTGATCGTGCAGAAAAACCAAAACATAGTGGAAGAAGGTAGTCTTCCACTCTGGGCTTAGAACTAGCAATACAGCTGTCCAGATACCTACCTGCACAAAGCCTTCAGTTATCTATGCAAAAATATTAAAAGTAGGTAACATATGATGTGAATACACGCATACTTTCTAAAGCTCCACACTGATATACAAGTAGATCAGGAAGTCCCTGAACAGCCTAAGACTTCCATTGAGTCCCTGAAAGTACTTTTTGTTCCTGTGAGACATAATTCATCCCACTCCAACTACTCAAGGTAACTAGCAATGTGATGAGAGGTAACAGACTGAAGTTGTGCCAGGGGATGTTCAAGTTGGATATTAAGGAAAATATTTTTTCAGAAAGAGTGGTGAGGCAGTGGCACAGGCTGCCCAGGGAGGTGGTGGAGTCACTGTTCCTGGAAGTGTTTGAAATACATTTAGATGTGGCACTGAGGGACATGGTTAGTGGGTATGGTTGGGATGGGCTCACCATGGACTAGATGATCTTAGAGGTCTTTTCCAACCTTACCAATTCCATGATTCCATACAAGAAGCTAAAGAGATGGCATGCTGCCAAGCACTTTGCAGGGTGCTGGTGTTAACCTCTGGAAGGCCAGCATCGACTGCTCTGGGAATGCTGAGGAGACTCCTATAATTCAAACAGGTTCTCACAAGGAAAGAATGAGATTCATAGTAACTGGGACATGTCAGACTGCTTGCCACTTCATAGTTGCCCATTGTTCAGGAGCAACACACCTTTTCAGTCTTTAATACTGAATTAAAATTGATCCTGAAATAAGCATTGAGTCATTTTTTGAATGTTGTGAATACTCTTTTTCCTTTAAATTTTCTTTCCTGATTTGTTTTTAAAGTCCAAAAAATACATCTCCAAGACAGATTATTGAACAGAAAGTTGAATTAAATTTACTGATGTAACTGGAAAAAATGTAAGGCTGCAGACCTGTGGTTTCTTTAAAAGAAACATATTGGGAAAAGTTGCTAACTCTGATTGCCAGGACACTTAAAAAATGATTTTATTTCAAATTCATTTTATGAAGACTTTTAGCTTGTATTTCACTTATGAGGATGGATGGGGTGCTGTTAGTTCGTTGAAGCACAGATGCACAATTGGATAGGGAAGGCACAGGCTCTGAGAACGCCATCAGTGAGCTACCTCAGCTGGAAGCATGCAGCTCTGCTGGCATGGGAGCTCTGCTGTAGCAAAGCAACTTGCTCTCACTTTATCTGTGTTAACTTGGAAATGTCCAATGTTAACACAGCTCTATAGCATCCAGACCACAACTGGCTTATATACAGCCAGCTTAAGAACTGGGCATTTGCCAAAGTGGACATACCAAAAAAAGAACGTAACTCTGCATAATGGGTCCTTGCCATACAGATGGTCTCCCAGCTAATGATGAAGGTAGCAGCATGCTGCCGTCATTAATATTGATCCTCACGCATGTATGGCAAGTCCCAAACCACAAGACCCATCAGGAGGTCAGCAGGAGCCTGGGGCTTGGGCTTGCATCCCAGCAGAGCTGCTGCTGCAGAGCCAAGGAGGCTGCTGCAGAAGATAGGTGTCCCTCAGGTTCTACAGGCAGTAGGCAGATGGGAGGGCCAAGCAGACAAGGGTCTGGCAGCTGCATCCTGAGCACTGATCTGGCCTCTGCTAGGGCTACAGAAGGTCCACTTTTTTTTCCCAGGCAGATGTGTCATCAACCACTCTGCAACATCTGTTGAGAAGAGTGGTGTAGAGCCAGACCTGAACCCACATGTTCTTCCAGCCGCTGCAGCATAGATGGTTCTGAGAGCAAAGCGATTTGTGCCTGACTGAATAAATCTTGTGACATAGACAGAGGAATTTGTGCCTTCTGCTAATTGGACTGAAAACAGGGGAGGGAACTGTTAACTCTTCTCTGTAAAAGTAAAAGTAAAAATAATTTATTGACCCTTTTTTGCTTATACGCATTCAGTTCTGATTCTAAGATACCCTATTTGCACTGCAATTCCCAATTATATATGTATGTATGTATATTTTTTTAAGAAACATACAATCTCTTTTCTCTTTTCTCTGGATCAGGCAAATGTTTTATTATACCCACTAAGGACACTTCTGAGTTCAGACCAATATATGAATCCGCTTTCTTCACTACCAGACTTGTTCTTAACTTGGGAGAACACCAATAATTTAAATGCAAGGAGCAGTGCTGGGAATGGTTTCCAGCTCACTGTAATTACTGGCACAAAGGCAGTTAAATAGAGTTACCAATAATTCTGCTGTGAGGAGGATATAGAAAGGGAAGAAGATTCCCCTCCTCCTTCCCATCACGTATGAAAATAATTGTATTCCAAAAGGGCAGGAAATACATAAAGGTTGTTTGTTTTGTTTTGTTTTTTTTGCCTTTTAACCTGAGACCCGAGATGATATTCTCAAGAGGGCCTACAGAAACAGGGGATCAAAGTTCAGCAGTAACATAAAACTGAATGAGCAGATTTCCACTAGAGATTTAAAATGACAAAATTAAGGCCAATTAATTTAGGTCAACTAAGGAGTGTCCCAGATGTTAGCTGTGTGCCATCATTTAAGGTGGCACAAATATTGTATTTGCTGCTTTGGAGAAGCTATGTCTCTCCTAGATCCTGTGGCACATCTGCCAGCTCTTGTATATGACTCCCATGCCTTGGGGCTTCTCAAACGGCACTGGTTGGCCATGCTTAGGCACTAGTCACTTATGTTGTTACCAAGATGTCTTAGTTTTGAACCAAACTTCTTGTAGAGCATAGCATCTATTTCTTCTTTCTGAAGTTCTGAAATAATGTGGGTGGTTTTTTGTTTGTTTGTTTGTTTTTGTTGTTTTTTTTCATTCCATGCATAAATTTCACTGGAGAAGACATTCATTCATTTTCAGAAAGAGAATTTTTTTTTTTTTAAGAATAACCACCATCACTGTCAGGTCTTTGTGTGTAAAGGTCTTTGTGTGTGTCTTGTAAAATAAATTGGTAAGCATCTACAAAATAACCTGATCTGAATAAAACCAAACAAGTATTTGTCTGGAACTAACATATCTGACAAGTTCTATTTCCTTCAACAATTGAGTAATCAGATCTGGGAAGAGACAAGAGGCAGTACTTGTCACACTGATAGTACTCAGTGGAGCTTTCAGGCACCATCTCTTACAATCTTTGAAATAAACAAGGGAAATATTATTAGACTGAAACTACCACAAGTAGGTATAACAAGCCTCCAAACTCTGTTTGGAGAGTACTTAAGTTCTTTGTCACAATAGCGGCAGTGAAAGGTATCCCTCAGAGGAAAGGATGGGGTCTCTCAGGTTGAATACCACTTGGTCAGTTCTCAATCAACCCAAAGAAGCAGAAAAAGAGGGCGTTTTTATTACATTTGCAGCACAAAGCTAGATGGTAAATACACCACAGCACAAGATTAAAAACAAGCGTGGGTCTAACAAGCTGGGATTAAAAACAGACATGGTCCTGGCAAGGTGAGGACAGATAGGACGAAGCCCTCCTGAAGAGTCCACAGGGCCTGTGTTGACTGTGTTGGGTATGTCACATTACCATGGTATCATGAGAAACATAAGCACTGTATCAAGACATGAAGACCAGTGGTGTCTTTGAAAGATGACTGCTTTTATCCTTTTGCTAAAGTCTTAAAGTGAATTTTCTGTCCAGCTTTGGGCACTGCTTTGATAAAAAAAAGAAGCGTGTATCAGAGGAAAATCCTCCACAAGGAAGCAATATGGATGATAAAGATTGATTATCATCTATGGGGCAAAACAATCAACGACGGACTTTTAATCCGAATAAAGAAGAAAAATATATAAAGAGAAATAAACCAGCAGGCAATGCAATGTTGATCTTCAAGTACAAGAGAACCATTGCTGAATTTGGATGTTCATGGTATCAGAATCAGCCTCAACAAAGGTACATGAATTCAGCTTACCCACTTCATTTGTGTAGTGATATCACAACACAGTCAAAGGATTCAACTTACACTTTAAGAAGGCAAAGGATGCTATCTTCAGCATTAGAGTGCGTTTTTCATGGAGCAGCCTGAAACAGGTTGCCCAGGAAGTGTTCAAGGCCAGGTTGGATGGGGCCCTAGGCAGCCTGATCTAGTACTTGATCTAGGGATTGGCAACCTCACCTGCAGCAGGAAGGTTGGGACCTGATGATCCTTGACATCTCTTCCAATCCAAACCATTTTATGATTCTGTGATTAACATTTGGTGCTGCTTAGCTTGGGAGTGCAGCACAAGACTGGGACTGTTGCAACCACACTGAATTCACCAAGTTTCCCATGGCTACCATGATAACAAAGCATGCTAATTCAAGGAACTACTAGCTATCTGTCATGTCATGCCTCTGTCAGGAGAAAAGTATACTATTTATCAATCTTGCATTGTTGTTGGCTCATATACTTAATATTATTTTCATGTTTAGATAATACAGTGACTAAATAGGTACTATTCTTCTAGCAGGAGCTTGATGAGCTGTTCTGAGCAAGTTTAGATAACGTGTCTCTGAGGTAAGATTGCAAGAATATGATGAAAATCTGCCTTTCAGCCAGAATAAAATCACACACTGTATCATACTCCTGGCTGGAATTTCTGACTCAGGTATAATCTCAAAAATGTCAGTTCCTAAAGAGAGGGAGAAATCCTCAAAACTTGCCTTTGTCATCTGAAATCTGGGCAGAAAAACTCTTTAACTCCTACGTGATGTTAGGAAGCCAGCATTCCTCTTATTCACAACATGCACCAGGCAACTTGATAAGTCAAGCACATGTTCAGAGTTCAGGTTTTGCATTTAAACAGTTAAGACACACATATGCAATACACTGCCAAATGTACGCAACATATTCCAAGAACTCGTTAATATATGCTAATATCCCTCTGAGCATGTATGGTAGGGGCCACACTACTCCTCATATGATCAATTCTACGCAAACTAAAAGTAATTCCTGAAAATCAAAGGTTTACTTCAGCAGAAATTAGGAGGTAGAGTTCAGATTGTTTATTACAAAAATCAAAACACATTCTGACAATCCAAACACTAGCTAATAAACTGTTATTTCTTTTCACATTCACAATTTCCTTAGCCAGATAAAAGAAAACTGCTGACAGATGGTCAAAGTATCATCTTTTATAACTCCAAGCATCCAGGTTACACATTTATTTATACGTATCCTGCAGTACATCTGCAGTATCTTATCCCAGCAGCTAAACATCAGATCATTTACATTTACATAAATTCCATGCTTTAACATTATTCAGAGCACAATAATCTTACAAAGATTTTGTCAAAATCCTTCTAGATTACAGTGACTGCAGTTACATTTTACTCATATCCTCAACAGTGAGACTTCATGATGTCATGGCAGAACCTCCTCCTCATCCATCATCAAACGTCCCCACCACCTTTCCGACACATTCCATTCCATCAGCTTAGCATGAAATCATCTAGCACTCTGCCAGTGAGTGCCTGCATCTGAGCAAAAGGCAAACCAGTCCCACTGCTACATCAACCCAACACAGGTCACAGAGCCAGGGATGCAGTACCCATAGTGACATCATTTACTGGAATCCTCTGCAGGGCCAACTTAGAGCCAGATAAAAAGTTGCATTGTATTCCCATCATGCAATTAGAAGGGCCCAAGGTCTGTAAGGAGATAGGAGTAATTCCACATTCATATGGTTTGGGAAATATTTACTGAGCTAAGGCCCTGCTTGCACGTGAATTAGGATCACAGGCTGAGTGAGTTTTAAGCAGCAGACATGGACGAACGTTTTGTTCAAATGATCAAAAAATAATGAAGGTGAGGAAGCACATTGCCACAACCAGTGGAAATAAGTTAGAGTTTGAGAGTTTTCTCAATTTTAGTAATCTTTGTTGACACGAAGATCACATAGAAAAGGAGAAAGTGTCACTTTACAAAAGCTTTTCATAGTCTATTGTTTCCTGCTGCTGAATATTTCAATTTTTTCATTTTTATTTTTAATTTTTTTAGCAGAAAAAGAAAATGTTCCTAATTCCTTCTCACTTTGTTGGTATTTCAGTTCCATTATTTTCTACTGCTGCTTCTGACTCTAAGACCCCAGTCACAACAGCCACAGTGCACTTTTCCAGTGCTGTTTCAGAAGCCATTCTGATATTCTGCAAATAGGAGCCTGCCTATCCCTGACTCATCCCTTGGGTACATCACAGACCTCAGTTCTCTCCATATTCCACTTCCACTGTAACTTCAGACCCACTAAGTCCATTTGCCAAGCCTTTTCCAAAATCTCTGCATAGTTCAGGAGATTTTCTTACAGTTTCCCTTAGTTAAACTTCTGGAGCACTAATCCTTTTCCCATCAAAAAGTATTTCTTAACTTCCATCAAAAAGTATTTCTCACCTTATATTTGAGCAATTTTTTTTTTTCTGTCAGCCTGAAGATTGTCAACAGTCCTCACTGCAGCATTTCTCCTGTCTGAGTCACTTCCTTCCCTTTTATGAAGAACAAGCAGTTAGCAATACTCTGCATGTAAAGTCTTTTTCAACTGTGCACTCCATTAGTCTGAAGGATGAATCATTCCTCATCACAACATCATTAGATAAATATTCATGCTGTTTAGAGACAGATGAAAAGAAATCTATGAAAGTAAACCATACAGTGTAGAGAGGTGAGTCAGTATAAAAATTTGGAAAAAAGAATATTTACATCCATCCACAAAATATTTTTCTCTCCCCATTAAGATTTTCTGGAAGGTAGCCATCCAAAACAATCTACCATGAGTATGAAAAGGAGTTTCAGTTATCCTGCAGAAAACCAGGCCTATTTCCTTTATAGAAGATGCAAATAAATTACAGAGTAGAATAAGCACTTTTGACCCCAGCATTTGACTTACATATTAAAGAACCAGAGCTTCTCAGGTATCTCTTATACATTCCTTTTAATTTATAGTTGTTGGCTGCTTTTGCATTAGAATTGTGCTGGGGAGCATAATTAAAAAACAAAAAAAAAACAAAAAAAAATCAAACCTAACAAACCAACAAAAACCAAACAACATAAATATTTGACACAGGCAATGTGTGTTTGATATTTGTACTCATCTATCACATCAATATATGCTTACTCCAATGAGGAATGAAAAATTCAGCCATGCCAACTGGCACCTAGGGGTTTTAGTTTCAGCAGAATGTTATTTATATGAAGCTGATTAGTGAATTCAGGAAATGGTAGACAAAACCTGATGATAACGTCTATTAAAAAAAAAAGCACTAAGGATAATGCAACCATGTTAATTAATACATAGCATTTTGCAGCAAATAGATGACCAGACCAGAATTTGAAATATCTGTGCATGTGTTGCAATCAAAGGCATACAAGCACACATAATCTGCAAGAGGATTTGTTCTGTAGTGAAGTAGACGTATTTTCACTGATACACTTGAGCTGAATGGCCATTCTATGGAATAATTATTACAAATAACTTGCCTTGAAAAAATAAGGGCTGAGTGGCTAGAAGAATCTTTGGATGGCAGAATTGTCCACATTCAATAAGAATTTGACTTACAATGTTTCATCTTGTTTATGCTTAAGAGACAAAACCCCAGCTTCAATGAGACCAATGAAAAATTGCCTGCTTACCTCTGAAGTCAGAAGTTGTCTATAACATTTCTGTATTCTATAAAAAGTATTTCATCTATTTATACAATGTCAATATTGCTAAATATACAGAGTGATTATCACCTCATCTTCCTTTATTTGTCTAAAAAGCAAACATCCAGTACTCATTATCTGCCTGTGGCTCCTTATAAGACCAATGGTGAAAGATCAGCTATGCAGTAGGATGCTCGCTGGTCCAAATTAAGTTGCTATAATATTTGAAGCTATCTGTTTCTTGTTTATTATAGAGGATGTATAGAAAATATGCTCAGGCCTAGTTAACTAATATTTATGCATTTAGATTGAAGTGAGATTAATCTTGTCCACAAAGTTTCATCTCTGAAACAGTGAGGTGCCTACTGTGTCCTATGCAGTAGAATTGATTGGCATGGACCTAATTGTCCATGGGTTGACTGCATTTATTTTCATACCAATATTGACCTCTAATTAAGACTCTTATCACCTTTCCTGATTCTACTCCTAGTCTATACTTACAGACACAACAACCCTACCTCCTGCCAGCCAACATTTGATAGGTTAAATAACCCAAATATATACCTCTTCTTCTAACCTGGGCTCTCCTTTGCTTTCCCTTTCTGATTACCCTTTCTCTGATCCTGTATTAGTGATTACAGTAAAACTAGAATTTTGTACAGTCTCCCAAAGTAGTTTCTACCACAATACTTTATGGTTTTGTTTTCCCAGTTATTTTATTTCTTTATTCAAATTCTGTTTCTATCTTTCATTATCAGAGTTCCAGCCTTGATACTTCTGTTACATGTCCCAAAGTGCTTCTGTTACTAGTACAATAATAATTAAAAAAAAAAGTCAGAGATGAAACAGTTGCAATAAGTAACCGTTTTACACCCATAGGTTTTTTGTCTTTATCTTGACAGTGAACACCAGTAATATGAGCGTGCACGCAGTGCTATTTGACTTTTTTTCTTAATTTCTTTTTCTTTACAGAGTGTGGGGAATGAAGTGATGGAATGATGACTTTCATTCTTCAAAATTTACTGTGTGTCCTACCTGACCACGAGCACTATTGACCCTGGGGAATAAGAACACAGCTTTGGCTTGCCCCTTCTACTGCTTTCAGTGGAACAGGAGAAGTTGGGCCAGTTGGAATAGACTTGGAGAAAATTGTACACACACACCAATCCATCCTGCTGCATGACTTGTAGAGCTCTGAATTCCCCACACAGATGAAATGTTCAGAGGATGTAGGGCTACAGCACTCCTCTGTGCCTGAGAACAGCGCAAGTGCAGGTGCTTTATTACAAACCTATAAAAATATTTCCCTGTCCCTGTATCAAACAACAGTTTTGTAGCTGGAAAAAATGACACCTATTCCCACGTCTATATAAAATTGGTCGCATTTTTTAATGCTACATGTTTTTTCTTACATAGTTAAAAATACATGAAAGCATTCAAAACTTGATAGTATTTCAGCCTTGAAATGGGCTAACGGTTTGTTCAGGATCCAAGAGTGGTGAGAAATCTGCACTTGTTCCTATTAAATTTATTGCTCCTGAGAGATTTCCAAGTCATACAAATATGTAGCAATGTCTTCATAAGAACAGAAAGCCAAAGCGTTCCTGTTTCATTCTCTCCATTGAGAGATTCAGGAAGGCAGTGTCAGGATTCTGACAAGAGTGGTATGAATAGAATTGTTCAAATTACCTCTGAATTAATTTGTGAATAAATAACTTTTTTTTTTTCCTGTTGCTTTCCATGTGCATATAACTCAAAGATTTATCCTAATTTCTACAATTGGCCTCACATTTGTAAGAATTTACAACATGATGCAGAACAATTTTTACTATTTCCTGTTTGTACAGACACATGCAATGAAGGTATGCTGGGGCCCAACTGTTGAAGAGAAACAAGATAATAGTATTTTACAGTAAAAAGCAGAGTCTTGATTTTCAACTGTTCCAGGGCCTGTGCTGATTCATACTGATTGTTACATATGAAGGTTGAACCTGGTTGTACCTCTTTCTCCTCATTCACATAACTAACTTTAAAGAGGTTTAATGGGAACTGTGCTTATGAGCATCATTATGCACCCAGTGAGAGATGTTCTCACATGCCATATGACAATATTGTTCCTAATTCCATAAAGAATTAGATCCCATGCTTCCCAAATGAGAGCTATCCGTATAGAGTGGGAATTGCTGCTGGAGAGAACAAAGAGTATTTAAAAATGAAAAAAAAAAAAAACACACAGAAACCTGCCGAGATTAATGAGATTCAATACACACATACATATATATTTATATATACATATATTGCTACTGAAGTACTTATTCCAGAAATATTCTAAAATAATCTACTTTTGATCTGGTTGTGCTCCCTAATCAGGTCTCATAACACTTTTAATTAGAGAGCAATACTAGTAAGCCACAAATAATTAAATCAAATAATTTTGTTTGTAAAAGAATATCAGCCTTATCTGCATTCCTTCTTTAACTCCTACATTAAAGATGTGCTTACCTTTCAATAACACATTGCTTTAGTATTCTCACTTCTCATTTAATTTTCCATAAGTCTCATGAAAAAGGTAATTTTCAAGGAAATTAAAAATAAATCCAGTTTTTTAAAACATAAAGATATTCCCACTTACATGCATTTCTTGCAACTCTAATTTTGGCACTAGTAAATGAACTCATCTGAAAATGAGTGGGGAAGCAGAAAGAAAGAAGAAATGGAAGGAGAGCAGAAAAAATGTTTCCAAGTGGATTAATTTGTATAATAAAAATGAAGAAAAATACAAAAAACAAACAAACAAACAGCCCTGCATGTTCTTGTGTGGCAGATGGCTCTCATTTTTGAAGTGTTTCAGTAGTATAACCACATAGTGTAATCGTATATACATATATATATATATTTTCCTGTTCAATGACTAGTAATATGCAAAACACAAAGTTTCCAGTAGCTGTTTTAAAGGCTTGGATATGAACTATTTTATGAATATGTGGAGTTTCAGGAAGACTTATGATTACAATGTGTCTGTGTATATTGTAAAGAAATAAGACGACATTCTTTGACAAAAAAATATCTCCATGCATTCAAATAATTACTTAAGTTACAGTAAGAGGAGGTGTACTTCTAAAATTATTTACTTCTTATCCATTTTTAAATGGTGGTCTTATGCTGTACTAAACTTATTTATCTGCTGTTTTCATGATTTTTGTTTAAGTCATATAGCACTTGCTAAGAGGATTGTTCTCACCTTGTTTTGAGGAAACAGCAAAGCATCGCACAATTAACCCAAGAAGAATGTTATTGAACTATACACCTTAAAGCACACCTGTGCTGGCCTTGGGAAACTGCTCATAAGAAACTGCAGTTTTGCTAGCAGCTAATGTGCTTTCTCAAAAGGTATGATTTAATAGGAATGCTGACTGTTAGCACAGGAGCTCCTTGTTTACTCCACTGTTGACCCCTTGGAAACTGAAGATTCACGGGCTTTTACCTACTTCTGTGTAAATCTCCTTTGAAGTCAATGGAAGCAAAAATCTGGGCAAAAGGAGAAAAAAAGAAGAATCAAGGCCTGGGGCTGCCATCCCTGTCCTGCTGCATTTATTCAGGTTAGGATTTCAAACATACAATTGCAAGGCTTTTTCTGTCACACGGGAACAGACTGGGGCCGAACCACAACAAAAGAATAAGGCAAGACTTTCTTTGCAGCACTGTGGAAAGGTGTGAGGACATATGGCAGTGGAAGGTTTCCAGCTGCCCTGCCATTCTGAGGGACCTCTCCCAGCATTTCTCCAGAACTCTTTTACTACTTCGGTGCCTCTCAGGGAGCAGTAATAATGATGCTTTAAATCATGGGGTGGCAGGATAATGCTAAAAAAATTAGAAGGCTACATGCCTACATTGCTGTGCTTCTAAACCAGAGCTTCCTCAACACTGAAAGTATTCAAGCTCGTATCTCTCTGTACAAAGATTAATATACACAGATGTCTTACACCTCATGGCCCAAATCATGTGTCATCACAATGAAGCATTTACAGCTACTGCTCTTTAATCTCTTACTATTTTTCATATGAAAACCCAATGCTAAATCAAAGGTTAAAGTGGAAAGAGTTTCTTTTACTTCAGAAAGTACAATAAAGACAAACAGCACAGTATAGTCTGGAAGACCCACCATCAGCACTTGGAAGCTAGTAGTGCTTTCCTCCCTACAGAAAAGACAAAGATTAAGACCAAAGTTCTTCATTGTGCTGAAGATCTTAATTTCTAAATGGGCAATCAGCCCAATGATACAGGAAAACACTGCATATCACATTCCTGTATCTGCATACACATTTCCACTGTGGGAAAAATCAGTGTGTGAAGAGACATTAGACATGGTGTTATGAGACATTTGCCATTACATCAATACATAAGCAACCTATGCACATGTTTTAACTTATCTTTATGAGATGTAGATCTTAACATCACAAAATGGAAAACTGCATAAAATAGCTTGAAAACATCAGGCATAATGTTTTTACGTATCTCTCTGCTGATTGACTGAAAAAGCCTAACACCCCCTGAATATCCAGAAACAAACACAAAAATCAAGACAAAACCATAATCTAAATAAACCTGCAGGCCACATGACTCACAATTTGGCAGTCAACTACAACAAGCTCAGTAAGAGTGACACTGCTGAAGGCTTAGCTACAATTGGGAAAATTGACTGGTTGGTCAACCTGGTGTCATTTACATTTCATCCTTCAAACGATGACCAGACAAATGTTGATATATGGAAATAGCACTCAATTCAATTAGACAGGCCTAGGAAGAACAGCACAATGAGGAGAGATTTCAACACTGAATACTATGAATAGTAAAGACAGAATAAATAATCATTCTGACCAAATGTGAGAATTCTGACATTTAGGAAAGGAACTGTATCAACCATAAAAAGCCAGTATTTAGTTACACAGAAAATACAGCTGGATCATATAAAATGATAAGCCACCCAAGACTGCCCAACAATGGCCTTAAGGCCAGGCATGCCCTGCCTGAGATGGCAAGTGTATGGATCCAAATCTTTTTCACTCCTAACACAGAAATGAAGACATTATTCAATTAAAACTAATAGCAGATAAGAGCTACCAACAATTCTCTCTTTGTATTTGTGGGTGGCTAATCTAGAATTTGTGCTATTGTAATTAACATCAGAACTGGGAACTACTAGACATCTATTTTATCCAAAAAATTACAAATGAAATACTCTCTCCAATGTCAAATAATTGTCAAGAAATCTTCCACAGCCAATATTTCTTCATAGCGCAATAAATGCTGGCCATCTCACAGTCAACTCATTAAAGAGCTGACACTTTAATTTGTGCTATCAATAGTGTCCTGTTGTGTTTTCTAACAGAGAGAGAACACAGCCTTCCCAATCGAGAGTCAGAACAAATCATGCACACTGCTGTTCAGTGACCTATCATTGCTAATATAAGGAAGAATGCATACGAGCTTTCATCGGTATTTTGCCAATTTCCAGCGTTACACAGTGTAGCCACTGAGGGATTTTTATTCTTCCTACATTTGGGACCCGCTGCTTAGTGGAGGTCTGTCCTACAGGCAACTGAAAAATGGGATGCCCAAGACAGACAAAGAATAGATATGTGACAGAGAATGCAGTAACTTCAGCTCTCTGCTTGTTCTCTGAAAGCCAACAGTAGGAATCTACAATGAATGAAGACAGTCTACTAAATAATTTATGACATACAGCCTACTTCTAAATGATTTTTTTCCCTGTTAGATGTGCATTAGCATATGGGAGCCTAACATAAGGAAAATCTTATCTGGTCTCAGAAAGAAAAAAATTCCCATCCACAACATTACTTCAGGTTAGACCAGAGCTTAAATTACCTCTGAGACGATGCTACCATCTTCTAAGGAAGTCTCTAATCTGCTGAATCACAGCTTGGCGTTTGAAATATATCCTTGAACAATCATTATACCAACATAGGCTTCACCTATTACATTCACTGTTTGCATCTCAGCAGACTACTTCACAAAAAAAATGGCATTATAGAGTGTTAGCTTATTCCCAGTTACAAAAGTTTCTAATCTCAGGGAAAACCTTCAGCTAAGACTATACTCTGTATATAAAAATAGCATGCTTTATCTTTACACAAAAATCCCATTCCCCCAGATTCCAATAGATTCCTATGGACCATGCAAAATGCCACAGACCACAGAAGCTACAGTTTTGAATGGATGCTTTTATTGATTTATCAAGCATGAACAGATTTTGTTTGTTAAAAAATGTCCAGATGAATACCATTCATAGCAACTTGTTTCCTCATAGTCATACAGAATATGAAATAATTCAAGAAACAAGCAAAAAAGAGCACCTAATTAGTATCATTCTGTGTATATATGCATGTACGTATATACACACATTGCACTATATCTGTGCTTATACTGTTGTGTGAATACCCATACATCCATACATGTATATACATATGTATACACACATACACAAACATATACACACAGAGAGTACTCACTGAACTAACAGTCCAATGTAGCAATGTGGCCTAACTCCAAATGAAGTATTCTGTGTTAAAATATAAATAATACAGAAAGGCATACAGATAAAAGACCATTCATTTTTTACTTTCACCAAAACCATGACCTGCCTTTGAAAACAGTGTCTTTAAAATGAAAATATGTGAGATCACTGGAGATCTTTCCAAGTTCATGGTGTTAACTGCATCCAGCTCGATCACTGCTAACCATTGTATGGCCAAGCACTGAAGAGTGTTTTCAATTTGTTCACTATGAAATCAGCTTCTAGATTTAATATTTCTAGGGAAAGAGGAGGCACATGGCCTTGCCACTTGTACTGTGGTAATACATACTTTCCTGTTGGGCAGAAACTTGGCAAAAATCCTAAATTAAGAGTCCCTTTGTCCTGTACATTTTTATCATTGCTTTCACCACTCATCTCCTGTCAATTCATTATAATAATTTTCATGCCATCTCAACTATCTTCCAAACATTCCAGGCCGACTCATCCAGATGTGCAACAGGCTGTACTGGTAGCAATGTACTCAGATTCAAATGTAATTTCTGAGGATTTATTTACTTTTTCATTTTTGAGCATATTCTTTTCTTTGCTACTTAAGACACAACAATAAACAGTGCAGTACACTGACACTGCATGTACGAACTTTCCTGTATTTATGTCAACTCTGGAAAAATCGGTGGTTCTTGCCTGTGAACCATGGGATACTGTCATAGCAAAAAGCCACATACATTACCAGCAACGTACTGTCACACTTTTCTCCATTTGAGTAATCAGCTAGTAGAGCGTGTAAAGGCAAACCAAAGGAACAAAGACTGACATTTATTTCCTATTAAAAAAGGGAAAAATCAAACTCCGTATGCGTGTATGTATTCATTACCAAGTTCATAAGTTTTCTACATCATCATAAGGCAAACTGTAGTACAGCTTTGTACCTGCAGAATCAATATTTTAAAAATCTGAAGCTGAGTTTGGGACCATTTTATTTTGGACCCATTAGTGAACAAAGTGCATTAGGGCATCCTTTTCAAAAGACACCTAAGCATGGTTATAAGCTACTGAACAAATATTTTCTTGAAGTTGGTATTTATACTCCTTCCACACAGGCAGATTTTCACCACTTGAACAGTAACAATAGAACACTGTAAGAAGACCATTCTTTTAAAGTTGTCTTATGCCTGAAACATCTCCCAAAATGATCATTTATAAACAAGTACTGTAGTAATTACAAAAGACTTCTACCTCGTAGAAGGAAAAGTGAAAAAATGCACCTGATTCAGCTTTGAGATAAAATAGGTGCAACTTCTATTGACTTCATTGAAGTTCATCCACCAACACCTACATGAATGTAGAGCCTGCCTGTGCAGATTCCTACTATTCCTGAAAATTTGTTTAGTGCTCATTCACAAAGAGAACTGTTATTTCCCAAACAGCTCAAGACAATTATAATTATGAACAAACTCCAGCTGCAATGTTTCTCCATACAGCTCATGCAAAACAGATTTCCTTGCTTTGTTATTACTACATAATGTACAACAATGAAACATTTGTATTTAATTTAAAACCAATGGTAAGGTGGCTCATGTCTCACTTCCGAGTTATTGGCTGTGCTTGCTGTGTTGAACCTTGTAAAATCAGCAATAAGCATTCATGTGTCTACCATCAGAAACGCAATGTCTTCCATTACAATCAAACCTTAAGTGTTGCAGTGTTTTGTCAAATTAGTCTACAGCCAGACCTTGGGGTGGCTCCTCTCCTCCAGCGTTGCCATTTCAGAGATGGTATCAGTCTTTAATGTCCTCAATGACTCTACAATGTTTCCCAAAGACGAAAGTGAAACTGACAGATGGGAATGTTGTCATCAACAAAATAAATCACCACATGATTTATGCACTCAGATTTCTAGAAGATATTCCACATGTGTTTTGCAAACAGAGAATGCACTGCCCTGTGAACAGAAGTAAATTAAACTTTCTTTTGCTGCGTTAGCTAGCTCTACTTCTTTAGTTGTTTATTTTTATTCTTTTTGGTCTGCACATTCCCATGTGCAAGGTAGAAATTATGAGATTTTGCATTCAATAAGATCAGTAATGATTACTAAAATTGGCATGAATAAAACCAGCAGTATACTGACTTGTCCACCACTGCACACTTTTATCCTTCCAATTTCCTGCCTTTATCCACTGTAAAATAAAATAATGTAACGAGCTGATGAAACTTTAATGAATGTGACCATCAATGTGCAAAACAAATAAGTCATTTTTCAGGTATCCAAACCAGGCTTTCTCTTCTCTCTCTCCCCTTTCTTCCTTTCTTCTTCTTCCTCTTCTTCTTTTTTTTTTTTTTTTTTTTTATAAATAATTTATAAATCTTCCTGAAAGGGACTAAATGCAAAACAAAACAAAAGCAACTGCAAAAAGAGTTCTAAGGTATTATTAAAGCAAATTCTTGTCCTTCTGCATATAGTACTCAGAAAAGAGAGATCTACCCCTTTTCGGTTCTGGCTGGTTTTGGCAGCAACAACTGAGATGCCACGCAGTCCACCAGCTCCAGGCGAGCTCCTGCAGGCAGCTGCCCTGGGAAACACATCCTCCTACTTGTTAGCTTTTAACAGTCATGCCAGCTGCTCAGAGGAGTCTAAGTGATCAGGGATGGGCAAGCCTGTTATAATGGTTAAACACTTATTCCACACAGTGAATGTGGGGCATACAGGCTGCCCAAATGTAATGTCAAAGGTGTAAAGGTGCAGGGAGTTCAAGGCATCATAAAAAGCAAGGGAACCATTGTCATAGTCCAGCAAAATGCCGACCCGGCGGAGATGAGGTGCAGGCTCTATTGGGATTTCTTTGCTGTTGTGTCTCACCACCCAAGTGTTGTTGCAGCGGCACAGAACCCAAGAGGCAGAGTTCTTCCCGATCCACTCATGCTTTGGTGCTGACTTGTATGAAATACCGATGGCATACCTGCAAAACAAACACAGCTCTGGAAAGCAAGTGCCTCTTGTCATGCCTGTGTGTCAGAGTGTCAGCCCAAAGGAATCACCAAGGCCTTGGTCTCTTATTTGTGCTGACTGAATTCTAATTAAGTGAAGTTGCAACATAATCTTGGCACAGAGTTAATTTATGTTTTTCCCATCTCTTTTCATTCTGAGAGGTCAGAGAAACTTTATTGTTCTTCGCATTGTTTGTAGTTTGGCTGCTATGGTAATTTTTTGGAGCATGCATCTCTGGTATTCAAAGGGAAAACTGTTGAGTACTCAGGAACTTAGAGTTTAAATCACTGTGCCTCATATTTCCACTTCTAAACATATGAGCACAGAGGAATTCATTGATTTCAAAGTACTTTGCTGTCTGTCATCTAATCTGATCTCTTGTTGCTCCTATAATATATAGACCAGAAGGAGGAACATAGGAATCAACATCAAAAGACATGTTAAAAAAAAATAAAATTGCCATTCCCAAATATGTTTTGCCAGATGTTGGCGTGGTTTTTAGATTCAAATGAGCATTTTTTGGACAGGGTATTGGGCCAAGTGAAGCATTTGTAGGTGAAGACATTCGCTCTGCAAACCATAATTTATGGCAAGATGTGCAAAGTAAAAGGATTGTGAAAATGTTCCCAATAATGGATATCCACGACAAGTACCTGATTTCTCATATATTAAAGAAATGCTAAAGTTCCTCACGTTTTAGAGACACTGAAGTATTTGCTGTTATATGTTGTTGAGCTTTCAACCAACAGAGATTAATGTGCCACAAGTTATTCTGCTTTCTTGCCTTGGAGTTGGCACAAGCACACAATATTTTTCTTGTTTGAAACACTGGGCATATCTGAAGACCTCACTGATTTTCTGCTCCATTAACTTCCATCAAGACTGCTGCCTTTGAATCTCAAAGGATAACATCTCTTCTACTGACTAAAGGGACCTTGAAACCCAGCCCTGTGTTGCACAGAGGATCATTCAGAAACAGATAAATACACTCTTTCATTTATTGTCTCTACATTCAAACCCTAGGGCACAGACCTAGCACCACTGCTCCTCACCCTTTCCTCAGAATTTCCACCACTGTGAAGTTGGATTGTCTAATTAGCCTCATATTCTGTTTCTGTTTTGCTTTGAAGGGGCAAAACAGAAGGGCAGTAACATCTTTCATATTTAGTAAAGAGATATCGCACATATAAAGTTCACTCTGTTACAGAAATAAGATGAAATTTCTTAGCTCTCCATTACACTAAAATCTTAAAATGTATGTTCCATAGGTTCAAAAACCAATCAGCCTCAATAACAAAGGAAAAGTTCTGTGTGGGTTGCTAAATATAAGAATGATCTATCAGGCAGAGTAAGTTGCAATGTCTGAGAGTGCTGGAGTTAGGGAAAACAGTCTGACCAGCTGTAAAAGTATATGCTTGTCCTGCTTTTGAACCATTCCTCAGGTCTCAGTTATTGATCTCCATGAGAGGAACGGTGCTGAGGCCTTCATGGGCCTTTGGTGTGAACCAATGATTCTCATACATATTTTTATATACATACCACGTACTGCCACTTATAACCACTTCCCAGTAATGCCGTCCGCTGTCAATGAACACATTGCCAGCTACTCCGTAGCTCCCTTGGCTCGTGAATCGCTCTGGTGTATGACTCTTTTTGGAGGAGGTTTCATCACGTTCCACTGTCAGGTTGTCATGAGACACTTTCAGTTTTCTATGAGCAGATTTGGGGTCCAGTTTAAATGGCTGACCTAGATACACAAAGACAAAGGTAGCAGGAGAACAATTTGTCTTTAATTTTAAAAAGAGGAGTTGATAGAAAGCATAAGAAAGAAGCATACAAGATTACATAATCATATTAATCTCCTTCTCTGAAGTGTTCTCAAGACAGACTGATTTTGCTCTCTGCACTAGCTGGTTTGCATTGCCAGTTCATTGTCAGTCTCATTGTGCACTAACATCCCTGTGTTGACAATCTCTGAAAAGAGCCCTGCATAATCATCATGCCTATTATCTCTGACCTAAAGGTAACCTGAACACTCTAATTCTTGCATGTAATCGAAACCAATATACATGTTAATAAAGGTCTGAGGGTTGCTTTTTTTCACAGCATATTAGATTTAGAATGTTACATTCTATTAATTCCCTAGGGATAAAGTTCCATAATAACATTTTCATCATTGCTACAAGAAAGTGTTATTGTCAAATCCCACAAAATGAATTTGAAAGTAAGAAAAAGCATTAGCCTTGTCTGTTCCTTCACTCACAGCTTTATTTATAACAAGCACAGTCAACAATTCAGGATCAGTTTTGGAAGGATGCCTATGTGGTGCTGTCCTGTTGGATACCATGCATTAATAAAAAGAAGGAAGTGAACTATAACTTTGTCCAGATATTATGGTGTAAAAACACTGCTGAGGTTGTTGATCTTGGCAAGTCTCTTCAGCTGTAGCACAGTGCTTGCAGACAATATCAGGAAACTTTTTGGTAAACCAAACCCTGTAGATATGTAAAGACTGCCACAATTCTGATCAATGCGCTTTGTGTGTTAATAAGCAGGGTGATTGCTTACCTCCACAAAGGTACAGCTAGAAAACTATGACTCTATGTGGCCTCCATCAAAGCCCTTTTCCCTTCTTATTTTCTTTCATATCAAGGAAGAAGTATGTAAGCAGAAGATTTGATTGCATGCATAGAAAATAGACATGAGCACTGTCATGAGGTCTGTGACCCTCTGACAATGACAAGTGAATTTCAAGTAAGATGTAAATTGCTCAGTGTTTATGAAGGAACAGTTAAGTACGTTTCATGAAGTGAAACTGAAAGCATTAGTGTGGGAATATGAAGAAATGAAATTCCTCTGAATAGGAAGTCAATATGCACTGATTCCAGATCTCCAGGAAACCGGGAAATGTAGAAATTTCAAGTGGAAAATGATGGATGCGATACTAATTCTCAGTAAACATTACTATAGGTAAGTGCAAAATTAGATAAGAAGTATTTCTAAAGTTATAATCTACTTTCATAATATTTATTTATTCATTCATTATGTTTAAGTATGAAATAAATACACTGAATATTATTTGGGAGTGCATTTTGAAATCTTTTTCTTACTATTGGATAGGAGTAAAACATCCGCAAGCTGCCTCCTTAGCTGGTTAGTAGCCTTTGTGTCACTGAAGTAGTATCTGATGCATATCTTTCTCTGTACTGAACTGTATCTGCATAGACCCCTTCTCGCAGTCACCTGAGAGATTGCTTTTGTGCCACACTGGGTCACAAAAAGAGAAAAGGATGAAAGACTGTCATTTCCAGTGGGTCTTCTTACGTGTTACCAAATGCTTGGTAGCAGATACGTGGTTTGTACAAGCAGCAGGACACAGGAATGCAAGCCAGGTAAATAGACCCCGAACTGGTACTTGCCATTCTCTGCACCCTGCTTCTTGCAATGCTGAGTTATCAACCCTCTTTGAGCATCCTCCCCCTCAATAAGCAGGTTTCAGAGGTTGCACAAACCCAGTGTTCAATTTCCCGAGATCAAAGCTGTTTATGATGACCAGAGGACTGAGGGGTTGTTGGCCAGGACACAAGAAAAAGGCTGAAACCAGTCTTAAAATTACCATACTACATCTGCTAATAATTTGTGCAACCACTTTTTTTTTTGAAGTGGGATCTCTAACTACTCTACCACCCCACTGAACACCATAAAAAAATGAGGGGAATGCAGCTAAAGAAGTTTTCCAGTGTCCTGAGAAAGATCATTCTGGAGAACAAAATTAAAAGTAGCAATTATCTTATGAACACGATACAAAACTAAAATGTTTTACTGCAAACATAAGGAAAGGTTTTACTTTGTAGAGGAAAAAGAATAGATAGGACACTAAAACAAACCGCAAAATAATATTTTCAATCATTTCATATATGAAGGCTCTGTTCCTAAATGGTATTTCCAGTGACCAGAGTACAGATGCTTCTCTGAACAGAAAGTAATTTCTGCAGTAGTGGAGACACTGGCAATCTTGAATCAAGTTAAATAAGTGGCTTTCACTGTGGGAAGCACTGTAAGTTAATCTGCTCTACACTCACGTGTCTTTCAAAGACCAAACCTAAAAAGGAGAAGAGTGTGTGTGCTGGATTTCACATTACTCACTGTTTGTCTTGAGCTTGCCTGGCTCACTGCTTCTGCTGCCAGCCTGATTAATGGCCTTAACAATGAAGATGTACTTTGTGCCACTCTGTAACCCGTGCACGGTGTAGTGGTTTTGTTTGATATTGGGAACAATCATCCAGCTGTCGGCTGAGTTACATAAACCTGCAATTTCAAACCAAGCACATTAGTCATAACATACTAGACATTTTGTAAGAGGGGAACATTTAAAGCACTCCTGAGCATCCAATCGCTGATAAAAAATTCGCTTTTCTACCTTTTAAAGTGCTATTTTATGCACTGGGTTGCTACTTAATTCTACTAAGGCATTTCACCAGCATTCATCCAAAGTACCTTTTAACTTCTTGCTATATGAAATTGACCATAAAAAAATAGGCATTTAAGAAAAGACTCACTGGAGGCATGAGCAACCTGGGAATTTTCATATCGTAACACAAGGAATTCTTTATTGCTGAAGGATCGAGTACTATGGAGATCCTATCAATCTACCTTTTGGATTAATTAACTCAAGCTTCAAAAAACTAACATAAATAGTAATGCTAGGAGGGCTGTGGAACCTTTTCTGACAGACACGCATTCTTTAGGACCTGAAGGAAATCATGGGAAGCCAAACTAGGTAAAAAATGATCACCAGAGCAAGCTTCAGCTTCTACACTCCAGACTTTGCTAGGATATAACTTAACAAGTAAGTTTTATTGATGCAACTTTTTGATTTCTTTCCCATGGTTAAATGTTAGCTGGGGAAGAGCTAGTTAATTTTCTATTTAGAAATATACCGTTTGGGATATATTTACTTCCTATCACACAAGTATAACATGTAAGAAATAAATAAAACATAATCTGCAATATCACCTGCAAAATAGAAGAATACTCCATTAATATGAACTGATTCAACTGCATGCATCTTTCCTACTGTGACATAAACCGTAAGAATTTCAATAGGGCCAAATGTTGGTCCTGCAACCCTACAGGCTTGGGGAGGAGTGGCTGGAAAGCTGCCTTATGGAAAGGGATCTTGGTGTACTGATGGACATTCAGCTGAATATGAGCCAGCAGTGTGCCAAGGTGGCCAAGAAGGCCAATGGCATCCTGGCTTGTATCAGGAATGGTGTGGAGAGCAGGACTTCGGAAGTCATCCTGCCCCTGTACTTGACATTTGTGAGGCCTCAGCTCGAGTACTGCGTTCAGTTTTGGGCACCTCAGTACAGAAAGGACATTGAGGTGCTGGAGCAGGTCTAAAGAAGGGCAACAAGGCTTGTGAAGGCCTTGGAGAATATGGCCTACGAGGAGAGACTGAAGGAATTGGGGCTGTTTAGTCTGGGGAAAAGGAGGCTGAGAGGAGACCTTATTGCTCTCTTCCAATATCTGAAAGGTGCTTACAGAGAGAGCGGGGTTGATCTCTTCTCACTGGTGACAGGTGACAGGATGAGGGGAAATGGCATGAAGTTGAGCCAGGATAAGTTTAGGTTGGATATCAGGAAACACTTCTTTACAGAAAGGGTTGTTAAGCACTGGAATAGGCTCCGCAAGGAGGTGGTTGAGTCACCATCCCTGGATGTGTCTAAAATACATTTGTATGTGTTGCTCAGGGACATGATTTAGTGGAGGGCTGTTACAGTTAGGGTAGTATGGTAAAGTGCAGTTGGACTTGATGATCTTGAAGGCTTTTTTCCAAATTATGATTCTATGGTTCTGTAACCTGAGCTGTTCTATGATTTAACTTCTATTGTTGATTGTTCTATGGTCTCTTCTATGGTTCTATGGTCTATTGATTGTTCTATGATTTAACTTCTTTAACTTTCGTGTCAGTGAGTCACCTGTATTATTCACTGCACATTTTGAACAGCTCCTAGTCTAACGGATCCTCAGTCTGGTAACTCTTTTGTTATAAATGTCGAAATAAATTTAAGTTTACATTAACAAAATACATAGATGTTCACCATCTTTTTTTCTAGCTATACAACTAGAAAAGGTATATGCAAATTAAAGTATATGAATCTGTGTAGATGCATAAGGCTGGAAAACGCAAAGGGAAAAATTCATGACAAACTTTGCCTTGACAGGGCATGGAAAAAGTTGTGGATGCAAATGTACTATTAAACTAGTTTTCAGCTTTTAATCTGGTTGGTTTTTTTACCAGCAAACCAACAAGAGAATCTTTAAGAAGCCACCAGTACTTTTAGTTCACATTTTAGCCAATCTAAAATCTTTATGTCATGAAAAAATTAAAAGGCTAACACAAAACTTTAAAGAATACGTGCTGTGATACTGGCTTACAGACTCATCAAAAATTCATCGCCGTAACTAAAAGACTCCTTCCTAATTTGGAATATACGTTTCACAATAAAAGGTCATTAGAAATAGAATTTAAAACCCAGATTTCAAGCAAAAATTATGAAACGTTACTCTCAAAGTTCTCTCATATGACATTGTTGAGATGTAAGCAAGTTATTCATCCTGTTGTGCAAATAAGTAATTGAGGCACAGCTTCAGGGATTCATATCATCTTGTCATGTAATTGAAGAGCTGCAATGTCTAACCTTTGTTTTGTAAACTGTGGTGAGCCAGGAATCAGTCCACCTCTTTAGATGTGAACATAAAAATGCTTCTCTTTAAAATGCTAAGTGCTAAAAATGCTTTCTCTTTTTGGCCTGAAGGAGAAGGCTTAGGTGAGATCTCTAACTTCAGGTAGCTGAAATAAAGTGAGATGAATCCATCCACCATTGATTTGAAACCCGGAAGTCTGATCTTGAGGTTGAACACACATCTGTGTCTTTGAACTATCTTATTAACAAGCTACAATCAAGTAAGCTTTATCCAGTTTTTCATTTGTTAAGATCAGACCTGGAGGGACAGACAGTATGCAACTTTTCTCTAGGTCCCTCTGTCTCATCAAGAATATCACTTTTTTTGGTGTTAGGTAGCACTGAAATGAACTGCAAGTATGATTTACTGCAACAAAAATATTTATTTGCTGTTGTTTTATTTAAAACAGTTTCCTGTTTTAAAGCAGAAAAAAGATTCTAGTTTATTGCTTATTCTCCAGCCAGTCATATCCTGAACATACGTAGCCTCCTTGTGTTAACTACAAAGGATTCAAATAGCTTCAAACAGCTGGGTATGAATGGGTTTCCTAAAAGGAAGAGTGGAAATAAAAGCAGCAGTATTTAAATATGGCAAAAAATATCTCAATGACTACTTATCCCAGTAAAAATTTGACACAGATTTTAGAGTAAAGGTATACTCTTTCTATAGCTGAACTACCACATAGATTTTGCACTAAGGCCATTCACCTGGCTCAGTGGTGCTATCGCACAATAAATATTAAGCTAAAATAAAGTGAACTGAAACACTTGATTCAGAAAGAAACCAAAATTACTAAGGAAGGAATCCCTAACTTAGATGCTTCTGATGGAGTATGAAATAACATCAGTAAGTCTGTAAATGCGATGAATCTTAGAATCATCATAGAATTATAGAATGGCCTGGGTTGAAAAGGACCACACTGATCCTTGAGTTTCAACCCCCTGCTATGTGCAGGGCACAGCCACACCAGGCTGCCATTCTCCATTCTCTCATCCCAAGTATGTGAACTTACACATACACAACATCCATTATCCTTCAGGTACACAAGAATAAGATATTATATTATTAAAAACCCTAGCCAGTAGTTAGATTGCTATGTACATCCATAACCTTAATCATCTTATGCACTTCTACATCTTGCTGCTGAGGCCTGAAGGCAAAATGCTCACAGGCCTAGATTCATCCCACTTGGCAATGAACAAAGAGCAGAGCTCGTGAGTTAGGACTTTATCTACCCTACAGTCTCTCCACAGTCAGAAGAGAGAGATGGGAAGCCTCTGTTCAACGTGGCTCATTTGCTAGTGGAAGTCTCTGTTATTTCAAAAGACACAAAACACACTGGATTTCTTTGTCCCTCTTCTCTTAGGACTCTCAGGCAATTATTGGTGAACGCATACTGTCTAACTTAGTTCCTTTGCTGCTCCAACAAGCTCTGTGCATGCCTCCACAACAGTGGGTCCATGTGCTTCCTGGCTGTGAGCTACTTGATAACAGGTTTCTAGTTGAACGTTGACTCAGGCATTCTGGGAATGAATTTTTGATGATATCAAATGAGAAGTCCACAATTTTTCAGGGTGGGGAATAGTAACTAGTGACAGCCAAATAAAGCTTTTAGGTATGAAAGAATATTTTGTCACTACACCAAAAGGTTTTCATCTCCTGTTTTGCCCTATCAGAACAGTGTTTCTTTGAATACAAAAGACAATGGCAGAACTATCAGGGAAGTGAAGAGTGCAGCCTGCTAACATGGGCATCCGGGGGTAACATTTGCATGCTCAGCTCCCTGCTGCTGGCAGCAGGCTAAGTGAAGCACACATCTTCTCCTCACTGGTGCATCAGCAAGAGCTAAGGGTTTACTATTATACCCAGTCTTGATCCAGGTGAAATTCAGGTTTCTTGTTTCACAAACGCTGGGCTTTTTATAGGATTATACAGGTGGTAAAATGATGTATTTTAAAACTGGTAAAAATGCAGAGAATTCAAATAACATCCTGGAATGGTGCAGTGAGCGCAGTGATGTCTCATACAGGATGTGTGAGTTTTCAAAATAAGTTTCTCAGAATCTGGAGGTAATAATTTGCAAAGCTTTTTCCCTGGTGTTGGTTGTTGATGTGCTTTAAAGAACAGATGGGAAAATTCCCAAGGTGTTAATCCTCCTAAAATTTACACTGGGAGAGTTTAATAAAATATATCTTCCTGAAAACTACAAGCACAAAAGTCATGGGAAGGTTATTTAATCTTTTGAGTATTTTAATTACGTTTAAATGCTTTATTTAAATAAATTATTACAAATTCAAATTGGTAAAACAAATACAGTAGGTGAAAGCAACAGATAGCTCTCCACCCCTATCCCACATTCCCATGTGAATGAAAAAACATATGCAGGATTTCTGCAAAACATACAGTGATTTTTTTCTTCTTTCGCCTAGAAATATACTCTTTTTGTATCTTTTTAAAGAGGCAGTTTTCTGCCATGATTTTGTGTTATTTTGTGTCATACTCACTGAAAACCTCAGTAACATTTTGAAAATTGTATGCAAACTGTTTTTAAGAAATTAAAGCTTCCAGAAAGAGACAAAAGATAGTAGATTAAAAAATTCATTGATAAATCACAAACCTTTCAGGTAAACATGAACTCCTAATTATCTCAGGACAGTTTTGTCAACATACCTTTATCCTATCTCATTGGAGAAGTAATCACAAAACACAGGGAATGTTTTGATGCTACACTGCATCCTCAGTAGAGCGAATTTTCCTATTTTGCCGATGTAACTAACAAATTCAATTTAACAGAAAAGAGAATTATTTACTCTTTTGTGTTTTGGAGAGCCTTATGTGTTTTTCCTAAAGGTGTCTTTGTTACCGATAGTGAAAAGCTGGATGTTTAAATTTTAAACCTCCTGCAGAACAGTAAAAAAGCTTCATGATAAAAAAATACCAACTCAAAAAATACTTCAAAATTTATTGAAATCAGATATTGAAATCATAATGCACATTAACTAGCTAGTGACAAAGTCATTTATAAAGCCTTTACAACATTCAGAGTGCAAGTATTAGATGCCTCTCAGAAAAGCGAATGTGTGAATACAGCTATGAGAACTACTGTGTTAGTAAACGGCTGCGTGATTTAAAGTTCTATATTGCTCTAACGCACAGAACAGTGCTGCCAAGCACTAATAGCCAAGCAATTTGGCCACATTTGGAAGTAATCTTTCCTGTATGAAATAGGATTCAAAATGAAATACTCCAGTTGGACCTTCTCCACCAAATGTTAACTCTCCAATTTTTCAGTTAATAAAAAAGAATATAGTTGATTATGTTGGATAGAGAATACATTAGAAAAACATAGCATTGCTTGTTTTCGTTACTGAATTCTCAGCAATCTCTGAATGATATATGCCTCTGGTGGGGGAAATTTACTGAGGAGTGGAAAGTGCAGTCAGTCTGGCTCTGTGGTTTTAAGAAATGGATTCCAAAATAACAACTTCCATTAGCACAGTAGGTGGGTTTGTATGCAAAGTGATTCCTATTGTCTCAAGGGAAAAAAAGCTTGTTGGCTTAATACAGTACTATAGCTACTGCCTTGTGACTAATTCATAGCTATAGTAACACAGAACTGAAGATGATCTATGAACCTCTTTACATTACCTACTACAGGGAACATACAATAGCAATGGAAACTTCTGGGGATATGACATAGAAAATTAAAAAATATATGTGCCACAGCATACAAATGCCATACACAGAAAGAAATTTGTGTTAATCTAAACTCGATTTCATTTAAACGACTAATTAAAAGCTATCTTCAGTTCATCAAAACATCAAGATTTCAGTGTAGAGCATGTTAATTCCACTTACAGAGAAAATAGCTTTGTTATTTCACACTACTGAAGTACATTCCAATATTCTAGGGATGATCTTAGATCCTCACGCAGAGCAAAGAAAATAATCGAGATAAGTGAAGAAACAACCAAGCAGTTCTATGAATAAAATCATGTTAGTGGGCAAAGCTCCAGTACCAGTGGAAGTTGGAATAAACTGTGAGAGCCCTCTTTATTAGGAATTTGGATAGACATTTAGCAGATCTATTAGACTTGAGGAGTCCAATTCTTTCACTGAATGTGTACGACTCCACATTAAATAATGATAAAGAAAGTCTGACAATATTTAGAAAAAACATCCACTTTTATATGCTTGTATTTAACTTGGATTAAACTATAGCTTTCAATTATATTGAAACCAGTAGCCAAGATATTTATGTAGGAGCTAGCTGCAGTTAAGAAACAAATAAACATGTCAGCCAATCCTTTCATTTCTTTCTCCTTCATTTCAGCTCTTCAGAAAATTTTATAAATGAAGTTTCTTTCCTCTTCAAACTTCTAGTGGCACCATTTTTTTTCAAAATGATACAATTTAAGTTCAGATTGCGCACTGAGTAATTCATGCTATAATCCCCAAATTATCATATTGCATCTCTGAAAGAAAACTAATTGATTGTTTTGCAGATCAAAGCCTTCACACACACATGGGAAACCTACAGTTCAGTCTCAAAGTGAAATACCTTGTTATTTATTCACTTTAAAGCAAGGAGTAAAACCTCATATCATAAAGGTGCAGAAATGGCACTTTTCTATTCATGTATAGAAGCAATAGCTGACTTGCATAAAGTCTTCTGGCATAAAGCCATAGACAAAAATAGGTCAGAAACAAGCAATATACTGCATTAAGTCATGGTGTCCTGTCTGCTTAACAGACAGATTAAACAGGGAAGCTTTTATTTCCTTATATATCTGATTGTAATGTGTTCCAAATTACTATTACACTTTTGGTATCTACCTTGCTCAGATCTAGGAGCATGTATTGAATTTTACTCGGTCTTTCCAGCATTCTTAAATTTTACCATTGCCCTAAATTAGGTTGCTTAGTGAAATATTAAATTGAAATTTAAACAAAACATTAATCAGTTTTTCAATGGTCCGCTTTATTTTTCATTCAATCCTGAATACCGTTTGTGTTATGCAACCTAAAGATACTGCTAAAATGCTAGCATTTGAATCCTCAGATATACTTTCAGATGCCTTGGAAAACTAATTCCAATTTAGTGATGAAGAAAATTAGGTGCTCACAGCAGCAGTGGAGTTAGCACAAGAGTTTGGCTCAATAGTAGAACAGGACAAACAGCATACCATTTTACCACTGGTATGAAGCATGTAAGCATGTCCTTCAAGACTCACCTTCATCAAAGCATCTCAACAAATTCTGTAATGACAAAATCACTTCCACACTGGGAAGTGCTTATCTAAAGCAAACTTTACCTAGATCAGTGTGTGGTTGAGGTATGTGATTGTAGAGAAAAGCAAATGCCTAGGAAGATGTTAAGTAGCAGGGAAAGCATACAGCAATAATTTCTCACCATACTCTCCCAGGCTCTAGCAGCTTACTGCTCTGGGACTTCCTGAGCCAAGAGGAAGTCTCTGAACTTCATTGTTTTCAGAGGTATTTTTTTTTAAATCAACAATATTCTGTGATTCACAATTCAAATATGTGTTGAATGAACAAACTCCATCTTTTGATTGATTGATTTCACACTCCTTCATCTTCACAAAGTAAACATACATCAAATTGTTGTATTCCCAATAAATATACAGGGAACAGGAAGAAGTTAAATGATTTCTCCAAAACTATAGTTAGTCAGAAATTGCTATCCACTGAACCCAGTTGAAGTGTTGACTTCCTAGCCAAAGATTAGGCAATCTTGGAGTGTTTTCTCAGGAAAATAGCTATGTGATGACAAAACAAAACAATCCAAGGAATAATGAGCAGATTTGCTCATTTGAGAAACGAAACAGTGCATGTATTTAATAATCATGAGCTATTATAGAAAATACCAAGAAATATTAGGTAACACCATTATAAGTCAAAGTTACCATATCAACTGGTGTTCCACCACTGTTTGCTGCCTTAGCCTTCACTGTACTAAGATCTATGCTCAGCAGCCTTGCAAACAGTCAGAGGGAAGATTTAAGCTGTATTTTTGACATAGGCTCTGTTGTCAAAAGGCATGTCATAGATATAAGGGTGGCTGCAGTGTTAACTAACTAATGGCCAGTTCAATACACTCTTCCAAGTGTGTGACTAATCTAGACAGCAGAACTGAGTCTTCATCCCTGCAACAAAAGCTTGATGACACAAGAGACAAATCCTGTCAATGAGAACTATAATTATGATACTGGGAATATTGCTTTGGATTTAAAATTTTAACTTTACGTCTTCCTAGGAAGTAAGTTTTTCTTTTGTTCTTGCCATACGAGTACCTTTATATTTAAAAGAATGCAGTTTGCAAAGAAACGACAAGGAAATAGAATTAGAAATGAGAATGTTTTCACTTACTGACAACGTTAGCTTGTCCGGTGAAGATGGTGTACTGAAGCTCGTAAGAGACCACACTGAACTCATCATCTGATGTCCAGTGGACAGTAATAGTATCATAAGAAGCTGTACAGAGCTCTTCTCGAATGGTGGGAGGGTTGGGAGCTGTGAGATACAACAGAAAAGGCTTACCAATACAATCAATAAAGTATTTCCATCTCACCTCAGATTAGGGCATGCATCTGACGTATAAATTTGCAGCAATACTATCCAACGATTTTTTCAAACCTTTTACTAATTCCAATAACGTCTTAAATTGTTAATAAACTGTTGCTAAGGAATTCTTACTATACATATAGCCATCTAAGAACTCATTTGAAAACACAAAAACAACTTGTATTGAACTAATTTTAAGATGCCATAGCAAAAATTACACGATGATGGTCACAGTAAACTGTTACTGAGTGTGCACAATTAATATGTTTGTTTTACTAGGTTTGTTTCTGATGATCAAACTAAAATTATCAAAGTTTAATTGATGTAAATATCAATAGGGAGAGTCAACAATCTTCATTGTTGACTTGAAAGCAGTGTTTGCTTGGCTTATCTTAACAGAGATTAGCTTAAGTGGTATTTAAGAAATAGAAATCTGGGAAAGACTCCATTTTTTCACACTCAATCTTCTCTCCATGTCTGTTTTTAGTTATTTATTAACTATCCCTTTTAATATAGATGCAAATGATTTCTGTTGGCTATACATTCACTATTTTTCAGTTTTATTCAAAAGTTCTTATCATAGCATCATGGCTATATAACTGCTACAGTTAAAATTCAATATCATTGCTAATTAAATAATTATAGAAACACATTTTAATAAAAAGTTGTCCCTCCATTTCATCTTTTTAAATCAACAAATAAGTTTGCTACAGTTTCTCTGTGTAGGAAACTCTGTAGTCTTCTTCCACATTAATGCACGGGTTTGATTTAAAGATCTGTTTCAAGACTAAAACTTGAAGCAAACCTCGTAGGTAAAAACTTTCCTGGTTTGCTCTTTCTATAAAGCCAAGCACCTATGTAAGAAAGAAATGAGTCTTTCTTTGGGCCTTCCTGCCTGCTTGTCTCAGTGGGAGCCTAATTCCTAATCATCTTCCCTATATGCCATCATCACGCAAAAAAATAATTCTTGCGCTTAATAGCATTCCTCGCAGCTGTCACAGAGTGAGGAAGGAGGGCACTCAAGCTGAAACAATCACAATATGTCTGAATTAAAGGAAAAGGAAGGCAACTCTGAATGGTATTTTTGCTGTCAGTTCTTTAACTTCTGTTAACTGCAAATAAAGGCCTCAAAAGAAAGTCAACCTGAAGGAATTCCTCCTTTTCTTTTGCAGCAACTTATTTTACTGAGATATCTATTTTGCCTTCCACTAAGAATTTTTATAGCTCATATTCCTGGTTTACTGATGTATGTTCCCAAGGATTAAAGTACAGATGCATTTGCAAGCAGCCTCTTTCAAGCAAAGGGCATAAGGAAATGTTCAAATGTGTTTCATGATATGACTGTGATGTGTGATGCTCTAAATCTTGTAGCATGGAAGCTTACCAGTGACTTTTCTTTTCTCAGCAGAGGAACCCTTGAGACAGATGGATATTAATAAAGAAAGAGAAAGAAATGAACTAAAGTAAGAACAGTCATCTCAGGAGGAGGATATCAACAGAAGGAGGATTTATTTGATAATCAACGGTTAGTAATGAACTAAAGTCTTCTCCAATCTTCTCCTGAACCTAACAGAACAAAACTGTATTTGCAAATGCACTTGTTGTTACTACAATATAGATAATAAATATTAACTTAGTGGAAAGCAACAATTGCCAACTGCTAAATGAATTGTAGACTGCATTTCAGTAGTATCGAAGTCTCTCTACTCCTTTGAAAATGACAGCCTTGATACTTTCTTTATATGCACACCTGGTTGGCCTTACTGAAGACTGGAGATTTATAGGCCTTCACATAACGAGAAGGACAAGAAATAAAAAAGAACCTGAACAAGACATTTTTTCTCTTTCTTTTTTTGATTAACCCACACACAATTGAGACCACACTGCATGAAACTCGGCTCTTCAACAACACTCATTTAATAAACTGCTCAGAATAAAACAAAACACACTTTCCCTGCAGACTGACAGGGAAATCTGCATGTAAACAGTAGTTTTAAATTTTCAAAATAATGTAGAAGTCAGATTGTAAAATACAATATCCCACAAGACATCCGCCTCTGAAGGGTGTGAGTTCATAAAGGGATTGGAGAAACTGGCCTTTAATCACTTATCCTCACCATTACATTTACCAGTAGTGCTACAGTGTTTGGTTGCCATCAGGGAAGCTCAACAGAGTTCAGAACAACCTCAAGACACCCGCATCTTTCCCATGGCCCTGACTAGGGCACACTCCATCACTGCCCAGGAATCAGGATTCTAGTACAGCAGAGCACAGCAAAGGAAAAGAAATCCTAATCAGTTCTGCCCAGTCACAGTGTTGCAAGACATACAGCCTCTTAATCCACTTCAGAAGCAGTGATCATCCAAGAGCACTTCCAGCCCCAGGTTGGATGTGGCTCTGGGTAGCCTGGTCCAGTGACTGACAACCCCGCCCACAGCAGGGGGGTTGAAATTAGATGATCTTTGAGGTCCTTTTCAACCCAGGCCATTCTACAATTCTATGATTTTAGGGCGAGAATGCAGTACTGACTCACAGTCATAACAAAAGCGAAGCTTGACAGCTGATGTTCTTAATACCATTGGACATTTGCAGCCTCCTGTCTGCAAACTGCTATCTAATGTCAGGGAGAGTTAAAAAAAAAAAACATGTGAAACTGCTATTGAACACCCCACATTTACAGTCTTGAGTAGTAAGGAAACCTGAAATCAGCAGCAGCAGACTTTGCAAGGCACAAAGAAAATTACAGCAGTTTAAAAAACTGCTTCCAAACATCTTTAATTCTTCTTGGTCATAGCATGGAAGTCTCCATAAGAGAACCAGGGCAGACATCTGGCGGTCTTTCCAGTCACCGCTTTAGTCACTCTGACTTTCATACACCTGCATTTCTGAATCAACATTCCCAGGAATGAAAGCTATTGCCAAAGGCTGCTTTAGTCCATTTGTGTGACTTCAACTCAAAAATGCACAGACATATTTAAATAGTCAGGAATCATGTCTGAGGTGCTTGAAAGGTAATCGCTAATCTGAGCAAAGCAGTTCTTTAAATTTACTCCTAGAAATAACAGAATGGTTATAGAACACAGAATGGTTTAAAGATCACCTGGTCTTAACCCACCTGCAATGTGCAGAGACACCTTCATTTAGAGCAGGTTGCTCTGACAAAAGGAATATTAATATCACTGGATATGGAAGTGAGGAAGCTGCTCTGAATCTCTCAGCTGTTAATTACTGCCTCCTTGATATATCATGATACCAGACTGAAACAATGTGAAAATAACTTGAAAGGCACAGTCACATCACATTGAATGTACTACTAACATGCCAGACATGAACTGGCAGCTAGAACTCAGCCAAACCACCATGTATGCGTGGTCTTTGGGAGGGGAACTCTGGGGGGGTCTTTGGGGACTTAAACTATTCATGAACAACTGAATGGAAAGAGATTATAACCAAAGGATGGGACTGGGTTGGTTGAAGAATGGCTTTACTCTTTTAATAGTAAAAGTAAGTTAGAAGGAAGGACAAGTTGCATGGGTTTCAAGAAGGAAACTGTTTCCACTTGAAAAAAATCCTGGCATACACCAGAAAACACATATTTGTTAGTGCAATTTTAACTAAAGTGATGGATGAAGAAAACGTATCATTGTTTCAGATGGGATTTCTGAAGCAGGGAAAAGTGCAAGATGAAAGGATAGATGTTGCTGCAACTGATTTCACAGCATTATAACATAAGAAAAGTATTTCTGATTCACAATGGATAAAAATGTTCCTACCTCAACAACACTATGCAGAGAATTTGCAAGTCACAGGCACTGGTATCTAGCTAGACACATGTTAAGGAAAAAATGAGTTCCAGATGAAAAGCCTGAGCAATTGGCAAGATAGAAAACTTTCAAAAGACATTCAGACTACAGATACCAAGGAAGAAACAGTCAGAGGAAGATTAAGGGTATTGTTTTACTATGCTGAGCTTGACATCTCAATGTTGAGCTGGCAACTTTCAGAGAGAGAGCAGAGATTTTTATCTGGATAGCAGAAGCTTTGGAATGACTGAAAGAAATAGCCTAGGAGGAAAGAAGGATTCAAGTTTCAATGTGCCACACAGAAAATGGCTTGGGAAGATGGAAGATGAAGAAGATCTGATGTATAGCACACTGGGGAAGAAACAAAGAAGAAAATCTCCAGAAGATACCTGTGGTCAACTGCTTTGAAAGCAACTGACGGCAGAGAGAATGAGGTTGGAATTGAAGCTTTGACATTTTGTTCAGAAGCAGTACAGATGTTAGACATAATGTAGGCATCCACTCCTAATGGGCAACAAAGATGTATTGCTAGGACTTGCAAATGGTCTTTATTTTACCTAACTGAAACATGATAAAAGGTAAAGCCCAATTCACTCTGTCACTCAGATTTCAACGTAAAATCTACAAAGATTGCATTCATCAATCTGAAAGGAGAAAATAACACAAATGTTCCTCTAGCATTTCTGAATAATAATAGAGAAGAATCAAGTGCATTTGACTTCAGGGTTATATATATATATACACATACACATACCCATTACATATACATAGATAATGCATTACACGTAGACGCATTTACATAAATATTTCTTAAGTCTGAATCAGTCACATTTTATGTTGAGTTAATTCAAACATGTTTTGGAATTCGGCATTCCAACCAGATGATATTCATTAATATGAAGAAAAATAGTAAAATATAGGGCCAGCTAAAAATGTTTTTCACTCAGCATCAAAGGCAAGGATGAAAACGGTAGATTAGTGTAAAGCAGCTTAACAGCTTGATATACTGCAATATATATATTTCTCCTTGACTGGATTGTGATAAATTTTTCAAGACTGTGAATGAGGTAGGAAGAAGGCACAGAAGGAGCAGAGCCAGTATGATGGGTCGCAAAAGGAATCCTTGTGGCACTGACTGAATACTGCAGCAAGACTGCCCTTCATTTTGGAACAGACACATCCTTCATTTTCTGCACTGCACAGCAATTAGACTGGTGATATTGACATGTGATGTGCGAAGAGATGAAGGTTGGGGGATGGGGGAACAGACTGCTAAATGCATTTCGTCTCAAATACCTTCAAATATCAAAACCATAATTATCTACTTTTGAATGAGACTTTCCAGCCTTTGTTTGGAGCTAATTAGGAGAAATAGGCACCTCCAGAATAGTCAGTTGTGTGGTATACCTGACTCAAAATGAGGCGGATTTTCCTCTTCTCTGACGATAAACAATTTGAGGCCAATTATTCTACAGGAGATTCTTAGGTTTGCGCAAATGAGTCTGGCATTTTTGTTAACCTTTCCTTTCATTTCCTTGTCTTTTTACAACCTTAGGGTGAGCCCTCAATTTTGGTGCAAAACTTCAACAGACATTGGGGGGAGAGGCAATGAGGGGAAAGCCAGACATCTTAACATTGAACAGGTAGCAACTGGACAAAAAAAAAAAAAAGTAGCAAGTAACTTTCACCAGATTTTTGAGTATTATCTACTTGAGTATCCTTCATACACTGATGGCATTCACAAGTTACACAGTGATAGAGAAATTTCTTGCAGAAAAACATTGCTCATTCAGATATGGTAAGATCTCCACAGATCTACTCTGCTACAACTCCGTGCACGCAGACAGCCTTGTTTCTCTTAGAAGTCATTTAATCATTTATTCCGCTTTAGATAAGCCAGAAATGAGCCCTCTGCATCCCAAAAGATTCCATGTTTGGCCACGAGGAGACTCCATGCTCCTGCATTCTTCTGAAATAGCAAGAGTACATTTCCTGCAATCTGGGCAAAGAGAATGGGCCCACGTAGAGTTTTCAAGTGCTTTTCTAACAGTGCTTTTTGTTTTTCCTTGCAAATTGTGACTATTAACAGAAGATTCTTAAAGACCTTGCAAAATGAAAACCCACGCCCTGTCTCCTCTGTTTTCAATTGAAATGGAATGAATTGTTCTAATTCTGGCACTGAAATTAAAACATCCTAAATTACAGCAATTTGTTTCTCTTTGTGAGTCATTATATACTCTGAGACTGCACATGACTCAGGCCATCAATAAGAATTCAATCCTGCAGGAGTCAACAGACCAAAGCTCTCAGCTAACTCTGCAGAGCAAACTGCATGCTCCCCAGCTCCAAACACAGCATGGTTCTCCGGTTATGTGATGGGGAAAAGGCACAGTTGCTACAAGAAAAAATTTTCCACTACTAAGCCCGCCATGCTGATAGCTTGAATAGCTTCTGGTTGCCCAGGACATCTGCCAGACTGCAATCTGCTGCAGCGAGAAGGCAGCCCTAAGGGATAGTGTAATTCTTGGCACATCTGCCTCCTGGGAAATAGCACTGGGTCCCTGCTCCCCTTCCTCTGACTTGGGGCTGTGATTTGGGCCACTCCAGGCTGAGCTCCAGCTGTTCATTTATTTCACTCTTCTGCTGTGACTTTTAACCATTTCTTACACTTTTACACTTATCCACATCCTGGTGGGGAAGCAGTGAGAGGAATGAGGATGACAGAAATACATCCCTGTTGTGGCTACCTGGGGCACTCAGGGGCTGCTTGGGGTAAAATGTAAAGGTTTAAATGAGAGAACAATGAAGAAAATCCTATCACTACTGCAGAGTGTTTTTTTTTTTAAATGAGAAATACATTAGTATATTGAGAAGAAAATTACCTGTAAGATAATCAAGGCATTCCAACAATTTCTTCTCCCTGGTAAAATCAAGTGCGAAAGTATCAAAAGTATCATTGAGATTAATTTCAGGAATTAGAACCTGGGAGGATGCAGTTGCCATGGAAACCCTGTAATGAAAAGAAAAGATCTTTTAGCACATCCAGAGACACAATAGCTTCTACAACAAAGTAGGATCTAATCATCACGATCACTATGAATTCTCCAAAAGCTTGACAAATATTTTACAAGTATTTTATTTATACTGGCTGTTAGGAGTTTCTCCTGCCACTTTTACTTTTGGAAGAAAAGTCTCCAGGAAACATCTCTTGGTACTTAGCTTTTGTCTAATGTGCAGTATTAGATAAGTTTTTTAATAAAATACAGACTGAGCAACAATATACTTATAACTGTTCCTGCCAGTCACCTCTGAACCAAAGTAGCACTAGCACAATTTTTATCTGTGTTCTAAGCAATTCTGACATATGCTGCATCTCTTCCAACCCCCTTTTTTCCTAGGCAGTTTCTTGCTACAGGCATTCCTTCACAGTGCTGTCTCAAGGGCTTGCTGCAGATCACCACACCTCCTCAGCTGTTCAGCACAGCAGACTGCTGTTAAATTCAAAAAGCACAGGGGAAGATAAAACCAATAGATGTCAGCACAGTTTATTTTGAAAAGCTTTTCTCTGCAAAGCATGTGTGCATACTTCCTTCAAACTAAAGGGTTTCCTTGCCTACCTCATTTCAGGAGCTACATCCACTTTTTGTTTGTCCACCAGCAAGAATGTTAAAAAATGAACTTTCAGAAGAAAGCTGCCAACAGGATCTATTTTTTGGATCCTCCAACTTGCCATCTTAAAACATTTGTTACTGCATAGCTGGATACTGGAAACGCATACAGAAAACTCAGGAGAGAATTCTTCAAGGTTATTAAACTTTGTGTTACACAACAGAAAATTGTTTTGGTTTGGAGGTGAACACAAAACCATGAGCACAATATACGTCCCTTATCTGTCAGTCACAAAGCGTCAGATCAAAATGTTTTGATCTCTTCAATTAACACTGTTGCAAACTGGAGCATTTCACTGTAGATGAGACTGAAGTAGTTCACCTGCAGTTGCGCTTTTAGATCTAGAGAGAAACAAGACACATGCTTCTTGTAGGGCCATACATTTCTTGTAGGGCAGACTCAGCCTGACTCACACCTCCAAAAAATCAGCAATAACCTTACTAAGAAACCAGCAAGCAGGTATGTAATGTGAAAAGTTTCTCTGAAGAAGACCTTATCATCAAGCTCTTTTGGGACAATAAAGAGAATGCACTGTGATTAAGCGTGTTAAAGTCAATTTCTGATGGTTCACCATTTCAAAGATCATTTTAGATTCAGAGAAATGAATTTTTTCTTGTACTTTCTGCTTGTTTCATCTGACACTGTACTTGGTTGGAGAGGGGTTTTCTAGGATAAATCCAGTTCACCCATTATAAATAACCCATTACATAAATCACTGTAGTGTGTATGATGCCTTTGCTATACATAGTTACCTGTTGTGCTTACAAAAGAGAATATTATACTACAATTACTTTGAAATATATGAAGAAATGTAACAAGCGTGGTTTCAGAAGACTGTTTCAGCTCCAGAAGTTCAGGACTCCGGTGAGAGTAGTCTGAGTGCAAATAAAACGTTGCTCACCACATATGAACTAGGAAACTTACTTGGGAAAAATAACTTTTTTTTTTTTTTTAAACTCTTTTTCTATTTGTAATTTGTCTGCAAGCACCTGCTGGTTTTCCTCCCGTTCTTATTCATTGCTTTAATGATTTTTTGTTTTGCAAGACGTTAACAGCCATCTCATTACAGATAAACAATCTCTGACAGCCAAGAACTAGATTTGATTGGGCACATATGTCAACTGGTCTCATTTCTGTTCTCTAAGCATCACTCCTGTGACTCTTGTATAATCAGTAGATATTAAAATGTTATAATCACAAGAGAGTTAGGCAAAACAGACTAGGACAATAAGGAGAATAAATGGAAGGCTTACCTACAGAAAGCATCAGAAGAAGGGATCTCCAGAAGAGACCCTTCCCTGCTGGTAGCGGGCTCTTAAATAGGTCTAGGAGGGGTGCAGCCAGGCTCCACCCCTTCCAGCAGCACAGGTGAATTGCCTTCACCTGTGCTCCTCTGGCGGACTCATGGCTTGCCTCAGGTGATCAATCAGGGGTTCAGGCTGTGACTCAGCAGTTCCCATACAGACTCTATTTATGATGCAAGTGTTCATTTCAACAAGTTCAAAATGGAGCTTTTCTGAATGTCCTCTGGTAGTCTGTTAGAAAGTTTTGTATCTCCCTACTGCTTATTCCATTGAATGCTGAATAAAGGTCCTACTCTCTCCTTCGGCATTTTCCTCACAGCACTCATGTATGTTCTGCAGTAGTTTTTTTATCAGCTTCACCCGGGAAAAATCAGTAGCACAATATATCATAGTGATAGAATACAAAATAGGATCCAAGTCTGACAGATCAAATTGAATCCACTGTCTTGCCTTGCCCTTCTCAGCAAAGTTTCTATTCTATCAACTTGTAATGGGAAACCCAGTGTTTCTGGTTTGTATATAAATTGATTAAAACAGCTTTGGTGAAAATAGATGTTCTAGGAATCTGCATACAGTGCTCTAGAGTAAGTGACTGGCTTAAAAGCAAGGAATGTCATGATCTGAACCAGGTCAAAATTGGCTGGACATTGTGAAGGTACAATGTGAACTCAAGATATTTTTTTAAAAAAAGCAAAATTAAAAAGCTGAATGAATTAAGATGCTTCATATTATCTTAATCATTGTCACAGGTACATGCTCCTTCTTTTTGTTTCTCTTGCTAATGGCTAAACAGCGGATAATTCCAAGTGAATTTCATCAGGAATCACTGTTGACATACAGTGGGAATGTTTTAGCCTTCACAGCATTTGCCCTGAAACTAGACTGAATTTTTTGACAGGACAGGTTCCTGAAAACACTAATTCCCTTGTCTTCGATATATCTGAAAAAGAGCAAGGATGCTAGAAGTAGCAGAAATTCTCTGCACCTAGGAACCCAGAACAGTAGCCTCCATAACTTCCAGACATTCAAGCTGTTGAACCCTTAAATATTTGAGTGGGCTACCTGAGATGTACATCACATGCTCTCAAAGCTACACAGTTTCATAGAATCAGAAAATAATGTCCTGAATTGGAAGGGACCAATAAGGGTCATCAGGCCCAATTCCTAGTTTTGTTACCTTGCTCCTTGCTGTTTTGTAAGACCATGTCAAATTTCTTCTAAGGGAACACACTTGCTCCCATATTTCTTTCTGAATCTATGAGCTTTTCTAAATGTTCTAATACTTATTTCACTCCCTTTCTTGACTATTTCTCTTTTCAAAGGGATGTTTTGATTTATCATTACAGCAAGGTCTTTCTTCGTCTGGTACAGCACAAAGTGGCGTTACTGGGGAACGAAGCAACTCATCCTTCCTTCTTTGACCACATTATCACAGTGGTGGGACAAAGCAACACAGTCACCTAACTGCCTGAAATTGAGGTTCTCCTGTTTATTGAGAGGAACATATTTACCTTTCGGTGATGTTTTTAGCAGTTTGTAGGAAGCGAGCGTGATCATTCTCCTTCAGCGACTGCTCAGCCTGAGAGATGAGGGACGTCGAGCGCTCAATGCACTGTTTGCAGTTTGCAATCTGCTGAGCCAGTTTTCTCAACCTCACCACCTTGTGCGGAAACATAAGAAAACAGTCACTTCTCTAAGGTCACAAATCACTATTACATTTGCACTTCTGAGGCAGAAGTGACATGGAAAGGGGGACCCAAGACAAATGGCCTCCCTGACAAGAGCTTCTTTCACACACAGTTTGATGGTGACTGCCTACCACTAGCCACAGAACATTTTAAATCAGGGGACAGGCACAGCCTTCATGCCTCAAAATTTTCCACGTGGAAAACAACAGAGGAGAGCCAAAACAAGCACAGCTGGCTTTCCTTCCAACAGAAGAAACGTCATTTCCTGGTACTTTCTGCTTATATGATAACTAAAGGGTATTTAGATAACCATTTTCCTGAAGTGAAGAGATCAGTCTCAACGGCAGCTTACAGATGGCATACTTTTTTCCATATTACTGAGGTAAATTTCATAAAAAAATCATCCGAAAATAAAATTTGAGAAAAAAAGATCGTTAATTTCTACCAACAATACGTCTGCCATTTTCATTACAAGCTCTTAGTCAAACAAGGTGGTTTTGGGGGGGTATTTTTAACAGGACAAAAGCACAGTAGTACTGAAGAGATTATTATTATTACTGAAAACATATGTGCTGGAGATAAACACAGTAGATGTGACTGTAATCACTAGCTGAAAGGTTAGGGAGGGGCACAGTCAATTCCCCATTTAAAGACAATGTTGGCTAACAAAATTAATAGTTCCTGAAAGGTCTGGGAGTCCTTCCCGTTGCTATCACACCAGGATTGCTGCTACTTCATAGTTTGAACGGGAGTAAGGAAAAGGAAGGAAATGAAATAATCTGAAGTTTAGAAAGGCATTAGGACTCAGTTACCAGAAAAAAATGAGGAAACTAATAAGTATGTGCATTAGCAAAAAAAGTGCAAACTTATAATCATGACAGAGTTCTAAATCTTGGGAATTACGGCATAAACTTTGAAGCTGTTGAATGTAATTTCAGATATAATTGTGACAGGAGTTATGACTTTCTAAGCAGAGATGAATGTATCTTAGTGCTCCTACATGACAATTAAAATCTGCTGGAAAAAAACATCTTTTGGAAAACTTTCAAAAAGAAATCACTGTCTAAACAATTTGTGTTCTGTAACATTGGTGTTTCTTTTAAGGGTAGAAGAAATAAAGATAAAAATGCAGGAAAAGCATACAGATTTTGAGATTGCCACTGATCTGATCAGGCTTTCTCCTCACAGTTCAAAGTGTTCAGGCACCCAATGCCTTGGAAACCCTTCCCTGAGTTCCCTCCAGTTTGTTCCAATGTCTTTCTGTGTTGGGACTCCAAACCTGGATACACTAACTAGATGGGGCTATTAAAGCGCTGAGCAAGGCAGAGAATCTCTTCCACTGATTTATGATTTACTGGTTGCGCTTTGTTGATATGGCTGGTGTTGGTGGTTTTATTACTGTTGACTTATGTTTAGAGTGTTACACATCTAGATGTACAGTTACACTGAGGAAGACTCAATAATTGAAGTACTTTCACAATTACTTATCCGAATAAGGGAACAGTATTTAGATCTCAGCTTTTCATTAATACACTGGGAGGTGGAGATAGATATCGGGAATGGGAATGGTTCAACTGATTGTACCAAGGATAAGAAAATACTTTTTCTAATTGTGCATTTAAGCAGAGATCACAATTTGGCTACACCAGTCTAACTAGAGAAAGGTACACTGCAGTAATTTCATTTAAGTATTAATAAAAAAAAAAAAAGAATGCATGAACTGATACAAATGTTACCTTGTGAACTTTTAGCATTTAGAGGACATGCCATGAGTTTCAAGGTCTACATATAAACAATTTTTTAAGTGTTTACTTTATTTTTCTTTAAAACTTAAAAAGACAACTGGTCATAAACATCTAAAGGAAGAGCGTCCCCTCCCTCTGTCCGTAGTGGCAGGAATGACCTCTGCACTAAAATTATCTTCTCTATTTAAGTGTTCTTCCTGCTAAGCGCTCAGTCAGGTTTTATAGGTTTTAGGTGATAAGTGAGATTAGCGAAGGAGCTGCACTCCATTGTAAGACTGGTATGTCTGAATGTGAAGTCCTGCAGTCTTAGCTAGAACTATATTTGAGTATTTCCATCGTTGTAGCCTTCACTATCATTTCCAAGAAAAATCTGCCATTCTTTCCCTTCCAGAAAGACTACAGAGAGAAGTCACTGCTTGCTTTAAAAGGTACCTGGAACTGAATTTCTGTGGTTTTTCAGATTTTCTGGCCATTAGAGAGCTCCCTGGACATGTAATCCTTAGCAAAGTTTCATGACTGTTAAGGTATTTACGTAATTGCTCAGAAAAGACTAGCCTGATTCTCACGTTAAGAGCAGATTAAGAACTAATCTTAATTGTCCATCTAGCTCAGCATCTCGTTTAAATAGGCCAGTAGTGGAAGCACCATCTAGGAAATAACACATTCTCAGAGGACTGACTCAGCCAGCAGCAATTTGTGGCTCATGGATGTCCTGAGCCTGAAGTGGCATTGCAGCATTTAATTTTGCAGTTTTGTTATTGTTATTGCTGTTTTTGTTCTCTGACTTTTCTTCAGTTTGTTTTTCTTTCATGAGTTAGTCCATAAGACTCTTGACTCCATGAATCTTTCACCATCTACAGCATTCTGAGGAAACACATTCCAGACCTAAACTGGTCTTCCATTGGTACCACTTTTTGATTAAACAAAGTAGAACAAGGAATGGGGTTATATTCTGATATCAGCAATATTCACATACATTTGGACATCAGAATACATGTTCACAAGCAATCAATTTTTAAAAAGTAACTAATGTAGCATAAATCCAAAATAAGGGAAAGACTTCTACTTCATTGAATGCACAGCTGGTCTCAATACATAGGGGAACACAGTTGAAACAATAATTCAAAAGGCCATCATTTCCATGTAGTAGGGAATTATATTTTGTTAACAGCATGGGGAAATTCAGGTTCTGTCACACAATGTAGAGGACCTACAGTTTCAAACATGTTTAAGTCAGCCCTTGCCTACAGGCTTTTCATTTCAAGTTAATTGGAATAGCTTGACAGCTGAATGAACCATTTAACCTGCTCTTGACTTTGTTCCTTTCCTGAGTCTTTCCCACACAAGAAGAGTTTATATTTGACTTCGTTATTTTAGCAGTTAAAGAGTAAACACCATGTACCAAGCAAATAAGAATGTTAATTCGACTCTAATATGGTTCTGAGTTAACAGGTAGCTAGCTCAATGTGTTGAAACTTGAATATCAGAGATTCTATTGCTCAGTATGTTTGCCATGAATAATCATCATAACTCAGTAATTAGAAATGTGTAGCAAATACTGTGGCACTTTGTGAAAGTGAAAATTTTGGAGATAGGCTGGTAGGCATATAGCAGAGGGAAGGAAGCATTTTATTATTATTTACCGACAGTGATATCATTTCAATGTTTATCCTTAAAAATTACAATTGTGTGTAGGAAGAGAAATGCTAAATAAAGTGTTTAAGTCTGACATCCTAACCTTAGCTGATTTCTTTCCTCTTTACATAAAAAAAGTAGCTGAAGAGCCCAGGACTACAGAGGGAGACTTACAAATTTTTAAGTACCTGAAGTCAAAAAGCTGTAAGCATAAAGAAGTAATGTTGTTTCCGTGGTATAAAGAAGAAAAGCTGTTACCTTTCCTTCCTTAATTTTGGTTCCAATTATTTGTCGTCTCTGTTGTATTATTTCAATAAGCTGGTCACATTCTTCCATCAGCTTGGTTTCTTGGCGAGATGCGTTCACCTACAAAGTAAACCATGTTGATCTTATTTCTAATTCAAGTGAGAAAAGCCTGTTCCTCTGATGACAGAGTGATGTCCTTTATGGCCGACAGTTGTTAGACATGAAAACTCTTCAGGAGGTGGAAAACAAATCACAGACTGAAGAATTAAATAGGGCTGCATGAATATTCATGCACGTAAGAGTACAAGTACTGGATGACACGTACCTCTAGTACAGTATCCCGCCTCCATTACCTGCTAATGCCAGCATCTGCTAGCAACACGTCTTAAGAAAGCCAAGCATGTTTGGTGCTTCCCAAGAATACTGCCTCATACTCTAACCAATTTCAGCCCAGAATCATCTTGAACTAGAAACAATTTTTACATCACTATTAATCCCCATAAGCGTTATCTTCTGTGGATCTACTAGATTACTGGTTTATCCACTTGTAGGGCTTATTCTCCACACTGAAGAGTCTGAGATGATTCAGTTTTTCTTCGCACAAAAGCCATTTCATACTTTCAACCATTCTTGTTTCCTTCTCTGAAACTTTGCCAGGTCTACCATCTCCTTTCTGGTATGAGAAACAGAACTATACTATATGCTCAAAGTGCAAACTATGGAGTTATACAGTGACAATGTATGTTCACTACTTTGGCTTCCTTGATTCCTAATGTTTGATTTGCTGAATTTAGCATTTGAAAACATAATAATTACTTTCAGTGTCCATGTAGTCTGTGAAAGATTCAAGTAACCAGAGATCCAAGTGACATTACTTAGTCATGTGTATGGAATGTCTTCTTTATCATTGCTAATTTGATGATAAATCAGAATATAATAACTGTGCTGATGCAGACATAATATGAGCTGCTGAAACTGCTGTTAGCACCAAAAAAAGCAACAAAGAATACTAGTTTTCTGTGGAAAATGTTGACTTTCTGTCAAAAAATAAGCAAACTTGAAATAGAAAAGTTTTGTTTTTCAGATGAAAATGCTTTGTTTCTGAATGAGACTGATTTCTTTCAATGGAAAGTTAACATTTTGTATGACAAGCAAAATGTACCTCCCCACCAGCAGTAGTACATATAGCTTAAATAAGCAGCTTAAGGAGAAATAAAAAAGGTGAAAAGTCCTAATCATATCTACAGTGGAGAAAAAATAGAAGGAGTGATTTCAGAATTGAGCTTCCATACTCACTTTGCAAAGAGGGTAAAGCAGCCCTCTGTCCTGGCCAGTTTCTCCTAGAACTACACTAATCACCTTTTCCATTGCACTAGTAGAGCTAGTGGTGAACCAGAACAGGGAACAGTTCCAGGTGAAAACTAACTCTATTTCCCCTCCTTGGTTATTTTTTTTCAGTCCAATCAACACTTTGATCTGTCTCAGCTTTCTTCTTTTTTCTTCCAACAATGTTTTTAAACATGCATTTACCTGTAAGCATATTATAGAGCTCATTAAGATTAAGCAAATGCCTACGTGTCCAAGTTTGGGCCAGGACCAATTTTATAAATACCTTCTAATATATAACACATTGTGTTATATACTCTGGGCAAAAAGGGGACTTGTTTACAAAGACCTGCTTCTATTAAGAATTTGGATTATCGTCCTCAAATCTTTATAAAGTTAAAATTTAGTTGCATATTTCATTGGTTTAAATATTAATTATGCTGTCAGGGTTAAAGAGAAAATAAATTCATTTCTGGAAGGGAATAGATGGTACTGAAAATTCTGAAGAATGCTGTGCGTAGCAGCTGAAGAAGTAGAAACCATGCAGTTTTAGGGTGCCTATTTATTTACTCACAACAGCAATGTCTTCCATCTGGCTTCCCGTTAGAGTCCATGAGTAGAGACAGACCATGGAACAGCTAACCCAAAGCCTCTGACAGTGCACACATCTCTCCACTGATGGCTTACGGAGAATCCAGAAATAATCAACCAAAATATCAGCCTCACTGAAGAGCCAAAATTGGGTTGTGTAGAAGTTGTCCTTCCAGCTCTACCACTTATCATCATCCCACCAGACCAGCTGCGTAACACCTCATCAAGCACTGTACTTTGGTGTGAACTTGTGCAGAGCTGTTTACAACAACGTGTCCAACACAAAATTCTCCCCTGCACCTATTTCACCCATTTCATTAGTGGACTGAAATTCCACCAGCGTGGTGAATCTCAAATGGGCTCAGTCGAAGGGCAACGATCCCATTCACTACACACGGATACAACTCTTTTTACTTCAATAACAAGGTTTGTTCATGCTTGTGCTGACTTTGGCATTGAATTACTGTAACATTTCACAGGATTTTTGAGTAGCTTCCACTCAAAGTGTTACTTCTATCACGACTTATATCATGAGTGTGTTTTGTATGGTAGACCTCAGTAGTATTTGGGGTGACTTTCATGATAGAGAGAGTTCAGAAAGGTTAAGTCAGCAGTGTTTCATTAATGCCCAGATGGTTTAAAAAATAAAGTACTAATTAAATTTTAAATTAAGAAACTCTAGACTAAGAAAAATGAAATGCTTGGAAGAAAACTTTGAATTTCTTACACACTGTCTGCAGACTTCTCTTTTTCCTTTGAAATCTGGAAAGTGTACTCATTTATAAACTTCATTTGAAGACATTTCCAATGTTATAGTTTGCATGAGCTTATTAAAACTGGAAGGAATATTTCCAAAACTATTTTATATGTCTGAGCCTTACATGAAAAAAGAAAACAACACTTAATTTGGGGGCTTTTCTCAAGCTGAAATACTCCTTAATCAAATTTTCAGCCTAGAAGGCCTCTGAATCAGTAATAACTTCATAGTTGAGCACATGCCTAATTTTAAATGCAGCATATTACCAATGGCCCTAAAGGGACTACTTGTGAGATTAACACTGAATATTGTTTACTTGTGTATTTCTGAGGAGTCATATGTCAGACCAAAGAGCCAGAGGCATGGAACAGGGCTCTGCTGTACAGGTGCTACAGAAATACCAGAATAAGACTTTGCCTTCTGCTTGAGTCCTTTGATGAACAGCAACCTTGACAATAACTTCCAGCTGGGACTGGCCAAGGAATGCAAGTTCTGTCTGATGAAAACATTTGAGGTTTTATGTTTTATATTTTTCCACATTAAAAACAAGCCCTCTTTCCAAAGAGTTCATTAAAAAAAGGACTCAGAGTGTCATTTGAAAAGTCCAGAGGCTGTGTCACTGACTTGGGTTGTGGGAGGCCCTGAATCATGCAGAGAACAGAAATTAATTCTGTGTATCCTCCATCCAGGATGAGTACCAGTTCCTAAATATAGGATTTTCATTGTCCAAGAGTTTATGCTAGACTTGGAGACAACTTTCTGTTGAAAATGTCACTGATATCAACGCATATCTTAGTTAGTTAGTTAGATATCTTAGTTTTGGCATTAGAACACTCCTTAGAAATCCATAACTATCGTAAATCTGAAGTATCTTTTTCTGTTGGTACCATTTTAAAAAACTTCTCTTCCATACAACAAAACTTTTAAAAACAGACTCAGAGTCCTTGTTAGGATTTAGTGAAGTTATGACATTTTCCACAACAAAATAAAAAGAAAGGACTTAGTTTAGTCCTTTTGCTTTCATGGGTAATGTATTTCTACTTCCCAAACATCTTATCATTTCAAACAGCTAAAAAAAAACAGTCAGAGATCTTTCCAGGTTTTCCAGACAGATGGATACGGTCTAATGGCCTAAGCCTCAAGGAGTGGGTGTTAAACAATAGAGAAATAGGGTTTCCTCGCTTCTCTGACAGGGAGCTGGAAACCACAAGCCCTCCTGACCCAAAGGGGAAAGCAGGCCAGCTGCTCCCAGATCCACAAGCTGAGAACTGCATTGGAAAGCATTCTACTCTATGTTGAGGCTTCCCAGGCTTTCATCTTCAGAGACCTGAGTTAAATTGCAGCTTAGGTCATATGAAAATGAAAATGGTGGTTTCAAAGTCCCTAGCAGATGTTTGGGAAATCACAAAAACTGTAACGCTGCTAGTGGTTAAAGGTTACAGGAAAGCTTCTACGGTTAATTCAAAGGCAAACAGAGTGCCATAGGACTAAATTCATGCTATGAAAGCTAATATACCAGAATCAAAAGATATTTCAGTATCTCAGCAGACGTTTTTTCCACAGGAGCAAAACTCCCCCTCTGGAATTCCTTATGGGTGAGGCAATTTTATCTGCAAGTGCAAATGCTTAAGTCTGTTGGCAAATAATCCCAAAATGACAAACAAAATAAGAGACTCTAAGAGGTTGCCTGCTTTTTTAAGACTGACTGGGATAAATTAATCAAAACCAGAGTAATTTTTATTCACTGATCCTCCATTAGTTGTGCAAACTGAAGTAAAGTAGGCTGTAGAAAAATCTCTGGAAAGTGAGGTATGTGTTTAGGTTTTAGCTTTCCTAAAATGGTCTGTGTTCCTCGAAATGCCATAGGCATGGCCATCCAGGTAAGCAAAGAATATCAGCTTTTCTTTGTGAGTGTGAGTTGATGGTTACATAATTACTATTTATGCATAAACAAAAATAAGAGGAAAAAAACCAAATTGCATTAATTCTGCTAAACAACCAATACTTTATTGCCACATATTTCTTTCTTTTTACATTTTAAGCCTGAATTCCTAGCCAGGAATTCTTTCCTTTCATATCCCCATTTGATAACACAGGTTGTTTCATTTACTTTTGTAGAGCAAAAACAACTCTTAGACTAAAGCTTTTTCAGATTTTATCAAGTCTAAAAGTAAAACTGATTTTATCTACTGTGACAAACAGTGCCTTTGGAAATATGTGATATTAATCAGCTTGCCATCTGAAGGGATCAACTACAACTGCTGTAGACTAAATTGGTGCAAGAGAAAGGAATGGCCATCTCCCATTTCAAGGTGCCAGAGGCTTTGTTTTTGTTTGCATTCTAAGTTTATCTCTAACCTGTGTCTAGAGGCAGTCTCAGAGCAGGTTAAACAAAGGTCAGCACAAAAGTACAGCAACTGATTCTGGCTACCTAGGAATTTGGTGAATGAAGAACTAATTAGGCAAGGAAAGCTATAGATAGCACTTCAAGTCGCACTGATAAGGATATCTTTCCCAATCTTGACTAAAAGTAAACCTTTTTAGAAGTCTGAAATACTCACATTACTCATTCAAACAGTAAAATTTTTGGTTTGTTCTTTTTTTTTTTTCCTTGCTGTGCTTTGAAGCAGATGGTTGAGAAAAACTAACCAGCAAGGATCCTAGCAGTCCTCCAGTGACATTTACAATCCCATCAGAGGAGCAAAGCAAAACAGAACCACGACAACACAGAAGTTTCACGGAAAGCAAACAAATTGTTTTTCATAAGATTTCCATTAAAAACATTAAACATCTTAAATTCAAATTGTCTGGAAAATTCTAATAAAGAACCTCTCCAGATACAGTGAGGCTGACAGATGACAGACTAGGCCTGCTTCAAGGAACCAAACACTATTTTTTATGAAACACAAATGCAGCATGATGCTGAATCTATAGTTAGACTTTTTCAGCATAGGAAAGCGCATTGGAGGGAAGATATTTACTGAGAGAAAAAATGCAGTTTCACAGCTGGGTTAAACTGCTCTGGGATCATACTGCCAAAAAGAAAAGTCTTTCCCCACTTTCCTTCAATGTGCAGAAGGTGGTGCAGCCACTTGGGGAAATGGCTGGGCTGAGCTCACCTGTCTGACTTGGACACTGCACTGGGACATGGGAAGCATGTAGAGCAGCACAGCGCAGCAGAGGGGGGGCAATTCTGGCACAGTGATGTTTAGGACTGATTAAGCTTTAATGAAACCAGCCCTGAGGAGGGATGTGTTTTTTCAAGACATACTAAGATGGTTAAATTAATCCTTTAAGTCATTATTTTTTGCCCTTTCTGTTAATCGATTCTTTGAAGCTAAATAATAAAAATATTTTTTTTAATTGAACAGTATTTACTTACTTATTGTTCTGATTTTGTTTTTCCTGCTGACACCATGCCTTTTTGTCATGTTGAGCAAAACATTCCTCTTGGCTTATTCAGGGTAGAAAAACAAAACCAAGTAAGTAATTGCTGAAGTTCAAAGAATGCTGAAGATGAACCCCTGTATCCAGCAGTTCAGTACTTAAAATCTGGGGTCTCTGGCCCAGTATTTAGCATATTTGCTAGAGGAGCAATGCCTTTGATCTTCTTGCTGCTCTTGTTATTGTTCAGCAGCTTCTGTTAGGATAGATAATGGAGAAACCTAGGAGTGCTTTGTTCCCATAAAGGTAAATGTCTCAAAGACAGAGCTCCAAAAAGTAAGGGCATTTTGACTGCCCAGTTATGCTCTCAGAGGTAGGCACAAAGTATTACCTGCTGTATTACTTGATCAGTGATTAACAGTGACTGAAATTTACTTTCTAATTCTAAGAATAAGTTTTTGCAGGGATGTCAGTCTGACATAGATGCAAACACATACTCATGTATGGGTGTGAGGCAGAGGAAGAGATGGAGGGAATGGGAACTGGCCTTTTTACCAGACAGTGACAAGAATTCCTACTGGTTTATATTTAGTCCATGCAACCCATATTGTAATCATGACTTTAAAAGTTACAAAACAGTTGTAGGTGCAATAACATACTCTAGTATATGCCTAATCTGTATGTTAACGGTATGCATAAGTGCTGCAGTTCTAGACACATATATGTGACCAATTATACATTTAATTAGTCATTTGTGAAAGCAATTAAATGTTTCCTTAGGCAAATAATATTTGACTACTAGGCTAGGGCATGCTGGGCATGAATTGAGGACATCCTTGAATGAGTATTAATTCTGAAGTATCCATATACTTAGTATGTTTTGTTACTTTTATTTCTAAAATTTCTCTACTATTACGTAAAATTAGGACTCACTGAAGCTTCCTTGAAGCTACTTTGAATGAAATAAAGTTTTATAAGAGTGGAACTAAAGGTAGAAGTGAAGTACTTGTAAATAAAAAGTAGATCATGCCACATATTCCATCTAAACCATGTTAACAGATAAAATATCTCCCTCTCATTAGAAACCGTCAGAGGAAAAAAAAGCTATAAACCTTCCTGAGGGTTTTAGGCATATCAAGTTTGCTAATTAATCTCTCATTGAGAAAAATAGCTCCCAGTTTCCTTCAAGTCCTTCTCCTGCCTACTTTAAAAAAAAAAAAAAAAAAAGCTATTTCTAGGACTTAAAGAGACTATAGCTGCTGAACAAATATCTTGTATCTTCACAAAACTAGGAGGCATTAGGACAGACAAAGAAAGTTTTCAGTGCAGATACTTTACATATTACCTATGCTATGTATTTCATACTGATGGTAAATGCTTTTTTAATCGATTGCCCCTTCCCTATTGTCTAGAAAACCTCACCAAAGTGTATTTCTTATTCCAAAGCACAAGTATTCAGCTATGTATGACTACGGAGGACATTTGCTGCAGTTCAGCCACCAAAATCTACACAAAGGCTTTGCATTAAGATTTTTATAAAGAGAACTACTCAGTTTTCTCAGGCTTTGAATGCAATGGACCCGAATCTCAAAAAGAAGTAAGTGCCATGACAGTGAAAACATGAGCATCCACTGTTTTATTGTCACAGACAAAGCCTCTTTATTGTTTGTGCTTCTTCAGGGAATCACTCTAACAGCTGAGTTCTGACTTTGCTTTCCCTCAAATAGCAGAAATGCTCCACGTATCTCATATAAAAAAGGATGGAGATCACACAGTGTCATTAAATTTAAAGAACCTCTCTTGTAGACACAGTCTAAACAGAAACTTGAATTTTCATTACCTACAGTTTTCCCATTTGGCTTATTTCTTCCTGATAAGGCATAGGGGAAAAAAAAGAAAGAAAAAAAAGATGAAAAAAAAGATAACAGCAGGCTTTTTGCAGGTGCTGCCATCTTCTCTTCATTGGTTTTGCATGGCTGCTTTCACACTGATTTAAAATGTGGCTGACTGGTGTAAGCATTCACTATCTGTGCTAAGGATCTTTCAATACACAACTTTGTTCAGGTGATTGCATAGCATAGCTATAAAAACACCCAATAAGACACAAAAACAATTTTTGGTTGAGAAGTTTCTGCTGAGATTTAGCCTGCAGCATATCTTTAGAAGCAGCTAGAAACTGAACATTTCCATTACAAACAGAAAGCAAAGGAGGCAGCAGTTTGAGGGCTATGCAATTATAGGGAAATGTCTTCCCCTCTTTGAATAGCCAAAAATGATTTTGCAGCAGTGTCCAGAATTTGCTTCCTATGACGTTTGGTGAATTGAAAATAAAACCAAACCAAACCAAAAGACTGAGGTACAGATGTTATAAAACTGCCTACAAGCAAAACCTATTTCCTTTCCCCTCTCCCTTGGATAATTGTTCCAGTTTTTCCTCCAGCTGAATTCAGATTATGTTTCTGCATAACAAATGAGAGCAGCTTCATTGTATTGACTAAATAATAGATGCTTGATCATATACTTCCTAGAAGAGATAAGAAAAATGTCCAGAAACAATACTGAAAGTGTTAAGAAAAAAAATAACTGGCAGAAGAGTCTCACACTCAAATTTGTGCCTAATGTCAATTATTGTCATGATCTAACACACCTGCAGCAAACTCATGTTTTCCTAACAGCGAAGTGCCTTGCAAACTCGCAATTCCAATTTTACAATGGTGGTTTTAGAAGATTTGTCCAAGGTTCTTACAAGAAATTTCAGTTACCAGCAAAATTCTGCAGCAGTGGGACCCCAACTGCTGCAGAGGGCTTATACATGGGCTGTTAATGTATGCCATTTAACTTCTTTTCCCCAGCTATCTTCCCCATAACTGCAAAACAAAGCTGCTTTCCTGACACACAGATGTTTTTATGGACTCTTTAGAGACACATGCTGATTGAACCACATGCTAGAGGGCTCCCTCACTGGGTGAATGTCCATGGAATTTATAGGTAATAATCTACCAGGTCTGGTTTTAATGCTTTATTTACAGGTTTTCTACAGATATTACAAGACGCATAAAAACTGCAAACTAGAACTACAAATAGGCTCTGAGCACTCTGATCTAGCTATAGATGTCTCTGTTCATTGCAAGTTGGCCATTCCAAATCCCTTCCAACTCAAATGATTCTATCATTCTATGATTCTATGAAATAGTTATATTGAAGTTTAGAATCCATTTCTATTCAATCTTCTCAGTTTGCACAGAAAACTGCATTTTATCATATGAATCAACCTATCATTTGTTACAACCAAGCCTGGTGATCCTCACAGAGGAGGAGTACTGGGACTCTGGGGCTCTGCACTCCCTCACATGCTGTGGAAAGATGCAGAAAGCAGCCTGGCCAAGTGTGAGGATGTAGACCTGCCATTATCTCCAAGGAAGGAAAACAAAACTTTCCTGATGAACAGCTTGGGGATTTTCAGGAAAAATCAAGAAAGGACAAATGGAATCTCAGAGGAACGGAGAGTGCAAAAGCAAGGGTAAAAGAAAACATGTCAGGAATGAGTCTAGAAGGTGAGTAAAATCAATGTGCCTGTGTGCTTCTAAATAAAAAGAAAGACTGGGGATAAAAAAGATTTTAAGTGTCTGAAGTGTGCAGTTCTCAGGGTGTGGCTCCCACTGAGAAAATGGGATTTTTTTAATTAAGTGTTACCATAAACTAAGCGTTAGCACAGACCATACTTTCATATTGGGCACAAACTCAGTCATCCAGATTTTATAAAACACTTAATAATATCTCAGCTTCGCTTAAAGCAGTAAAGACAAGTCTGGCTTGATTTATTCACTCAACTTTTCCTGCTGATAGGCCCAAAACCACTCACAGGAACCCAAGCCTGGAAGTGGACTCCTCCAGTCTCTCAAGATTAGATCCCACATCAGGATAAATCTTGTCACAAATTGATGAAGTCCATCTAAAAATAGTTAAGATTTACGTCCCCATTGCTGTGACGAAAGGCAGCTCCCGAGCCCCCTCCCTTGCTGCTGGAAATCATCCAGTTTCCAGAGAGTGCACATTGTTGACCAGTTCCTGCCTGCCAGTTTGAGAGAGAAGTGAAAATGGCTCTCTTTCTGAACGGAACAAGCTTTAGTTTTAGGACAGGGAGTGACAGGATTTAGTTTTTGCTATAGATGAAGTTACAATCGTCTGATGAGAAGGATGTATAGTAAATAATGAATCTGCCATAAGTCTGTTGCTGGGAAGCCTTTAACAGCACACTCTGATGAGAAACAGTGGCACTGTAACAACATTTGGTTTGGCTGCTGAGGATGCATTTCTGCAAAAGACACATGGTCTGTTTGTTGTTCATTTTAAGAAACATCAGCTCCTGGTCCATATCAAAAGCCAAAAATGACATTCATTTTTCCTTTCTCGTGACAGCGTTGGGGCTTTTTTGTTTGTTTCCTGAGACGATATACGCTTTTTTAAAAAGTTAGTGTTTGTTTCTAGTTTCAACAAACACATGTTAATTAGAACAATTGTTTTTGATGTACCCCTTAATAAAAATTGAGTAACTTTAACCTCCTGCTCTTCTTTGTTTTTCAAAGTTCACATTATTTGGCATAAAACTCCCCAGGCTTCTCTTGCTGGGTTTTAAACTCTGAAAATATAAACCAGCACTAAAATAATTTTAAATTAGGTAATGTTAATCTAGCAGATTTTACAGTGCACTACCTATATTTTTAAATGCCTGAAAATGGCATTAACTATATTTTACATCATTATCTGTAATATATTGTATCAAAAAAGAAGAAAACTGTGAGACCTCCCCTATAAAACTAACTGCCTGCTCAGTTTCAACCAGTTAATGAGTTCATATCGCAACACTAATGTAATCATTGGAAACTTAGGCTTTTCTAAATATTTTCTGATTTTATATTTTTAATATTAACGTTACAACAGCATATTGTTTCTTTCATTCTCTATTTTTGTTTGGTGATTTTTGGTATAGAAGAAGCACAAAGAAGAGCACACTGAATTTAAAATTCTAGGTAAGCCTCAGCATCTCGAGTGTTTGAGATATACGCATCATATCTGAAGTTTTCACATAGTTCTGGAAAAAACAGATAGCCTCAGAGTTTACTTCTACATCCCCACTTGCCTGATTTCCAGTGATGCTTAGGTCCAGGGTTTTGACTGAAGCTCATTTCTTAATATTCAGCTAATTTAAATGCTAATTAGACTAATTTGAAGAATAAGACGTGGTAGGAATTTATTAACATCTTTGCTGCTATTTCTTTACATCTACAGAGAAATTTTCTAAAACAGGACTCAAGGGGCAGTAGCACATCTGTTACAAGTTGAACAAGTTGGATTTTTTGTAATAGCAAATCTTACAGCTGGAAATACAGTGCAGAGGAGGAGGAACAATTTAAATTTTCTGTATCTAGCACATCTTGGATATATGCCATTAATGTAGAGGAGGCTTTATGCTGTCCTGGGCTCATCTGCTTCATACTTTTTGCTCTGAGTTTTATACTTATATTGGAAGAAAATGTGTCTCATCTCTGTCTCATTATCCGCAACAGTCATCCCATCCGATGCCACATTTATTCTGATGATGTTATTGCTGTGTATTATAAAGAGCTCAAATCCACTACCTCAAGTCTAATCTTGTGATAACTTTCATGGTTTTGTAGAGCCCCACTCTACAGAGTGGCTCTACAGGGGTGACAGGCCAACCATCTGGTAGAAAAATGGATGCAGTGATCTCTTTGGAATATCAGTCTTGTGTTTTTTTAGTTTGTTTATTGTTTGTTGTTTGTTTTTATTGCTCCAACATCTGCCATTGCCACTGTCTGTAAGTATGCATCTTTTAAGACATGACTTTGAATCTACTCACAAGCAACAATTGCTCTTGGGCCTAGTTAGGTAACTGAATTTTGACCTGAAAAAGAAGTCCTACAGAGATGGCAGGTGGCTGTGTTAAGGCAATGTATGTCAGAATTAACTTTCTGCCCATCATACTTCTGTCTCAAAGCTCTGGGTTGAGACTACCTTCCTCACCCAAATTCCTGAGGACTATTCTCCAGGTAATGCTGACAAAGAACCTGGCTTCCTTTTGCATGTATAGACAGCCATACTCAACACTACTATTATTATTATATGCAGCTAGGCATATGCTGCATACTCTTCTCTGAATAAATAAGGTTGCTGCAGTAATCATAATGCAGGCAGGAATTAAATGTTCCTGTGTTTAAGCCTGTCAACAGACAGTATTGTAATGCAAACAAAACCCCAATATACTTTAAGAAGCTGAGAAGGTCTCATAGAGTTGGAAAATGTAAAAAGAGAACTGCTAAAACAGTCTGTTTTGGACTCTCTTTTCTTCCTATGCAAGCTCGCATTGTTAAATTAGTCTGTGATAATTTTAATTTGCATATAGAGCAGCAGTCCCCACAGGGCCATCTCAAAGTATCCTCTAGATTTGGAGGTAATTTGAATCCAGGTCCTTCCTTACTGTGCTATCCTCAGGCAACTCAAAGACTTGTAGGCATCTTTATTCTTTGGAAGAAAAATATATTTCTTACATGACTTTTGAAGGCCACATCTGTATTTAGATACTTAATTCTGATTTTAAAAGTAATCAGTGGCAGACAGAATGCATTGTGGGTCTGGGCCTAACTATTTCTTTGCCTTAGTTTTCCATCAGTACATATTATTCTGCTTTGCAAAGGAGCCAAGTAGATAAGCATTCTACAGATATTGAGTGGTGTAACCAAGTTTAGCAGTGTTGATGGTCAAGCAAACATAAAATCGTAATTTAAAGGGAACAAGAATGAATGTAAAGAGGATTAGCTATAATGGGAATACCATCTAACAGTGAAAAAGTTCTGTTTATCATGACCTTAATTTAGTTTTGCACTTGTTATGATTTTGTTTAAAACTTTTCTGAAAGCTCAAAGTGAATGTAATTCAGTTTACAAGTTTTTCAAATACAGGTCAGTACTCACTTCTACATGTTGACAGGTCTGAATGAGTTTTGCCAGAAGAGTTTCCAGTTCAGTATTCCTCTTAATAAGGTTGGTGAGGTTACTCTCCAAATTTTGCTGTACGTAAGAAAGAAAAAACAAATTAGTATTTTGAAGAATTTAATGCTAAGGGAAACAGTTGAAAAGTATATTTTCATAATCTGAATTATGCAATTACAAAGGTATAAACATGACATTCATTTTGGCAGAAAAAGGCAAAAGAGCAGAAAGTTCAAGGTAAGTGTCAGTTCATAAAAAAAATAGTTTCTGAGGACCTACTGAAAACAAGGTTAAGATTTAGTCAGGGACAGAAGCAGAGGATTAAGGAGAAAAGCAGGAAGGTGAAAATACTTTGCCAATTAAAAAAATGAAACTTTGTCTGAGACCATTTATTTTGTTCCCTGCTCTCAGTCTAACAGCTGAATTTAAAAACCTGCTGCTAAATGAGGCCTTCTAGCACGTCCTCCTTTGGGACTGAACTTGTAAGGGCCCAGCAGTGTGTCAGCACTTGCTCCTTGGAATTCACAGTGCTGAGGGAGGGGGTTAATCTAAACGATTTAATTCTCTACTTCCCTGGAGTCTGATTTTTGAATAAATAAATCTAAAGAAAGCCACCATGGCCAGGTACAAGAAGGAAGTATCTACGCACTGATTGTGCCTTCACTAATTATTCTTTAGAGACGATATGTGGCTTGTGCCTGTGTTTATCTGCTGATTACAGCCACAAATATGCATCTCACAATCTGTGAGCTTGGAGCTTTTACCTCTCAGGCTACATCCTGGCTGCTGTGCAACTGCATGTCAGATTGAGATCCTGAAACAAATGGTGCAGCCTCCTCCCTCCCTGCTGTACCACAGGAAGGAAATCCAAGCTCGAGTGGTCATGGTGGCTGTGATCTACTTCCTGATCTGGCTGCTCTGGGACCAGGACCATGCAGTGTCCTGTGGGACCAGCAACTACTGGCTCTTTGCTTTTCAACGTACATCCTGTGGTAGCTGTTGGTTTACATATAAGTCCATCTTCTGGAAGCGTAAAATGCAAAGTTTCCAGACAGACAAAAAATCCTGTAAATATAACTTCAGTTAACAGACTGGGAAAAAAAAATAATGAAAAAAAAACAGTCCTGGCTGTAAACAATCATATGTTCTAGTAACTTCATATGCATGCATTTCGTATTGAAAACACTGAGGATAGCTGATGCGTGAAGCTTTTCCTCATAGCTGTTTTTCTATTTTTCCTATTTAAATGTGAATCCTTTACAACCATACAGTCCCTTATAACCTTTGCCTTCTAATTGTACAATGTCCTCCAAAAAGTCCCCACTAAAGCAATCTAGACAGTGCTAAACAAGAGTATCAGAACCGAGCCCTTCCCATAAGGGCCACAGTGTCTCTGCAGAGCTCTAATTAATTTCACCCCTGCTCATCTTTTTATTAATGGGCTTCCCTTCTCCACACTACTACTTTTCTCCCCAGTATATCTTTTTGGTCACTGAAGGCCCTTCAGCTGCCGCTACCATATTCTCATCCTTCCGTCTTGATGACACCAAGCTGAGTGGTGCAGTTGACATGCTAGAGGGAAGGGATGCTATACACAGGGACCTGGACAGGCTTGAGAGGAGGGCCCACGCCAACCTCATGGAGTTCAACAAGTCCAAGTGCAAAGTCCTGCTCCTGAGTTGGGGCAATCCTAAGCACAAATACATTCTACGCAGAGAATGACTTGAGAGCAGCCCTGAGAAGGATTTTTGGGTGCCAGCTGATGAAAGACTCAAGATCATCTGGCAAGGTGTGCTTGCAGCCCAGAAGGCCAACTGTATCCTAGGTTGCATCAAGAGAAGTGTAACCAGCAGGTCAAGGGAGGTGATTCTGCCCCTCTACTCTGCTCTTGTGAGACCCTGAGGTGGGGGGGGACTTTATAAGGGCATGCAATGATAGGACAAGAGGAAATTGCGTTAAATAGGAAGAGGGTAGGTTAAATAGGAAGATTTAGGCTAGATATTAGGAAGAAATTCTGTACTGTCAGGGTGGTGAGAACTGGAACAGGTTGCCCAGAGAAGTTGTGGATGCCTCCTCCCTGGAAGCACTCAAGGCCAGATGGGCCTGTGAGCAATGTAGTCTAGTGGGAGGTGTCCCTGCCTATAGCAGGGGTTGGAACTAGGTGATCTTAAAGGGCGCTTCAAACTCAAACCATTCTTTGATTCTATTCTATGATCCTCCTGTATCCCCAGTGTCTCTGTGCACATATTTCAAATGAGTGTGCTTGTTTTCTGGCACTGTTCCCGACTATTTCACACTGTTTCAAAACACTCTTTTCTTTGCTGTCCCTCTATGCAGCCACGCAGTCTTTTGACTCCTTGTATTTAGCTACAACTGAATGAAGCTGGCAGTATTTCACTGCTGAACCATACACACTTTGGCATTTACCAGGGCTGATGCTGTAAACACTGGAGGAGCACTGTCCCATTAAAGAGAGTACAGGATTTAGATGCCTTTATGTATGTAAGTCATCAGAGCCATGATTAGTGTTTTTAACTTTGGCATTTTCTTCCCAGCACAACCTTGCCTATCACGTATCACAAGCTCTGGCTGTAAAAAATGCTTTCTACACTGCATTTATTTTATAGCTCATTAAAAACAAAGTGTAACAAGAACAGCAATTCTTTACAGAACAGTTTGAATTGTATCTTACATATTTCCATAAGATGTAATGTGAATGATCATTTAATTGCAAAGTCATGTTTGCCATGCTGTTAGATGGCCCTCTACAGAGCTGAGACTCATATGCAAAGTCTAAAAACCATATACAATTACAGCATCAGATAACCTTTGTCTTTAGAACAGTTTGTTAAAGGGATCCAAAGGTGCAAGTACTCTTGAAATCATAATTATGTGTTCTCTTATTGCCTATATACTTATTGAGTACCTGATACAAAAGAATTAAGATGAAAACTGTATATTCCTGGCAGCATTTAATTTCAAATGTATTGCTGGACATAATAAATGCGAAATGTTGGGGCAAATATATACTACAATGAAAAACTGTTCTCAAAACTGTTAGGGAATACTATCGTGATTTATAAAAGCATTAAGTTTCTTAAACAAAGGCCATTAGTACATGAAAAGTAAGCATTTTTCACTGAAACAGAAATTTATTTACCTACAGATTTTATTTTAAGTCTGTTACATAAACATTCCAGACTTTGTGGTTGGACTCGATAATCTTTAAGGTCTTTTCCAACCTGAATGATTCTATGATTCTATGATTCCATTATCTGCTCAGTGAATATAAACATGAGGCAATATATTATTATGGCTGCAGATGAGTCTCCTGATGTCCTTCACATTTATTAATTGTAAAATTAGAAGAGAACTATTATACACAAATATAACTTACAATGCTCCGGAGATCTTAAACAGTGTCATTCTCAAACTGGAAAGTTTTGGACTTTGTTTCATTGTAGTTTGGTAGGCAAGAGCTTGGGGTCTCTAGAGGTAAATAATTATCAGAATTTTGTTGAACTTTTGTTGAAGCACATCAGTTTATACTAATGCTTTACTAAATAATAATAACCTGGTAGCTGATTTCTGAAATTAATGTCAGTCTTCTCAGTTTCACTAGGGCAAGTACAAAATAGCAGAAGTTAAAACTGGACTGTCTTGAAAGTTGCTAAAATTCAGTCAACTATAACAGTAAATTCACTTGGATTTTTCTTCCTCTAGTTCTTGTCCCTATTCCATGCATGTACAGATCATAACACTACCCTAACTACCACACAGCATTGTTAAGAAAGTATATTCCTACACTATCATGAGCTAATGTGAAAATGAGATCCAGAATAAATTATCTTTTTTCCTCCCAACTAATCTTCTATGGCCATTCTCAAAAGTTAACCAAGTTACAACTATGTGTTTGGAAATTTCCTGGCTAGATCATAATTTTTGAAAAAATTCTACCTGCGTGTCCTTATCTCTTTTGTCACTTGCCAATTTTGTTTGCTAAAACCAATCTTGGAAATTTGAGGGATGTTTTTGAATAAGCTCAAGAGTTATACATTTACTCTGCAAACAGACTTCCAGCACATTAACTCTGGATGCAAGCTGCTTGAAAAAAAAAACAAGCCAGGCTGAATGCTTCCTGACTTATTAATGCAGAGCTAGCTCAAGATCTTGAAATTCCATGTGTGCTTTGCAGCTGTTTTTTACAATACCCAGCACAAAGTGAAGAAAATGCTTACTGTCCATTTAGCATGGTGTGACAATTGTACAACAACATCCTATAATCTGGGGATAAATCCAAGTAGACAGACTCACAGATGTAACTGAAAAGGACATTTGAGGATGATGTTTCATTTTGATTCTGCATGCCTACAAAATGATATGATCCAGGGAATGGAATCTGAAGTTAGAAAAATTCATGCAAAAAAATAAAGGCAAGTCATGACTGGATGTCTTCCTTAAGCTGCTGTCTAGCCCACACTGAAGTATTGGTATTTCTGCAGTAATGATTGCGTGAGGTTCATGCCCTGATTGAAGTGAGAGGTCAGACTAGATGATCATAATGGTCTCTTCTGGCCTTTAAATCTATCAGTCTATGAAAACCAAATGTGAACCCATGCCCTTTGCCAAATTAACAGTCTCACGCAAAGCACTGCTTGTCTAAAATAGGAAGGTAGCACAAACAGCTAGTCCTAAGCTACTACATGGGTTGAAAATACTGTCAAAATAAATTAATTTAAGTCTCCAAAGAATAAAAATGCTGAGTTGTGTACTCCTGCCTTATGTGACAGCAGAGAGAGCAACAACATCCCCGAGAACTTCTCAGTGACATTTTTCTGCTCTACAGAAAATGTCTGTTCAAAGGGTCACAACAGAAAGCTAAAGCTATCAGCTACAATGAGATTTTCCTGCTATCACTAAGTATAAGTACTCATTAACATTCTCCACTTAAGAGATTTCTTTACCTTTATGAATTTCTTTTGCTCATGGAGTGCTTTTAGAATTGTTCCTCTGAGACTGCAGCACATGCTATGACTCAAGTACTGGAACAGTCCTTTGCAACAACAGTGCTGTTCATTATTTACATCAAAAATGTCACGATCAAAGCCTTTTGGTAAAAAACTTTGGCGACAGTTTGCAGCTTCTGACTTGAGTAAGGTATGTTGGATGGGGACCTGAGCAGCCCGATCTAGTGGGTGGCAGCTGGAACTGGATGGTCTTTAAGATTCCTTCCAATCTAAGCCATTCTGTGATTTTGTAGTTTTATGATTGTTTTGAGGTTAACTCCTAGTTTAAAGAAAAAAACAACTTCAGATGTCTTCTGAACTTACCAGAGCTCCCTACAGTGGAAACTAGGTATAGGTTTTGCAAGAACCACAGCCACCTTCCTACCATTCCTTTACAAATGACCAAACTGAAACAGATCACATATTTTCATACTTGGTTGGTGTGACCAAAAGCCACACAGTTACACAGCAGTAAAAGAGAGAGATTAGAATAAAGCACCACAAAACAGAAGTGGAATCAAATCCCATTTTAGTCAAATTAGCAGGGGAACCAGAGCAGTGTTGACATGGCAGATCAGTCTTTAGGATACGCAGACTCTCTATAGATTGTAAATACATACCCCATTACTAACAAAGTCCATGTAACCACATTTTCACTGTAACTGTTTTTCTCCTAACTTAATAAAGTTATCCTTGCATGTGCTCCAGTTATGTTTCCACCTTGCTGTGGTGACATACCCTATGAACCAGCCCTGCTGCCTCCAGGAATTGCGTCTAATCTATTAAAAAAGTTGCCAATCAATTCCAGAAGAACTGCCAGAATATTAAGAATGATTCTGAACCAGGTTTTGGGGATATGAGAGTTTAATGTTTCCTTTGGTGTTTTTTATTTAAATGGACATGCCAGGCACACGTGGAAAAACTTAAGCTAATTTTCATTCTCTGTACTTGTCCTGAAACAGATGACTGCTCTTCCATAGGATATACATGCTTGACTCTGTATTTCTTCAGCTAGGGAACGGTAACATTTGCAGTTAATAGCAATGATTGACCTCAAGTCTCAAATGTGCAGAGTTTGACAATGTACTCTACATTTCCAAGTGAAAAGAAATAGCAGCTATGATGTTGATACACTCCTGGGGACTATGCTTTTTACCTCAAGTGATTACTGTATATCACAAGGAAAGACCCCTGAGATACTGCACTGTTAATTAATTGTCCAGGACTATTTTTATTAAAAGTGCAATAAAAAGAGCTTCAGTTGAAGCCACTATGGCTTAAATAATGTTAACTAAATTAGGTCTGTTTCCATATACCACAGGAATGCTGCTTATTACTTTATTAACTCTTATTTAAAATGGGACTTTGGGAAAGTAAATGGAATCCAAGTATTTCAGATTCTTGAGCACATCAAATTCTTAATAACCAAGAAGATAACACTCCAGGGAAAACCTCCACTTGTTCTCTCACTTCTCTGCAAAGCCATGCCCTCAGTATACCATGGATGCCTGCCATTTGCAGCCACAGTTCTGGCCTTGGTTTCAACTAGAGGTGCCACACTAATTTGCTTCATGAGTTGCTATGCTACAACGCTCCTTAGTCTTCACTGCTCTTCTGTTCCACAGAGCATAACAGAAATTTCACAGCTGTGGTCTGTGGAGAAAAGGACAGGATGAGAACCATATATAGCACACTATAGCAAAAATTTTTCTTTGATGTGATGAAGTAGGTTTTGGAAAGAAACAATATATATGCTTGAGAACTGTTCTAAATGCAATAAGAAGCATGATTATAAGGAGCACAGGCCAAGAGAACTGACACTGATTAGATATGTGAATTTGACATATAAAAAAATAAAATGGGAAGGGGAGGGGAAGAGTTGTTTTCTCGGGGCATTCAAACTTATTTTGTCCCAAGTTATACAGTGACAAAACTGACATTAGGACAAGTAACATTTTTTTAATAGATTCCCATTTCAATCAAAATATTCTGAGATATACAAACACTGGCTTGGCTGGGATCTTGGGAGGTTAGTTCAGCCCTCTGTCTAATGAATCAGTAATCAAAGAACTATAATAATAATCAGGAAAAGAAATATAAACATTTGAATGAATTTTAAAACTACATCAGTGTTGGGCTGATATGTGAGCTATTCAAGGTGTGCAAAACTGTAGATAGATTTGAGGCCCAACTATACAGATATTTTTTCTTGAATGTAGTATTCAAACTGGAAGTTGAAATGTTAAAAGAGCACAGCAAATACCAGGCAAGCTGAATTTAAAGAATGTCATTAAAGACTTACTGAGGAGGGCTGAGTGGTTCTTTAGCTCACTTTTTTCCCTATTTGCTGATCTCGTATGGTAAAAGGGGTTAAGGGGAATTGAACCGTTGTACAACTTTCCTGCAGCATCCAGACTGCATCTGCTTCCAGACTCCTAAAACATGGGATAAACTTGAAACCAAGTTCCTGCTCATGAGATGTCTAATCTAATCTTGAGCTAGCAAGATATGGGAAGTAGTCATCGCAAAAAACGAAGCTCTGAGTTTTGCACATAATTAATGAGAGACATTTATAGGAAGAGAAAGTAAAAACTCATCTGAGGAGCCACAATTTATGCAGTATTATTAAAGTCCCAGCTTCTACAGATGTCTGCCTCAACAGTTTTTGAAAGCTTGTATTTTATTTGAGAGGTTACATTATGGAAAAAAAAAAAAAAGAAGCCTGTTTTTAATCAGTAAATATTACTGCATTTTGTAGTTGAAAAATTCCACCTTATCTAGCCAAGCATGTATAAAAAGCAATACAGAATTACATCAAACTAGCAGGTTAGAAAAGACAGATAGGCAAGTAATAGACAAGGTTAACATGGTGATTTGGTTTGCGTTAGGTCGGAGACCCATGGAGTTGTCCTAAATCCTGTTTAGCTTTTTCTGCTGGTCTCTGACAAAACTGCCATTTGAGGGAGCTGAAGCCACTTGCTTTTATGCTTCTCCATGATTAAGGCTGGAACTCTGCCTCGTGGCATGGTTGGAAAGGATGAGATGCCTGTAGGCACACCCTAGCTTTGTCTGCTACTGGTGAAGCATTCTGAATAGATTATCAGAAGGCATTTATTCAAGAAACACGACTATCTATCTGTGCAGTGCCTTTAGTAAAGAAACCAGTATATGTGTGTACAAAACATATTCCCAGCTGTTGTTCCGGCTTCTCTTTAGGAGCCATATTGGCACCACTGTTAAGCCTAAGTGAAGCCAAAGTACAGCACCTCTTTTGAAGAAACAAAATCGAATCCACTGTCCAACAACACGATAAATTAGGCAACTGTCAACCAACTAGTCAACCAGAAAGACCTCTCCTGACTGAGAGTGACTTAGGGGAATCATACTAAGCAAAGCACCATACACCATTATGTTTTACAGTACTTTTTCTGCTTAAAAATGATCCAGGATTTTGCCAATAATTATACCATGGGCTAATTCTTCCACTCAGTTGCACTCTAGTTTTGTGGAACTGAGATCATTGGTGGTTTAGTCTTTACCTTCCATGGAGTACGCCCCAGCTGCAATACGTTATTTGCAACAAGTGTTGGCATCCTTCCAGTTTAATGCTCATTCTGACACATGCTCTTCATGTCACAACCCACAGTTAGAGCTGGATCTAAACAAAGGTGTAAGTCTCTTTGTGTTTTCTCATTTGTTCTATTTCTTACTTAGTATACTAAAATTCTATACTATGTAGGTCACTCCAAACGCCTCTTGTTTATTTCCATGGAAACCACATCAGATACAAAAAGCACAATAACACTATTTGAGAGAGCAAACTGTCAGCTACAAAACACCATTTTTCAAATTAATCATCACTATTAGCTATGCATTTTTACCAGCAATGAACAAGCGCCTGCATGCCATGCTTGTAACAATCTGCACCAGTGGAGACACCCACTGTGACTGTCACCACTGCTGAAATGCACCACCCACCACCTCACCATGCTCACATCCACTGTCTGGTTCCAGAAACATTCACCAGGTGTCAACAGGTGCCATTTTTTCCTCATGGAGGAATACAATTCCACACCTTTGCTTCATACACACTCCCGTCAGACACCATTCGGTCATTTTGTCCCTCTGCTGCCATCTGTCACACTGCAAAAACACGTAATGGGATACTGGTGGGAAGGTTCAACCTCTACTGCCATATGACCAACATCTGCCTCTGACTCCATGGGCCAACATAACAAAACAGGAGGTATTACTTTTGGAGCAGCCCTTGTAATTTCTCCTTCCCATCCTAAGATATTATTTTTCACTCTTTACTGGACTATACATTCACTAAAATTAAAATGCAATAACCAATTCAAAGTTAATGCAACTATAATTTGAGGGGTCAATAACTCAAATACAGACTATTATTGAACAGCCCCTGGCAAAATATGCTTAATGATTAAAAAAAAGGCTAGCCAAAAGCAAATGTCTTATGAAGACATGCAGATTCGCACAATTCTCTTATTCAACACTGCAGATAGTAACAGATGTGTTTCATTTGAGTAATATGAACTAATCAATTAGTATGAACAAGTGAATTGCTTATTCTAGCATGAACAATTGCAAGAGAATATGTCAAAGCAGTGTATTTTAGCTCAAGAAGATATGATTGCAAGATTGTGGACCATAAACTTTCATAGTTTATTTTTAGTACGTTCTTAGGATAATACATCACTTACTGTATGCCAAACCAATAACATAACTGAAGCCAGTTCTACTTTGTCAATACTTGAGGTCATGTCATTACACTCCAAATATTATTTTCTACTTTTTTTCTTCAGTTTACATACAGCTCAAAAGTGTATACAGTGTAAAACTTTCTCTCAGTAAGAGAGTGTTCAATACTTTCCTAGTAATATCACACAGCTCTGGTCACTTAAGACATCTAAAACATAGCACTAAAAATAAAAATTCTGCTGTAGTTTGTCAAGAAGCTAGGTCACATCATATGAAGTCAAAGGATGCTTTTAGTAAAAGAGTATGAATAGAAGCCAAAATGTGAGCACCTGTATCAATTCACACTTGTACTGTGTAAACACCGACTCTTCTATCACTGTTCCCATTTACAACATGTTATTTTACTCTGCAGCTTCTAAGTTGCAATTTTCCTTTGTTTTCTTCACGTCTCAGATTATCAACTGAAAACTAGAACCCTCAGGAAAGAGCTACATGTTCCCTTCATGAAGTAATTACACAAACTTACAATATATCCACAAGTGCTAATAGCTAGAGATTTTGAACACTTCACTAATAAATTAAGGAGAACATGCTTTGTCTTTGGCCTTGGTTAGAACATTAAATATTCAAATTTACTAACACAAATTTGGCATCAGAAACAAGAGCATTTAATACATAGAAATCTAAAGCTATACATTTCCTATAAATCGTAGAAATCCATAAATGCTCAATTATGAACGAATATTTATGAATAACAGAGAATAAAACATCTAATTGCACAGCCCCTCTTCTAGAAGAACAAGCTATATTTGTAACCCAACTCTTCTTTGAAGCCTTAGAAAGTTAAGAAAAATCATGATGATTTTAAAGAGTCATTTTTCTGTTGTCTCTTCTTCCTTCAAAATGCCAAGTTCTGAAACGATTTGCTCCTCCAGAGGAAATTGCATGTGACTAATGAAGCCTTTTAACTCACCTTTGAACAATTTACAAAGAATCTTAGATACTTTCATCTTACCCAGTCCAGCATATCTAAATTAGGGATGCAGAACTGAGCAGGTCTTATATGGCTTGTTCATCATCTTCACATCAGGTGGGCTAACAGTTGCAAAATGGAGAGCCAGCCTGCCTGAATCTTCCCATATAGTCCTGGACACTCTTCTGTAGCAATTTATCACAACAGGCATTCAGGCAGTGAAAAATACATGCCCTTGTACTTTGTTGAAAAGACTTGCAACTAACTTAGAGAGATGTGCAAATCCAATTATTCCTGGAGAAAGAGAGGCAGAGATCTTAACATTTCATTTGACACATTTAGATAACGCAATTTATGCAGACTTCCTCCGGACAAATTATTCATTTAATTTATCACAGCCTTTGAAGTTTTCCCTACTATCAAGGGTAACAAACTTTTTCCACTAAAAATATGAGCCAAGGTTGATGACGTAAGTATGCTTTTCAGAACACTTAGGGAAGATATGAAAATTTTGCAGCCTATGGAAGTATTCACTTTGGGTCTTTAATGAACTAATTGAGATTTTTATCTCAGACAAAGTTTTCTTGGGAGAGAAGACATGGACTTGATTCACACAGTATTACTTCATGTTTGTAGTAATGAACAGTCAGGACTACAGTCTCTGCAAGAAGCACTTTCTCTTTGGCTACATAAAACATGCACAAAGTAGCACGCACTTACACCGGCACTCTTCCATGCCCTGTGATGTGCAAAAAATTGCTCTGTACAAAGTACAAATGTGGAAGGCGAATAAAGTCTCTTCTGGTGTTTCTACGTATGATTAGCAATAGCATTTCGAAGTCTCACAACACTGATTTAGGGCTGAGTCTGATTTCATACATTCAAAAATTTATAAAACATTCCATGAAAATTAGTCTTTAATTTCCTTCATTAGGTACTAAGTACTTTTATTAGTTAAAGAGCTGTTTCGGTAATCAAAGCTTTACTTGAATTTAATTACTGGCTCTGTGTGTGTGCACAGATACGAATGTGTTTTAACAAATCCTGGAGTAAAATCAGGCTACAGATCAGCCTGTAGCATACTGTTGTAGTATACTGGACTGTCTGTATTTTGGTATGATTTACCCAATTTTATTTCAATTGTGTTGAGCATTTTCAATCCTCTTTGTGAATACTATAGGGTCATGTAACAACCAGAAGTGAGCTATGAATGGGAAAGGAGAAATAACACCTATTTCCTGCTGTCCTGGTCTGCTCTTTCATTTTTCTCCAGGATTTTGGAAAGCAAATCCTAGCAACACTTGTCAGACCTTAGGGCATTACACTCTCTCAGCCAGAGAGGCTTTGATTCGTCTTTTCTGCACAAACGCCTGCTTGCTCTGTGCACAAACGTGCAATTTTGTGAGATGGCCAAGAAAGTAATTGTGCAAATAGCCAAGGAGGTGCCAGGAGGACTATGCCATACATTGCTTGCATAACTGATGTCAAGAGCAGATCTATTTCTCCAATTGCTCCGCTATTTCTATTAGCATATACATTTTACAGTTACATGCTGACAGGAAAGCAAGTTGGTGTCAGTACGCCTTTCACTTTATTGTAGCTGTTCATGCAGGATATGGGAATTACACTTGGGAAATTATATATTCTAGATAATATTACTGAATATTGAATATTGAAATGACAGGTCCATTAACTTGTGGTTTTTTTTTGTTTGTTTTTGTTTTTTTTACAATTGTTTCTGCCAGAGCACTTCCTATTCCACATACTTACAGTTCAGAACTAACTTTTATTCAGGATTTGTTAATTAATAAGGATTTAATTATTCTTTACATTTCAATATCTTAGTCATTTCTTGCTTCTTGTAAAATATGTTTGTTCTCAAAACTAACGTAACAGAAATAATAGAATCATGGAATTGGTAAGGTTGGAAAAGACCACTAAGATCATCTAGTCCAACCACCATCCCATCACACCATGCCCACTAACCATGTCCCTCGGTGCCACGTCTGCATGGTTCTTGAACACATCCAGGGATGGTGACCTCACCACTTTCCTAGGCAGCCTGTGCCACCTCCTCATCATTCATGCAATACAGTGCAGACACTATGTGCCAGTAAAGCAGGCTTGCATTGACAAGTAAGCTGGGAGCTCAAGATATTAAATTTTTGTTTGGGATAGTAAATGTAAGTTTGATGTCAAGCTTTTGCTATATATTTTGCAATATATACATGACTACCAACAACAACAACAAAAGCAATAATTCAAAGATATCTAAGTTTAGTGTAACAGAGGTACACTGCTCTCTACACGGTTTGTTTATGCATGGTCAAAATGAAAACTTACTGAATAAACATTCCCAATTCATGCTTCTAAAACTAGCACCTAGAGACATTTTATGAAGAACTGCTTTCCTCCTGTTCAATGTTAGTTTGAAATGGCATGTCTGAAAAGACAGGTAATTCCTGTTGGGTTTGTCCAGATCTTGAAGGCTGTAGATTCCCTTTAAGAAACATGCACTGCGGTATGTCTCTAGCTGCTGGATACTTTTCAAACTAAATAGAAGTCTGGTTTGTTTCATTTTGCAGAGTTCTCCACAGGTACCTTCAGAGAATGGCTTAGGTACAAATGAATTTTTTACATCTAAAATGCTTCTGAGGCGCAGGGTCAAACAACTAGCACTGAAATCAAACGTGAATGAAAGAAATCACCATAAAAAGCACAGCATCTGACACCACAACATAGAGATTTTCTTTAAAGAAACACTGCATTTGATAAAAGAGCTGTTCATCCTAAAGCTTGTAAAACAGGCCCTGGGGGTCCTGATGGACAAAAGTTGACCACATGACCTCACGGCCAAAGTGATTCCTTGTCATCTTGAAGTGGTCAAATGCTGGCACAGATTGCTTAGAGAGGCTGCTGGGGCCCATCCTTGAAGATATATCAAATACTTAGTCCCTATGTAAACTGCTGTCATTGTTTGTTTAGTTGGACACGATAACCTGCAGAGGTTTCTTCCAAACTAAAACATTCTATAATTCTGCATAGATATCAAGTTTCAAGAAATAATACAGCTTCTGGGTAGTACACAATTCTAGAAAGATATCATCACCTTGTGATCTGTGACAAAGAATAAAATTGTAATTTATTAAGGGATGATTTCAGCTTTTGGAATGATCTTTAGAAATGATTAACGCAGAACTAGAACTCAAAGTCAGATACTCAGCCTTTACTGACTATCATGTATGCTACCTGATTTCGTGGGTGGCAACCCTGCTCACAGCAGGGGGGAGCTGGACATAGATGGTTTATAAGGTCCCTTGCAATCCGAGACATTCAGTGATACAATGATACTAAATGTTTTCTTTTTGTTGTTTGTTTGTTTGTTTGTTTTCCTCTGATCGGGCACTCCAAGCAAGGGTGGAAAAGTTGTCACCTCTTTTTCAAGACTTGATCAGTCAGCAAGCGGTACCAGACAATTGTTACTTAGTTCTCCTGATGGCATGAAACTTCTGAAGAGCTTTAATTTAAAAACCCATCAATTAAGAGAACAGATTCAACTCTGCTTTTAACATTTGCTTGCTCAACATGAAGGCTGTAGGGCAAAAGGAAGAAAAAATCTTAAAACGTGTGGATTGCTTCACAGAGAAGTACAAATTAAATTAAGATATCTCAGTATTTGGTGTTAGAAAGGAGTAAAGAAAAAGAGCATTGCCTGAATGGCTTGCACACCTTTATATAATTCTTGTTCCTGTTTCTCAGTTTTCCCTGAATAGCTTGGCTGCATATTTTTTCTCTTTTCCATTAAATTGTTGTTCTTATTTTTTTTTTGTTTGTTTGCTTGTTTTTCTCCCCATAATCAAAATGCTACTGAGGTCAACTGAAATAATTAAATCTTTCAAAAGTTTACAGTACATGTTTTCTACTTAGGACAATTAAAGAAAATATGGAAGAAACAGAAACAAAATGCTATATAATACTTTGTGCTGAAATAATACACTAATTAAATAAAAATGCAAACTAAAAATTGCATGCTCTTCGTTTGTCCTTGAAGGTCTTGCAAAAAGCATTTTCAGTTCAGTCCCACAGTTTTTAAAATGTAAGTGCTATTCTGGATCCAAGATGTAATTAGACATTTTGATACTAACAATGGAGTTTATAATTTCACACCAGGCTGATCACCACTTAAATCATTTATTTCAGCTCAATACATCCCCTCTTAATTGGAATGTTTTGCCAGCAGTGTTCCCATTAGGACACAGTCTTGTCATCATGACCATTAGGCTCAGCTTCTCTGGAATACAACCCAGGAAACAGCCATCTGAAAATAGCCATATTGGTAGCGCAGATACATTAATGGATAACTTCTTGTTCAACAGTGGGGTTTAGGTGAAATAAAAGAATTAGTATGTAAAAGTTTGCAGTCTGTTGCACAGTAGATCAAATTCTGCAATCACAGTGGTAATGCCTGACTTCAGAAATCTGTGAATTTATTACACCTGCCTGCAGCAAGCGTTAAAAAGTAGAAATTTTGCTATACAAAAGGGCTAAATTCTGCCATCACCTGAATGATACGTGTACCATACATGGCACACTTATTATCACAGTACTGAGCAGGGCTACTCAAACCAAATTATAATATTCTGGTAATGATTTCTCCTACCCGATGACCCATGGCGGGGTCATATTCCCCATGTAATAGCAGAGGGTTTGCTTTGCCTCCCTGGCATTCTCTGCTCCCCTCCCATGAGTACCCACTTGCTTGTGCAAAGAACTAATTAAAATGAAGCAAGTTCCACAGTTTCATGAGAGACAGAAAGTTCAGCAAAGGCATGGGATCTGGTAGGCTAGGAATAGATGACAAGTGATCCTGGTGAGGCTGGAAATGATTCTGGTGCTGGGAAGAAAAGGTGACGGAGACTTGAAAAAGAGGAGTGAGAGAAGAGAGACATTTGGGAGTCAGGCGAGCTGGAAGCCCCTCTGAAAGTACAGCCAGAAAGAGTGAAATGGTAAAATAAAGAGTAGATTCTAGAAATAATAACTAGAAATAAGAAAGGGCTAGAGGTGATTGAGCATTAAGGTGGCAGGAGATAGAAGTATAACCAAAGACCGATCAGGGAAGGCTGGCACTAGTTAGAGGCCAATCAGCAAATGGGAACTACTGGGTTGAGGCAATAGCTGGGATTGGAAAAATAAATCCAGGGAGACTGAACTACTAGGGCAAGACACAGGACTGAGGAGCAGTGAGCTGAGCAGAACAGCAGTGTGGAAGAGGGGGCTAACTGAAAATACAGCATTCCTGAAGGTCTAAACAGAATGGGATCCAAAGGAAAAGGATTAGAATATATATGGTTGTAGAACCAGGGAGATGGTACTCTCAGGACACAAATGCTGAGGATATACAAAAAGGATCTGAGAAGGAAAGGAGACAGGGAATGCACATCAGGAAAGGGGAAGACTGAGCTTATCAGAAGAAAATGGGAATAGAAATTAGCCTCCCACTGAAGCGGAGGTCTCTAGATGAATAATTTTGCAGGCTTAATAATGGTCTTTGTGTGGACTTGTATTCACAGAGAAAAAACCTCAGCTCCAGCGAGTATTTCCACAGTTCTCAAATGAATCCTAAGATATCAGCTGAGAAACACAATTGTATATTACAACAGCTTCATATAAATGAAACCAGTAGAGGCAACACTCTGTTTTTAATTGTTTCTCACATTTCTTTTCTTCAAACTTGGGAATTCTGCTTATACACAGAAAGTAAGAAGTAAAAAACATTAGCAGTTCGATGATTGCCCCTGGAAATGCTTCTCTTGTGTAAAAAACAAAAAACAGAAGTATCAAAGGATCCTTTATTTTTCTGAATTACCAATCCCTTTCCATTTTTACAAATCTTGTATTTCACCACATCTTTCTTTGAAAAGGAAACCAAAACGAAATACTTGTTCTCCCAATTCAGTTTTTAATTAGTAAAACGTTGCAATTAAAAACAATTGCTTGGTTTCCATTTTCACTAACAATATTATAGTTTAAGCATCAGGTCTTTATTCTCTGCAAGAAGAAAACATTATTTCCTATTACCTGCTACCAAGTATAATGTATAACACAGTGTGTCAGCTATAATTAGTTTGCAAGCTTCTTATTAATATTCTCCACAAATAGAAGACTGTAGAATTTGTAGTTTCTCCCTTTTCTCCTTTCACTTTCTTTTTCTTTTTCATGACATTGCCAGTCAAAGCTGAAATTAGCGTGGCTTAGTTTTCCCCATTACAATTATTTCACAAAATGCATCTTCTCACAAAATATATGACAGCTATGGCCTATTGCAATTTCTTGCATTGGAAAGTACCCAGGATTTTAAGCATCTGCTTTTAAGGAGCAGATTATTGCTTGATGTAAACTGTGGCTCTGACAAAGTTACTTATGTCAGCTGAGAATATGTCTCTGCTAACTGTGCCACTGATACTGACTTTTAAAAACAGATAAGGTAATTTAATGGAGTTGTTATGACAAATGTCCCAAAGACATCATATTTTTGAGGTTGCACTACTTAATCAGACATACAAGCCTAAGGCTCTACATGAGCCTCTTAGAAGGTTACATTAAAAGCAAGAAGAGCGTGGAGATTTCAGGCTAATACAGGACAGTAAAGTATCCTTTTAGTACTTTATGTATAGTTTCACTATAAATTACAGAAAGTTTTATAATTTATAATTATAAAATACTTTTTACTATAAAAATTTTAATTTAAATATAGTGAAAGACCAGAAGTTAAGAATTAGCAAAGAGATTATATAACTTATCAACAGAAAAACGGGTCAGAAAACAACAGGAGGAATTTTGTAGTGTGCTACTCAGCGGGCATGCAACGAATTTAAGAGTTTAAGTTGGCCTGAGATGCTGCCACCTCCAGGACCTGGGGTCACGGTGAGAGACCTGGCTCAGTCCTGAGGCAAAGCCACAAACTGAACTGCAGGAACTCATCCACAAATTAGCCCTAGTGCCTGGACATTCTCCCAGCCTGTGCTGCCCTGAGACACCCTGCCCTCTCTCACTAGTATCTTGCACGATCCTACAGCAACAGGGCTTTCAGAACTTGCATCCAAACACCAGTAAACACCTTGCCTCACGGTAAAAACAAGCTGCAAAAGACGAAATGACTATGAAAGTGCTTCACAAGCTTGTTAAAATGTTATTACAAATGTGCTGGGTTCACTTGAGTTTTTATTTCACCTTTATTACCAGATACAATCCAGTCAAGGAGTCAAGGATGTGATTACAGGCAGCTGTCCCTGTGACCCATTAACACCAGGGTTGATATAGGCAATGTGGACAGACATTAAACTACATTGATTTCCACTCCTTATGCAAGTGCAGTTCTGGGACCCTCATAAACATTCTAACAAGATAAAGAAGCAGAGGTGTTATCACCAACTCAGTATGCTGACTTGTATTGACAGAGGTATGTTGGCTGAAAATGCAAATGTATTCTCTGAGGATTATTCAAAAATGCCCAGAGAACCAGGTATCTAGGATAGAGGCTTGTTTATACTTAATGTTTATTACCTTCAAAAGAAGTGTAAGCTCCTAAATATCAGGAAAAAACTCATTCTTTTCAGCTGCTTCTATTTCTACATCAAAGCCTATTTCCTTTTATCTTGCAATGGGGCCAAATCTATTGAGATTAGTGTACAAATAAAGATATTTCTGGGTGCTAATAACACTCTCACCAAACATGTCTGTGTTCTTTACATCCTGATACAAGTTGAGACCACTTAGAAAAGCCAGTCTGACTCTTATACTAAATGGTTTAGAGGTATTTCAGTATTCAACTAATGCATACTATACACAGAAGGTAAGATGCTCTTCCCCAGTATTTTTATAGTGCTCACTATTTCTCTTATACTACTAGGTATTCTCATTTGTTTAAGGGGTAAGTCACTGTCCAGAAGAAAACCTGCTTTTTAATACAGAATTTGTATGTTTGACTTAACCCACATAATCCTACTCAGCAAATCCTAATTCCCTTATGAAAAACAAACCACCAACAACAACAACCCAAACACTTAAACAAAACAATATCTTCTATTTTCTTTCAGAGATTGTGGAAATGGCATACAGCTTTAGGGCACAGCAGCACACTTTCTAAATTATCGGGTTGCTGTATTACTTCCTTGAGTTGTTTCAAGAAAAAGCATCCCTGTCAGTATCTGGCAAATAAAAAAGCTTCTTATGAGAGCTGCATTATTGCGGCTCTGTGTCAAACTGGTAGGAAACAAACTGCAGAACAAATTTTCACATATTTTGTCTTGACTTTTATTCCCAGGAGTGGTTTATTCCATGGCCTTTGCCACTTCACATCACTGCAAGTTTCAGTTTATTCACCTGTAAGGGAAAAAAGAAACACAGCCTCACTGTATTTAAGGAGGCAAGGCCAAACTGGTCTGAGTGCAGTGCCCACCCACAGCTGCCACCTGTGACAGTGACACATGTGGGGTGGCAGTGCCTCCTCACTGTTAGGCCCTTTACAAACATGTAGCCTGTGTATGCAGTGATGGCATTAGGGACTAACTAGAGGAGAGACAACAGGAGGGCACGCTCAAACTAGGAGATGGGAGACACGCTTTTCTAATGGTCAGGACTGGTCCTGCAGTGTGCAGGGGAGCAGGACCGTTGCACTTCCCTGAACCTGCTCTCCTTGCAGCCTGCAGCAGTCTGGGCCTGGGCTGTCTGCATGTGCTTTGCACAACTTTTCTGAGTTTTGCTTGCTTTCTTTTTCCTTTTATTTATTATCTTTTTTTTTCTTCAAATGAAGTTCTATGCAGCCAGTATTCTGACAGCTTGCGCAGGGATAGAAATTAATTCTGTGCACGTACCAGTCAACTATACTGCAGCCTGATTGGAACCCATTAAATAGAAGAGTTACATGAACAATAAACAATACAAATAGTCCTTATTTCAGCATGATATTGGCATTTGCAGGCTGTGCTGACAAGGCCAGCTGAAGAAGTATGGGTCTCCCTCCTCACTGCCCCTCATTTCTAGCACCACTCTATGGGGCCAGAACAACAAACCAGCAAGACCAGAAACAAAGGAAGAAGAATATGCTTTCAACCAGTATAAGAAATGCAGTTTGCAATACAACTACTATTGGCAACTTCAGTGTAAAAACTGAGGAAGTGATGAGCTGTGGCAGAGCAGGGAAAGCAAGGTGCTGAAGGGTTGAAATCTGCTAGGCTATCTGCACAGCACAGCCAGCAGCTCATGGCGTCACTGAAAAATGATCACGAATCACTTTAAGCTCTGTAAAACATAATGGTATAGATCACCATTTTCTACCAGTGCTGTGATATTAAAAGGAGTGGGGAATTTACTAGCGAAAAACATGAAGTGAACATCTGATACTGGATGCAATGAAGAGAGGAAGGGAAGGAATAACTGTTTAACCTGCGTCAGTTCTCATAAAGCTGTACGCTGAAGTGTATAACTTTTTCTCTTTGATAAGCAGTGACTCAATTTCAAAACGGTCAGTCAGCTCCAATTGCAGGCTGATGTGTTACTCACTCACTGAACCTAACGATGTAATAATGATATACTATTTGCTTATTTTTAATATATTAAAAATCTTGGCATAAAGATCTGTGCTATCATTATATTGAATCACAGAATCACAGAGAACTCTCCCTTGCCTCAATCTCACTTGCCTTCTAATATCTACTTTAGATTTCCATATATGACCAAACGACTTGTTCTTCATTAAAGTATAATAAATAATGCCCTCATTTACTTCCATTTTCTGACAGCATTTATTTGACATGGCCACTGAAAAGTTACTCATTACTGGATAAGCATATACTTGTGTTTAGGAAACTGATTTACGAATACAGGTGTCCTTACCTGGCCTACCACTGTACTACAGAGTGATACTGTCACAGCTCCTGAATTCTCAGCAAGGTCTGGACTCCAGAATGCGGTTAGTTCCTTGGTGAGAAAGAAAGGGATTGACACAGAAAGAAATCAGATAGCAGAGTCAGTATGTGGTAAGTGACTCGGAAACTGGTACTGAAACAAAGATCCAGAAAAGATTCCCTCATACAAAATCCCATAGTGTTTTTCAATGTAGGGGAAACCCACAGTGTTTTCTTAAGACTTACACTTGTTGACATTATTATAGTTCTGAAAATTAAGATATATTTAGTCAGAGACTTTACTGATTTGCTTTCCTAGTTACCTCAGATTTGAAGGACACTTTTACAAGGCATGGATTTCAAAAGATAACAGAAAAATGAGGCCCCCATGAAGTATTACATTTAGGCAACCCAGCTCTTGAATAACTCTGAAATCCTACTTAAGCTCAAGACAGCTGGTATGCATTCCCCATTGTAGCATCCAAATGCTTTGTCACACAAAGCATCTTGCCTCTAGCCCCACAAGCAAGGAGTCAGTCAGATTTCAGCTAGTCAAGAATATCATATTTGAATGTTATGGCTTCTTTGTATTTCTAGGCAAACAAATTGTACTTGTAGAATGTGAATATGCTCAGAATATGTTTCTCCGCAAGCATCAGTGCCACTGAGAAGTTCAGCAAATAAAGTAGCTAATCTCTGCAAAACTCTGGTCTGACCAACTGTGTAGGGTTGCGCTTGGAAGCAGGGAAGAACAGTGAGTGAAAAAGTAGCTTTTTAACATTTCTGGAGAGCAGGGCTTCATCAGGTGTCTGTCCTGCAGTCATGTTAATAGCATTTCCCAATACTCTGTTTTGTTTCCAACAGTTTTTCATTTAAATCATCCTTCCATCTTTGAACTGGCTGCCTGCTGCTATCTGCCACTTCCCCAGCAGCTTCCAAACTAACTACCTAGCTTTAAAAAATAAGAGACAAGTCTTGGATAATGCTGATGTCCTACAAAGTTCATTAAAATTGACTGTTGGGTAGTGAAGTGAAACCTCACTGTGGTATGAATAGAGCTGATTTGTAGGAGCTACTGGTTTGCCAGAATCATGCTGCTATTTTGGAAGACCCCCTGAGTTGCACTGCTTCCTGCCCAGCCTACAGCATGAGGATGGGACAAGGCCTATGGGATTTCAAAAAAGTTCTGCAAGAAAAGAAAACGGAATCACTGAGCGCGGAGGAAAACAGGATAAATTTGAAGGGAAGGGAAAGGAAAGGAAGAGACCTACAGAGATCGAGTCCAATTTCCTGATCACTTCAGGGCTAACCATGAACTGACAGGCACAGGATATCAATGTCGTAAGTATGCAGACAGCTACCTATCTGAACTATGCCAAATCTACAACATACGACTGTCCTTAAACTTCCAACTATACAAAACTAAGCAAATATACAGCAAAAAAAAAAAATCATTTTTCAGATAATGAGTTTGGAAAAGCCAAACTCCAAATTATAAGCTGCTAGAAAATCCTTTCCTCCCTCCCATACTGCATAAGACATTATACTGCAAATAAAATGTCACTAGTGAATAACTGTGAAGTTAAAATAAATTCGTAGTAATTAAAGGCAGAGTCAAGCAGTAAAAATTTTCTCCAGGGACATTTATTCATATATTACTTTGCTTAAACAGTGAAGAATATAGGCTAAAATGTAAATAATGATTATTAGCTGTAACCTGTAGATAACCAACTGATTGCTGATGAGTGATAGTTGAGCAAAATTAAACTAATTTATGAGCTCTATATGTAAATATGATAGAGTGTATTTAAAAACAACAACACAATCATTTACAATTGGAGGAATATAGCAAATGTTCCTAAGTTAAAAAAGTCATGAAATTAACAGACATTCTATGCTTTTTTTTTTTCCTGTCTCTTGTAGCAGAGTCTTGTCACAAATCAGAACTAGGTGCTGTTTAAATGTAAAACAAAAAACTAGTGCTAAAAATAAAGTACTACTATCCCTTTTATTAATGCTATTTTGAATTCCTTCATATACGACTAATATTCTGAATAAACAAAATACAGTCTTCATTGCCTAGGAAGCTCAAAGCCTGAAGTGACCTTGCCCTGAATTACCAAGCTTTGTTGTAGCTAAGGGGACTAAATGTGAGAAATGGATTTGTATTTGAAAACTGGAGCGCTGAGTTTCTTCAGACCCCAGAGATTTTTATCCTTGTTTCAGGCAGTGTTTGTTTCTCCCCCAGCTCCTTCCCCCTCTGAGCTTGTTCCTGGCTGATCTCAATGGCAATGCTGTAAAACCAAGCAAGCTGATGAGAAGCACTGACTGAGTGTACTGGGTGCTGAGCTATGGCTCTCAGAGATAAGCTGCCAAGCCCTGTAAATGTCATTACAGGTCAAAGTGTCAAAAATGTTACAAATAAATTTCATGGATGCATACTCTCCTATGGAGTTTTAAACAGAGCAGCAGATACATGGGGGAGATGAGGAAATAGCTGCAGCTATTGACACAGGATGCCCACGTCACCTAAGGAACAGAAGTATGAGAAGAGGGAACATGCCTACAACTTGAGTGTGCAGCTCCTATCGGCCTCTTTCATAAAATCCCCTTACATGTATGTTCACTTATAGAAATAGTTGCAAACTTTCAACAAGCAATTTTCTCTAATCATTTCTGAAAGTTTTGGGGGTGCTTCTTCTTTTCTCTTTCCCTCCAGATATTACAGATATTTCTGAATTTCTCCACAGCAATTGTATTAAAAACAGCATTATATTGGGGGGGGGGAGATAAGAGATAAGAGATAAAAGGGAAATAAGTCTCTCTATTCAAAATTTTATGCCAGAATGAAAATTGAATCTTTGTGGCCTATTCATGTATGCAACTGAGAGGAGATTCAGTTTCTAGTTCTTTAATGATAGTAAACTGCTGAACTAAATTATAGCATTAAAAGCAGCCCTGTATGCAAACAATGGACTATATTTAAAGGTTATTTTTCTTGTAGAGAGAAAAATGAAACAGAATATAAGACAACAGATGATAAAAGATAATTTGTGAAATATTCAGGGTAAAGATGGGAGGAGTGTGTATGATTTTGTTTCATTTAGTCTTAGCTTTGTTTTAACCAGATGAAAGTAATTTAATTATAAATCTGCTTAAATAGCAACTGTCTCCAATGCTTATCTCATGTTCTCTATGGAGGAGAAAAAAAAAAAAAAAAAAAAGGATACTACATTAATGTCGTTATTTTCCTGATGCTTTTGGCTCTTGATCAAAAATAAAGCTTATCTACTCTGCCTGTGCTCTACACTGACATTTTCTGTTAAAAGTTACACTGCAGTATTCACTGTTTGCACAGTTTCAGGTTGCTCTATTTGCTCCACTAACACATAATGCTTTGTCAGACTTTTAGGATACTTCTATCTAGCACAATTAGAAAGAAAACATTTGTTCAGATTCTTTGTTTGCTTGAAAGTTTTGAAATAAAACAGGTTATCCAAATCTGAAACCCAGACAGGACTTCAGATATTTTTTTTCCCCAGTTATTTGAAGCAGCATTGTTCACAATTTAATCTATGAGCACAATACTCTTACCTCCCTATTGACAAAAGAAAGAAAACCAGGTTCCATCCTCAAGGCTTGGCAATGACTATGGGTGTGAGAAACAGAGGGTATACTCACAGAAAGTATAAGAACAGATATGATTTTGAAGTGCTTCAGGAGAAGAGTACAATGGAAGCAATGGAACAACACTGGGAGGTTCTGCAGTGTCACATTGCTCCTGTTCGATTTTGTGGTTTTCTTTGAAGTTCGAACAAAGCTTTTTCCTATTCTATCAACTTCAAAGCTTATTTTAAAAATCCAGATGAAAATCAAGAGATCATAGCTCTGGACCTGTCAGCGTCCAAATTATTTTTCGGTCTCCAGAATTCTCCAGAAGTTGAATGACTGAGGTTTCTTTTAAGGTGTAATCCACTGCAAGGTACAAAAAATGTATCTTTGTGATCTGTTCTGCAACCTTTGATGGCAACTCAGAGGAACAAGGAAACAATCACAGCTAGTGGCAAGAGGGGCCATCCCTAATGCTGGGGTTGTATACACATTTAGGGCATGCTACACTCCTGCTTTGTAATGACAATATGCTAGCTGTAATGCTTTATAAGCAGCGCACACAATTCTTTAAGACTTAATGTTTGTTTTTTTTATTTAAACATAGGATAATGCGAAATTTAGAAGACAACAAATAGATTGTTCTGTTGTTTATTGTTTTCCAGTGAATCTATGATGTGTTACACAGCTCTATGTTTAAATAAATATGTTCCTTTTTTTGAACGTGTGTATGTAGCTTCATCACTTGGCATTCAAAATATGCCAAACAGAAAGGAAAAATGCTTTCAGTTTGTTGTTTCTTGCACAGTGGTAAAAAAATAAATACAAAAATGCAGGTTGTAGGCATTCCTGGTAAATACTTAGCAGTTCTGCTTAGTCTTTGGAACAGCAGCCATGGCCTTGATCCCATGAGCCTTCATATGAGTCATCCTTACTCTTGCAAATAGCGCCACTGGAAACAATAACAGATCACTATGTACCATATATACTCATTATGTGGGGTTGTTACACTGTATTATTTTTTTACCATTCATAACTCACTTCCTAGAAAGCTTCTGTATTTTATATTTAGATAATATGAGGAGCATTTAAATGCTGTCTGTCAAATATACCACAGAGTGCACAGTCACTTTTATGTGTATGCAACATGCATTGGACTGCTCTGACGTCTTTCAGGTGATGATCCCGTATCACTTATCCATACCCAAAATGGCAAGTCTGAGTAAAGACAGACTGAAGAAGACGTCACAACTGGGGTTGTCTTTTTCTTCTTTAAGGAAACTGGCAAGCAAATTTCTAAGACTGAACAACTGATAATTTTTGTTGTTTCAGCACAATCCTCAAAGAATGTTCTTTAAAGGAATACAGCTCTAATTCTGAAATTGTTATATTTGCACCATAGCAATAAACTGCCTTTCATGTTTGATTGTGATGAGCAAGAAAGAAGCACTATAAGGCTGCATTGGGTAGGTTCTCCATAGTGTAAGAGATCCCTTCTCAGGTCTAATTATGCCATGGAAGGAACTACCTGAAAATATAAAATTAGTAGCAGTTTTTTTTGTTGTTTTGGTTTTAAATTATTTTGTCTCTGAATATGTTTTTTTGTTAACCACAACACCTTCTGCCAATGCTTACAAGAGAGAAAATAATCTTTTTGTAAAGCTTACTGGTTGTCAGTTACAAAACATGATTAAGAGGTGCAACACTTGCATCAAACATAACTGAACTAAATATTCATATATGAGAGCATGATCCCGCAAGCAACTGCACACCAGGATTAAACACACATACTGTTTCATGGCCCACTGTAGAATCATATCTATGAAGACCTAATCTTTAGAACTGGGCCCTCAATCATCTACATATGGTAGAGTACCCACGGATCTTTGAAAAACCAGAGCAGGCATGAAATCCATCTTGTAAAATTTAAATAAAATAGGTGAATGAAATACAGAACAAAGAGTAATCTGGAAGAGTTTTTTTCTCCCAATCAAACAAAAAAATCTTAGAAAAGCCCAGTGTTTTAAACATTTCAACATGAACTACTCAAGACATATTTTGCATGGAATGAGACAAAAAATACATGAGAAAAGCAAAATATGATGATATTATTCAGGCTTGTAGAGGAGTTCATCAATAAATAAAAGTCAGATACCTAATTCACAGGACAATGTTCATGGTAGATGGGCATTTCATTGCTCAACTAAGTGTTCATCCTAAGCATGTAGGTTTTGTTGCAGTGTTCTTAAATGGTTTATACATAGCCCTTGACTGCCTGGATCTCACCTGGGACTTTACTACTCAAGATGAAGACAAACCACCCAAATTAATCCCTCTAAATTTTGTGTGTGTTTAGCCATTGACTCCCTGCAGAATTTGTTCAGCAGTCACTGAGCTCAGCTTGGGCCTTTTCCATTTAAGCCAACAAGCCTTGAATAAGGAATGATGTTACCTTTTAAAGAACAGGTACATGACCTGAAGCACCCCAATAAAAATGGATTATTTTAAAAAAAAAAAAAAAAAAGAAAAAAGGATAATACTTTGTAAGGAATTATAATCAAAAAGAGTAATATAATACTATTTCTGTCTGCCTAACTATAACACATAGTTTTTACAGTTGTATTCAATATGGTAATTCTGCTGCCAGAGATTTTTTGCAGATGAATTAAATTTAATGTCTCTTACTGAGAGTCAAATTTTTATTCATTGAGTTCTTCAGTGTATTTCAGAGCAGCAAACATATTTCACAGCAATACTAACAGACTGAAGTAGGTATTGAGTTGAAGTAGACATCCCCTGCTGTACTCTCAGAATTACACAAAAGAAACTGCAACTCTTACTGAGAATTAACTTCAGATTTGACCTACAGAGGCAGGTTTCTATAGGATGATGTTAAGTAATCCACTGTGGGCCCATTAATCCCTATGCCTCTTCCAAACGAAGCAGCCAAATTGCGAAGGTGCTTTGTGAAATCACCTATTGTACATCAGATGCTTAATTGACAATCTTGTGTTCATTCTCTGCCAAATCCCTAGACATGAAAAACTCATGTTTTACCTCCCTGCAGACCCCCTTCCCCCCTTTTTTTTGTCATCTGCAACAGACTGCAGGCTGCCAATAAAAATAAGAGGTTTACAAAACTTATTTTAGACATTAAATGCTAGCCTGGGGGTCTTTGTTTCTTGGGTCTTTTCCATGATATGAAAAAAACAGCAAGTACACAGTACCATTTTACATAATGACAGTCCTGTATCTTGTAAGCGCTCATTCTGCTAAAGGGCAAATTCTTGTTCCCATTTAAATCAACAGCAAAATTATCTTGTGCAGGACTGGGGCCTTTAACAGGGCTTTTATATACTCACTTTTCAAATGTTTGCTATGCTGGTTTCTATTCCTTCCTCTCCCTCTCTGTTTTGTAATTTTATGAAGTTGACTGAGCAAAAAACAAATCTGCCCTGAAATGTATGTATGTAGCATTTAAACATTAGAAGCAGACTTTCAATATTTAATTTGTATGCTACCAGATCAAGCAATCAAATAGCAGGTTAGAATTTTCAGTGAGATTGACAGTACTAAGACCATAAACCTTCATGTGCTCAAGAATAAGAAATCAATAAAAATCTAATAGGCCCACCAAGTATCTTCCCCTGAAGCATTTTGAAACTGATTAGAATCGTGAATTTCAGAGACATGCCAACTATCCTCTCATAAAACAAAAATGCATTAGGCTATTCAAAAGTAAGAGAATTCATAAGACATAATTTCTGCTATTTGAAGCAGATACTCCTCATTTCATGTATGTTGTGACTCTATGACCTGAAATAAAATAAGTGGATATAGTAAAAAAGTCATTCTATAAATTCAAATTTCTACCAAAACACTATTGTGTGAATTGGAATCATTAGCAGAAGGACTCAACATATTTTCCAACTCTTGTCATCATAACCTCATAGGCTACTAGTTCAAATGAATTAAATAAAAAACAGATGCACTACCATAGCTTGGTGACAGGTTTTTTTTTTTTGCACCTCACACTCATTCTTTTTCTTTCAAGACCAATATAACCAATATGCATGCAATGTATTTAGATAAAACTTATATACTTATTTGAGGTATTTCCCCAACAAGAAACTATCAACACGTAGTGTTGTTAAGTGGGTCAGTCAAAGTAAAATGGACTATTCTCACAATGGAAAAAGCTCTTTGTAGATAGAAAGCTGATGTTCTTTTCATTTCCACCTCTGTCTGCATATCACATAGATCATACAGGGAGGCAAGAAGTTTGTATTAGATAGGAGAGGGCTCTAGTATTTCTAGGCAGAATTCCCTGATCAAAAGGCTATGAACATTTGCTTTATACTTACTACATTTTTTATATTTAGGGCACACAGGAATCATTTGACTTGCAGGGGCCACCCGAGCAGCATTTGATCCTTCTTGTGGACCTACTGAAGGCTTATTATGCAGCTGACAATCAACAAATAGTATAGCTCATGTTCAGGAAGATCAGCATGTCCTGATAGCATCAGAATTTCTGTGCTTGAGTAAAGAGCGTCATGCACGTGCCTGGGTGGTGATAGCTGGAAATCCCAAAGATGCTTAGGACTTCACATGAAAACAGACAAATTAGAAGCATATGATCCATTGGAGACACCATATGAAAACTCTGGGCACTCTTTTGTAGTCTTTAAAATTTCCTTGGACAACTTTTCTAGCCAGAAGGAGAGTACTTGCCCTAGAAAGCATGTGTTTATGTAAGTTTTATATTACAAACTTGCCAGGGACAAGAATATGAAATATATGTAATGATAATATATATGTACCTGTACTTAGCTTTAGCCAGAGTCATGGAACCACAAGAGATTTCTTCATCCCATCTCTCCCATGAATTCCACTTAAGCATAATGGACAAAGCTAAAAGAGAACATCCTTGGTGATCAGATGCAGAGTTGCCACAGAAAAGATGCGCTGTTAGTATACAAGCTAAAATCTGCCAGAAAGTTGGGTAAAAACTAGCACTACAGCCTACTGATCATTAAGAAATTCCACATAAATCAGTAAGGTCTTATTTTCCAGAAAAGGATAAACGCTTTTTGCTGCCATCAGCTGTCTACAAGAATATCAGAAAGAAGTCCATTCTAACTAAGCCACAGAAAGTAGAATAGTAGCATTTTGGATGGAAATGCTTGTAGAAACTAGACTCCCATGCTTCTCAGAAGAGGAAGTTCATTATAACAGTCGTTAGTTTTAATGAAGCAAAATCAAGTAGATATCTGAACAAATCAGAAACACAAGTTTTTCCGTGTTGCTTATTCTTTGGATAATTTCAATTCCTAGGATTGCTCCCCACAGGCTGGTAAAGAAACTTGTATGCTTCTGGATGTAGAAGCCTGCTGCAATGAACCTGCGAGTGCAGAAACCCCTCTAAGAGTACTGCTCTTTTGAGATTTATTGCTTGATTATTGTTCCAAAGCTATATCAAAAATTAGTGGATGAAAATCAACCTTTTCCCAAGGCATTAGCACATAAGCTACTGCCATTTCTTGATTGTTTTTACAACCTTGGCAATCAACAATCTCTCTCTTCTTCCTTTTCACATGTGGTGTATTGAGTTTCATGGGACTTGTTAGCTTCTCTTCCAGTCCCTTCTGTGGTCAAACTGCACACTATGCTAGAGTTTCCAAATCAGATACGCAGTGCCTCTAACAAAATAGCCTTTGAGCAACTCGGCTCTTCCACACTGTGTGGTTCACAAACAACAGAAGGCACTCATTGGTCTGAGTCCTGAATACACTTGTGGGGTGAGTTGCTAGTATGGTTTCCTAAAGCTTGTAGGACAAAATTGTCCAGAGAAGCCACATTTTTCAGTAAAAAAAAATTCCTCTCTTATATGAACTAATGAAACACTGCTTATTATTGATGTTGTAGAAAAAAAGAACAATGCATAATCTTTCCTTCTTTCTTTTCCAGTTATTTATGATTTGCAGTGCAGAAAGATATCAGTCATTAATCAGAGTGGTAATTCATGCAATAGCCTAAAAAGCTGCTAGCTCAACACAGAAATTTTTTCCTTAAATTTTGTGATAAGCTTAGGCAACTTCTCAGTCTGGCATTTAACTGTGGGATTTGCAAAAATCAAAGAAAGCTGATTTAAATACCTGTGTTCACAGAATTTGGTTCATTAGTGCTCTTTCTGAATTACAGCTGGTCATCTGATTGAAGATGAAGGTATCCCAAAATGACTAGCACTATCCTGAAAATCCAGCAGCAATAGCTGGGCTAAAATAGCCCAAACTTTGACCTTTACTCTTTAGTAATGCGTCCTTTTTAGTGAGCCTCAAATGTAAGCAGTTTGCATCAGATGCAAAGGCAAGCTACAGACGTGAGAAAAAAATGTCCTCTTGCAAAGATATTACAATGATCAAAAGTGGAGTGACTGTAAATTCCAAAACAGGCTGTAAGAACAAAAGGACATTTTAATGGGTGGAAATTATTTCTCATATATTATTCTCCGCACATAATAAATAGGAAGTATCATTTTTCCCTTTTGCTATTCTCTTTTATATTGGATTGAAACACTTCCTTCTGGTCCTTGCTGCCAAGTCTCAGCATTGAAGGAAATATCAGCTCACTACCCCTAGTGTGTAAATTAGCTGAACCTCATCTAAGAAGTCTGTAGATTCATTGTGCCAAAAATAAATAAATAAAAAAGTCAGTGTTCTCCTAATGTACAGTTCCTTTGAAGAATGTAAAGGAGTACATAAGACAGCATATGGCGAGGAGCCTCTGCTGTCTTAGCAGAGTTCTGTCTTAGCTTCACGCAAGGCAAACATAACCACTGTCCTACTGAACATTACCTTATTCTGCCCTGTGTAGGTTTGTGACTGTTTTATTTTGGTCCTGTTCCTAATAAACTGCAAAAAGAACAAAACTGACCTAGATACCTCTGTTTTCTAAAGACTAAACCTCCTGTCTGCTGGACAACCATACAGGAGGACAAATATGTCCAAGGACTTCTTTCCTGTTAAAACTGTTTCACTGCTGTCATGTCAAGGCTGTGCACATGGGTAGCACATAGGCCAAAGCAGTCAGGACATCAGGCTGGATCTAGAGGATGGTAGAGCCCCATGCCTTTGGCTGGCTGGACAGAAGAGGCTTCATTCACAGGAGAAGGAACAAACTATATTATTGTGGTTTACTGAGAAAAAGAGTCAGAGAAAGAGTTGTTTTCATAGAATCACAGAATGGCCTGAGTTGAAAAGTACCACAATGATCATGTAGTTTCAACCCCCCTGCTATGTGCAGGGTCACCAACCACCAGAGCAGGCTGCCCAGAGCCACATCCAGCCTGGCCTTGAATGCCTCCAGGGATGGGGCATCCACAGCCTCCTTGGGCAACCTGTTCCAGTGTGTCAGCACTCTCTGAGTGAAAAACTTCCTCCTAATATCTAACCTGAACCTCCCTTGTCTCAGTTTAAACCCATTCCCCCTTGTCCTATCACTATCAACCCATGTAAATAGTCATTCACCCTCCTGCTGATACTCTTCCTTCAAGTACTGGAAGGCCACAATGAAGTCTCCCCAGTGCCTTCTGTTCTCTAAGCTAAAAAATACCAGTTCCCTCAACCTTTCCGTATAGGAGAGATGCTCCAGCTCCCTGATCACCTTAGTGGCCTTCTGCTGGACCCATTCCAAGAATTCCACATATTTCTTGTGCTAGGGTTCTCAGGTCTGGACACAGTACTCCAGATAGGGCCTCACAAGAGCTGAGTGGAGGGGCATAATCACCTCCCTCTCTCTGCTATAGTCTTCTACTATCCAAGTGAATTAAACAAAGCACGGTGAAGAAAGAATGAGAAAATCCCACTCCAAATACCCTCTGACTTTCTCCTGGGAGACACTGCTCTTTTGCACAGGGAGGTATGATTTCAAAGACACTTAGTCAGATTCTCTAATCCTTAAGTCACTGGCTTAAAGAAAGGTGACATGACTAGAATTTATCTTCAGGCTATTTTTTCCTCATCCCAAGTCTGTTTTTCAGTTTTATGCAAAAGTGGGAATAGCTTTAAGATCAAAACCCCATTTACGATGAACTTGCAGTCACTAAAAACATCACCCAACTCTATTGATTAAATTGTAGGAGAAAGCCTGTCAGATCCTTTCAATAAGCTCAGGATTATGCCAGAATTTTCTCAGTGCTGCAGAACTTTACATCAGCCAATTAACCTGAGCAGACAAGCCAAAATCAAAGTCATCATCCAGTAATGCTAAAAAAATCCCAGTGGAGTTGTTAAGCAACTGCTGCACCAGTTTTTTTTTTGCTATGGCATAAGACAGAGGCACGCTATTGCCTTCAGCAGTGTAGAAGGTATTACATATGTAAACCAGGATAACCGTAAAGCCTATTGTGAGCTAAAACAACATGGCAGCAAATGAATTCAGCCTCTCACTAAGACTGCCAGCACTCTGTCATTTGGCAAACCTCTGAGAAGACATGAATATTTGTTTTTCTAAATCTCAGACAGCTCTGGGTTTGCAAAGCTACATAAACAAATGAATTACATGAAATCCGTGACTGACCTACAAATCCCGCCCTGCCTATTTCTCTTTTCACTTCCCCTTCTGGCAGTTCAAATTCAGGAGACATCAGTGGGTTGCTAGAGCAGAGTTATGTGGCTAGAATACTTACCTTGAGGCCAAATGTTAGCTCTAGTAACTATTTTTTTTTTCTCTGAGCAGAAGCATAACAGCAATTCACACCTACCTCTGAACTTTTTCTAATGGTCTTTCCATATCAAGTATGTTCTGTGATCTTTGCTGTTGAATGTGACAGTCTCTAATCTCAACATTTGATCTCCAAACTTTTCTTTCTTTAGCGAATAATGTATTTCATCAAAAGCCTTAGAATTTGCTTAGTTTTTCCTCCCCTTTTTCTGTCTTTTGCTGTCAGCTGCTGTTACTGCAACTTTGGCATTAATTGTTATGCTCTAAGGAATACAAAAAATAACAAATGAGAAGATAATGTGAAGAACTTTGTTTGAAGATAATCTGAAGGACTGTGTTGGCTTCATTTGATCAGCTGTCCCTGAGCTGAAGAGTTAGGTAACACCTTTGGGAATGTGTAATGTTAAATATTCATGGCTATCCAATTCGGATTCATCATACTGAATATTCATATTGGAAACATAATCTCAGGAGCTATTCTTACTATGTAAAGGACAGAAACAGAGCTGTTAAACTAAAGTACGCTTTAAGCTGTAATATTTCATATACACTTAATTAGAGTGGGCATACTAAGGCTTATTAAACATAAACATTTAAAGGCTCTGATTCGATCCCTATGCAAATTCCTTTCCCCTGAGTTTACAAGTTAATTTAAGTTTCCTTTTAACAAAAATTAGAAGTAAGACCCATTTTCTGATGAGACATGATGACACCTGTTTTAGTTTTACAGTTTAATAACCAAGAAAATGGTTGTACTAGTCATTTCATCTTAACTCTTGGCACTTCAGTATCTGCTTGATTTTGAACATCCCAAGCAAAGACAATGTTGGTATAGTCAGCAAATATTCCTCTTGGAAGTGTTATAGATGTTTGAGCTGCACAGCGTATCTCTATGTGCCAACCTCAGTCCTGACAGCTCTAAGAGAATTCATCATCCAAGAGACCAAGCTGCCATTGCTTTCATCTTGATGCACATAATTTAAGTTACCATCAAGCTGGTGGCTAGGCTGTCCCTCCTGCAGACTCCTTTGGTGGACTCTCCTTCCTTGTTGACCTCTTCACATTGGAGCACAGTGGAAAATTTTTCCAATATAACCCATCCAAGGTTTCTCATCCTGTCCTCCCCTTTCCTTCCCAGTAGGCTTTCCAGCATGGCTTGGATTAGCCTTAAGTTCTTGTGGTTTCATGTTTCAGATTTCTGTCTGCTCATTTGTCATTCTGATCCTGTTTCTTCTCTCTCTTCTCTTAGAATGACAGAACACAGGATCACCTCTCTGGATAAGATTATATTAATGCTTCACTGTCGAATTGCCAATAATGAGTCTCTGCCAAATTTATATTCCAAAATTCCCCAAGCAGCAATTTAATTACATTATTTTGGATACAGCAACATAGCAGCTGCATTCATTTGATGAGGGTTCATTATGGTGTATGGTGAAAACAATGGCAAATTAGCTCTGATGTGCTTTGGAATTTGCTCTTTTTTAGTTTAGAACAGCCCTGTTTTAGTGAGCGTAATTCTCAAGCCCATTTGATCTCTGTGAGAAAGTGGAAAGGATGTGACAGGAGTTTTAAAAAATCAGACACATCTATACTTGTTGCAGTTCAGCTTTTGACGCCGCAGTGGTTGATGGTTAAAAGGGAATTACCAGAGAGTTCCATCTCAACATATTTTAAGGACTAATTCAAAAGCTGTGCATATAAACAAAAAATAAACACGAGAGCTGCTCTGAAAGTAATGCCTCCTATTTTGTTATGTTGGCCCACAATGCCAGAGGCAGATGTTGGTACAGCAGTTGAGGTTGAACCTTCCCACAAATATCCCATTACATGTTGCTGCTACATGACAGATGGCAGCAGAGGAGCAAAATGACACAATGGTGGAAGTGTGGACGAAGGAAAGGTGAGGAATTGTATTCCTCCATGAGGAAAAGATGGCACCTTTTGTCACTTGCTGAACATTTCTGGAGACCAGACATTGCGTGTGGACACAGTGAAGCAGTGGGCAGTGTGTTTCAGCAGTGGTGACAGCAACAATATCTCCAAAGACCAAATATGTTCTTCTACTGTTACTCCTCACAAAAGCCACAGCTTCACAACCAAATTAGAAGCTTTTGCCAGAGGTCTAGTATCCTGTAAGTAACATAATTTGTGCAGGGAATTGTACTGAAAAAGTCTTTGTATAGACATAGTTATAACACCACTTTTGTATTTCTGTAGATTATTTTGCTTTCTTAATCACTACTGTTGTTTTTATTGGCAAGAATACTTTTTGGTCACAAGGGAAAAGAAAGTTTCGTCTTTCTTCAGATTCTGAAAGTTTGATTCAAGCTCTGGAATCACATCTGTACAACTTTACAGTAGACTGTGGTAATAAAGAAAATGACTCCTCACAGAGCTGGTCATAGAGAAATCACATTATTTCATTTCATACACAGTTAAGGGCTGTATGTGCAATTGCTCCTCCTTACTTTGAATATTATTCGAAGTCACAGAATCACTAAGATTGAAAAAGACCTCCAAAGATCATCCAGTCCAGAAATCAACCCATCACACCATTAACCATGTCCCTCAGTGCCACATCCACAAGGTTCTTGAACACCTCCAGGGACGGTGAGTCCACCACTTTCCTGGGCAGCCTGTGCCACTGCACTGCCACTCTTTCTGAGAAGAAATTTTTCCTATTATCCAACCTGGAGTCCATTCAATTAGCTTCACCCTGTCCTTCTCTGGAAGATTCTCGTCTTTACTTTGTGCCAGCAACAGAGTACATCTGACTGCATCATTTCAACTTGATAAACTTCCAGAAAATTATTTACTAACTATAAAAAAATAGTGGACCCACAGACACTGAACATAAACTGATTTGGCTGCTTGGGAACTGTATTTTAGGCACCTGACTTGTGCCTCCGCTATGAGCACATAGTGCATCAGCCTTTCTAGAGAACGCTTGTGTGCTCAGTGAAGATGGCTGGGTAACTAAGGAGGGAGAGGATGGAACAGACTGATTGGTCCCATTTTACAGTACTGAAAATCAGTATACAAATTCTGACTTTTAAATAAAAATACTGAAATTACACATATATGGGAACAAAAAAAACAGAGCTTCAGAAAAATTTTCTTTTACTTAGCATATACTGTTTAAAATGGCTCCCCATGAGTAAGTGCTTCACTGCACTTCAGGGTTTCTTGAGAGGCTTTCTCTGCAATTTTTTTCAGAGAAATAATGACTCAGAGCCCTGACAGAGGCAGCTTCCAGGATCGGATATTTACCTGACCTTGCAGACCTCCTCAGGAAGGAAACGAGTTTCTCCAAGGAAAACACGTGACAGCAGATTCGCAGCCTGTTCTGCGAACAGGAGTCATTCAACAAGAAACTCCTGTCTTGAACTTCGCTGTGAACCGGGGTTCTTACCGATTACATCTTACCGATGCTTAGAGGACATTGTTGAAAAAAATAAAATAAAAATCTAAAAGTAAAGCTCTTTCCCTTTTCTTTTGTTTTCTTCCTTAGAGTGACAGTTTCATTCCTGGCTACAAATACAGTCCTTACAAAATCAGCTGTCCCACATCTAAAGCTGTGACTTCTGACAATTAGTTACCTGCAACCCAACAATTTACTTGTACCCTTGTATTGCAAACAGTCAGCTTTGCAAACAATAGAAAATCAGACCAAGTTTCCCAAGTTACTGAAATGTTTTGATACTGTGCGTGTTAAAACTGAAAGCCTTCACTGACTTCAGCAGTGTTGAAATTAAGCATTTGAGAAATCTAAAAGCAGATCTCCAAACTGGTCTTATTAGTTACATTTGTTTGTTTGTCTTTTAATTAGTAGTGACTTATTTGACAGAAAAAATTACATTGCTTTCAAAGGAGAAATTGCAAATTGATTTAGAGAGTGCAAGAGCACATTTAAAACTGCTGAAAATTCAGACTTCATTTAAAGTTTATTCAGGTGTTCTAAGATGTTTTAGTAGCTTATCACAGTGATATTCTTCCTTTTTTTGTTGCTTTTTCACAGTATCTTTCAACAAGACACTGAAAGACAATTACTAGTCTAAAGATGTATTATTACTTAGCATTCATTTAAAGTTCAGACAAAGGTTTTTCCTTCTTGTCTATACTAACAAAGCTGAATGTAATCCAGTAAATTATTTAATTTAAATTAAAGAAAGAAAAAGTTTCCTCTGATAGTGTTTCTTATAAAAAAAAACCAACCCTCATAGCTCATAACATCCTGCCTACATAAGAATTTCAGTATATCAGAATTTCAGGAGAAATTCAGGAGTATTGCCCAAGTCCTTCTGAAAAGAAAGCTAATTCAGCACAATGAATGACAGCATAAGACAAAACAAAACAAGAACACACAAAGGCATCGTGGTTGCTGCTCTAATTGGTGGATTTGGGTGTAAAGGTCACTTTTTCCTCTAGAGCGATCAGAAGAAATGCCCAAAAGAGAGTGAAAACATTATTATACTTCCAATATAATGCTCCCTCCTCCCCAAAGCTACAGCCATATTTTTGAAGTTGAAAGGTATATTCAAATGCAGTGGAGAGAATAACGTCTGCCCTTACTTAAGCACGTGAAAGAAAAGATTGCATCACCATAGTTCACTCAAAGTTTGCATAACCTCAGTAGGCATCTTGAGCTGGTCCTTCTGCTCAGCAGACACCTACAACCAATGAAAAAGTGCCTCAATGCTGGAGCTCCCTCACACGGCAGAGTTCTCCATTCACAGATTAACCCCCTGTGCTTGGCTTCCAACAGCAGCACTTCACCAGAGAAAGGGAAATACAGCTGAGGTGAAGACCACCCTGTATGGAAGGAGAGTGCCAGCACTGGGAGGGCCATCCTGGAGCATGTCTGCCCTTTCCTTTTTTTCAGGAAAGCTGAAACTGTAGAAAAGGCCATACAGCAACCAGGAGGACCATGGCTACTGGAAAAACAAGGACTTTTTCTCTCAAGCATTCTCCTCCAATCTTACGTACATCTGCACGTACGTTTTTCCCATTTAACAAGTTAGAGAGTATGCTCAAGGTTTGTATATTGGAACATGTTCATGGCTTGACTAATTATTTTTTTTAAACTGATGAGGTCAAATACGATTTGCAGCATTTTAAAAGTTCCCTCCATTATTCCACTGAATGGATTTCTTGTATCTATGTGCTTAAAGTCTTCAGGCCATGAATATAATATTTTAAATATCTATTCGGTTGAACTGCCATGTAAACACTGACCATTATCTTTCTTAACTTTTAGTAACTCACTAAAAAGATAAATATTGCTTGGATTCAGTTTGAAGAGATGCATATTCTCCATATGCTGGCTTAATCCATAGATCAAGTTTGCACACATTGTGATTAGCCACAGCCTGCCAAGTCTGTGTAATGTCTCTATCACAGCTGTTGTAACAGCTGCCTATCTTCAATCTCTTGTAAAATCTGACTGTGCCACTGTAAATAAGAGAATGGGGGCATGCAGCCTCAAACTTCAACATCACTGCTGTAGAACAAAGCGGTGCCTTTCCTACCAGGGTACAGCACCACTCCCCAAAGTAAGGAATGTTAATCCATGTAGCCAATATAACTATACAGGTTCTTCTCTTTTACTTTGCTTCTCTTGTAGTTAATGAAAGATTATGCTCTTTACTCTTAAACATTTTATCTACTAGATAGGCTTAAAGAAGGAAAACTTCTCTGACATTCAAATTCATTATGAGCTTGAATTGACATTACTGTTGCCAGTGTGAAATCTCACTATCAGCTGCACAGGTAAAATGGGAGACCTTGCCTTAAAAAAGTTTTGTTTCCACATATGCCTGTGGATAATTTTAAGGAAAAGAGAAAAATATATGAACAATTTCATCTTGCTGTTAGCCCTGAGATCCAGGAGCTCCAACCCACTCTTGCTCCCCCCTCCTCACTCTGCCTGTTCCTATATGTATATTGCTGTTCCTATCTTTGTCTGTCCTCATATTAGCTGTAATGCTCTATCACCAATAACTGATGAGATACAGTACATAACAGAGTAAGAAACAATTAATGAAGCACTGGAAAGTAACTGTGTTCAAAATGCCCCTTTGCACTTTTTAGCATTTTAAGAAGAGATGATACGTTTTATTCCTATTTGTTTCAATTTGTATGAGCTGATGTATGTCACGTTAGAGACTTTTTTTGGTTGTACTACTTTTTAAATTTTGCTTTATTTAGAACCTTAACAAAATGCAATATCAAAATCTTCACTAAGTACTAACAGCTGAAAAACTTATGTCATAAAAGAGAAAATACTACAGAACAAGCCTAGAATTTAGTTATTTTGTAATGTCTCACATTTCAGTTCTTTTTTCAAATTTAGGGAGAGTAATATTTTGTACTGTCATAGCAGTGTATTAACATCAGCTTGGACATCACAACTGAACAATTAGAATATATGCAATTTGTGACTAGGCTGGCACAAAAGGCAATGCAAACACTTGCACTGTTTCCCAAAATGATGTGCATGAGAATCCAGACTTTTCAGCACAGTGTATTTCATACCAGAATCATTACAAGAAATCAAACAGTGCCTCCTTTCATTAGTGAAACATCCAAAATTTGTTTCTTATCTCATTATTTTCTTATCTTCCCATTACATGATGCCAACAGGTAGCCTGAATATTACTGCAACCATATAAAATGTCTAAGTATATATCATGCTTGCTTTGTATTTTGTTTTAAGCTTAACTGAAAAAATGCTCCTTCAAGAAAGGATTACATCTCCTCATGTATTTGTACAAGTCCTTATATTCTGGACTTAACTTTGAATAGAATTCTGAATTCTGAAAACTTTGAATATGAATTCTGGAATTAACTTTGTGCATTGCTATGGTAAAAATAGATGAAACCGTTTCTGTACTTTACAGACATGGTTGGCAGAAAGATTAGTACAGGGGGATACTATCTATTCTAAAGACACAAATGCCCATATAAATTTCCTTCCTATGGGAGAAAAAAAAAAAAAAAAAAAAAAAAAAGGAGATGCATTCTTAACTTCTGTATAGGCACGAAGTCGTGAAGTTTATATTATTCCACCAAAGTATGCTGGACACATCAATATTTGAAATATTATATTATTCCACCAAAGCACCAAAGCATGCTGGACACATCAATTCTTTGAAAGGGTTGATAACAGCAGGACAAGGGGAAATGGTTTTAAGTTGAGGGAGGGAAGATTTAGGTTGGATGTCAGGGGGAAATTCTTTACAGAGAGAGTGGTGAGGTGCTCGAACAGGCTGCCCAGAGAGGTTGTGGATGCCCCATCCCTGGAGGTGTTCAAGGCCAGATTGGATGGGGCCCTGGGCAGCCTGGTCTAGTATTAAATGGGGAGGTTGGTGGCCCTGCATGTGGCAGGGGGGTTGGAGCTTAATGATCCTTGAGGTCCCTCCCAACCCTGGCCATTCTGTGATTCTCTAATATTTCAGCATTTGGTTTCTGACGGCAGTTTTCTGAGGGTAAGAAAAAGGCTGAGGATAAAGGGTCGGTGGTAGTTTAGAAGATTGTTCTCATTATCAAAACTAATTAAAAAGGAAAATTGCAAAAGGAAAAACCTAACCTTAGGCACTGTTACATCTCTCATTTGTGCTGAATTTGATCTCTCTCCTACTGTAAAATATAAGTAAAGGATCATATTGCTACTTCATTGCAATCTGACCTATAGAATGTGAAGGAAGTTAAAATTACAAAATTCTGAAAGAGTAGACTGAAAAATGTAGGTAGGAAATATTCATTTCTCAAAACATATAAATACTGTGAGCGTGAAAACAAACCAACCAACCAACCTCTGATGGAGGGGGCTCATATGATACAGAGGCAATGCAGAGCTCCGGTCTCTGGATAAATTTGTCTGAGTCATTAGAATAGCCGTCCACATGCATCCCTTCCCCAGTCATAACTTGGATTTTGCACAAGACCAACACCTGTTCTCCAACCAAGAAGAAATTCTTAAAAGAAACACAACTTCTATTTCAACCTGCATAAACTGAAGAAGAAAAATCTATAGTAAAAAATAACCCTGCTGGCATCACAAGACACATGACTGAGAAAGTCAATGGTACGTTACTTATTGCCTATCCATCATGTTCTCAGTGTTTTACTGACAGGTATGAAGACATTGTGCTTACAGTTCAGTGTCTGTTCTTAGGTAAGAACTGTTTAATTAAGTATGTACAGCAGGTCCAGAAACAGCTCAGAATCACAACACTAAGATAAAATCATCTGCTATTCCACTTCCTTTGTTCCTCCTTCACTTTTCACTGACTTCAGATACCTAATAAACAGAACGCTCTCACTTCAGAGAGCATGTTATAAAAGAGAGCTGGAGAGCTGCGAAGGACAGGAGTCCCATCACATGCCCACTGTGGGTGCTCAGTCCAGCCAAAGGTGTTCTAAGTGGGGGGAAGCAAAGGGGACAGGAGGCTGGATGGCAGGTTTGGGGGATCTTTATGATACTTTAATCATGCTACTGTGGGTGTGTCATTATAGAGCAGAATTCATATAATTTGTTTTTTTCTTCATAGAGTGATTTAGCAAGTTAAATTAAAGCTCAAGAGAAACCTGAATGCTGAGTGTTCTGTAATGTTTGTTTGGGAGATACTTGCAGCCAGTGTGTTTTTTGGCTTAGTTTTGGTTTTTCCCTATTTAAAGCATACCAGCAATCACCTTCACCTTTGTTTGAAAATGTATTTGCTGTCACACTCATTTTCAAAAAAATTTGCATTAAAATAAGATTATAATTCAAGATAAGTTCAGAATACACATAGCTAACATACATATTCATGCACTTGCACACACCTCCCAGTGTGTGCTTCAGTGCAAGCTTTCATTTACTGACTATGGCAAGTTCTTTTAGCTGCACTCCTCCAGTCAGCTTTATAATTCTCCAAGAAGACACTAAAAGAACTCATTTGCTCAGTCAACGTATCAATTTTCTGAAAGTATGCTGTTTTTCTAAAAAATGTAAGTGTTCTACCTTTGAAAGGTCACCTTGTTTGTAACTTTTCCCGCCACCTACTCTACCTTTGATTCTTTGTTAGGCAGCCACTATATTTATTACAAAAAGGGTCAACCTGCATCAAACTCTAAGAGTTCTAAGAGAGTTAGTTATTTGCCCTTAACCACCTCTATTTGCTTCATTTCCATTTTTATTGCTTTACTGCTTATTGTTAAAACAGAGTCTCATTCTGAAGAAGCATTTGTCTTTCATTATATTCCACCACCATCTATCAATCATTTTATTATCTAAAAATGTATAAGCAATGAAGGGAGAAACAGGAGGTCATTACAGTAAGCAAATTATGAGCTGGAGTAAGGACTTGAAGTCCATCACCTCAACGTTTTCGGTCAGGTGCGTGGAAAAGTACAAAGATCATACAATCATGGAAACATAGAATAGCCTGGGTTGAAAAGGACCTCAAAGATCATCTAGTTTCAAATCACCTGCTGTGGGCAGGGCCACCAACCACTAGATCAGGCTGCCCAGAGCCACATCCAGTTTTCAGTAAATAAAAACTATTGTTGAATAATAGTTCATAATCCACATTCATAAATATACCAATTCAGACCACATCATTCAGAATTTTACTAAAAAATTGAAAGAAAAAAAGAACCAACAAAAACAATTCAGACAAGCAAAAATCACCACCAGTAATGTTGTTGTGAGAGTATTTATGTTATATGCTTTTAAATTTCACAACAGAAATATCAGATTTGGCAAACATAGTAACCTGAGAAAACACTAGACTAAAAGAGTATGATCTAAAGTCTGCCTTAATATTTACACGTTAATAAAATAAGTCCTACTCGAATACCTGTGTATTGAAATAGTTCATTCCTACATCTATTCTCTTCCATGAAACAAGTTAATGCTTTTGAGTCTTTATAATACTGAAAAAGTACAGTTAACTCTCTGTGCTTCACGTAAAATTACATAATATTCTGTACCAATATGTGACCACTCCTTAATTCATATACACTGAAATATGTGTTAAATAGTATCTAATCAAACAGTAATCTAATACTACTCTAGTAATAATGCAAGTCCAGGGGTGCCATGTTTTGGATACAGTAGATTAAATAATTGAAATGTAGCTAATGTACATGTCATCAAATATATTTGTAGTGACCACCATACATGTATCTGAAACTTTATATAGTGAAAATATAGGCATATATATATTCATATAAATTCTATATATTAATGAACTACTAGGAATTATATATTTCTGTGCTGTTCAAACATAGCTACACTGACATACCTATTAACGTATGCAATATTGTTATACTACCATGAGCACTATAAATATACAAATAAACATAATAAAATGCATACGGACATATACTTACATGCATTTGCTTAATGTATTTATGTACAAATACAAAAATCAGTATTCCTGGATTGTCAACCCATCTGTTTGTTTGAGCACAGGTTTCCAAGCATTAGATTCTTACAGTATGCAGTATACCAATTAATGGTTGGAAAGCTTCAATGCATACTTTGACAGTGTCTCTGCAGAGACATTGAAATACGAGATGATTTTAACTCAGAGTAAACATATTGGAGGAGACATATTTTTGTGCCCAGTTTGTAGAAGCTGTGGACCTGACAAAGTCTCCTACCTTTACACAGCTGAAGTAAATTCGTAAGAGTTGAATGCAATTCTCCCTATGTGGAAACGACTTATGGTTGCTTCCCACCAAAAATATTTGTGAGTAATTGAATTGACACTCCATTGAAAACTGAATCCTCGCATCCTGCATAAACAACAGAGTAAAAATAGATGTGTATGGATTCTGCCAGTAAAACAAAATAAAAGCCGTACAAACAAGAAGCTCCCTTTTGTTCTTGGAATTCCTGAGTGCCATTCACAGGACTGCCTTGCCTTCATAAATATGCCCAATACGTGTCAGTGCTAATAAGGGTCAAACAAAAACATGGGGAACAACTGCTAACCTATAGCAGTTTGATTTAACAAAGGCTCTCGCTTGATTACGCATCACACAAAGCATTCCAAATTTTTTTTTTTTGCAAGATTATGCATATCAGTGGCCAGATTCCTGGTAAATATGAAGAAGAAAAAATTATTGGTTTCAATGGCACTTGCTTTATACCATTTCAAAATATAGTTTACCGTCTGTCTTTTGTGACATTTCGTCATGGCTTTTTGCTAAAATTAATCAGACATTATTTTTCATTCACACCCACCTTGTAGCTTCTTCCTCTTTTCATTTTTCTTATTAGTTTCTTAAGTATAAATATGTCTAAAGAACAGTGGCAATTTTCATTAATTTTCTCTGGAAACATGAGCGCATATTTGTCTTTTCCTTCACATTTCAACAAGACAAAAAACAAAAAATCAACATCAAAGGTAATTAGACAAAAATCTTTTCTTTGTGGTATTATACTGCAGTGAGCATGAGCATCTGCAGCTTCTGTTTTTACAACTTTCATTGTTTATGCAGCTAGAAGCTATTTCTAACTTATACCACAATTCTGACCATCACTTCATAAATTCAGTGATAACCAGAACATTTCTTATTCTCTGTTTTTGTCATGGTATATGATGTTTCTTTTTTTAAACATATCTGTGTCTATGGTCTAAAGAAAAAAAAAAAGTCTGTACGCACTAAAACATCTATAAGCATGTAATTACACCATGTGTTCTTAGTAACCAAGAATGAATTGCTTCTGAAATAAGTGCCCTCAGACCCCTCCATGCACAGTAGAAGTTCATTAACAAAAGCATCTCTCAGGGCTAGAGCAATAGCTGCCAAAGGAAAACACTTTCTCATTTTCAGATGTCCACAATTGCAATTACACCGACTGTTAAACATGCTTTAGCATAGACGTCTCTGCTGGACAAGTGTACAGAACTCCTAATTAAAGGGCTTCATTTTTGCCACAAAGGGAGCTAGATTGCAATGGCATCTATTGTCCTATGCTTAATGAAGGATGAGATATAGTTTAAATAATTAGTAACGCTGCTGGAAAAGAATGCGAGTAATTAGCATAGCTTGACACCTAAAGCTACACACTAGTTGCTTGGCATCAACAATGTGTTGATTTAAAAAGAAAATTGCAAGAAAAGAAAACATCACATGAAGCGGTTTTGTTTTTCTTCTTTGAAGATACTTACTATTAGCCACCAATTTTTGAATGAATCCACTACCCTACTGACTAGCACATACTCATTCTTTTAGAATTTTTTTTGAAGATTTGCGTAACCCATCTATCAAACAAACCCTATGTATTTAAAAACCCTTGGCAACAATATAGCAAGCAACAACCTGTTTTTCAGATGGGTATTTTCTGATTAACTTGAACACTGCATTTAACGCTGACATCTGCACGTTAACTGTAACTTAACAAACACTAAATGCAAGCTTGAACCAAAGACTTACAACAACAGCAAAACCAGCAGTTACTGAAGAAATGGTATTACCATTTATGAAGAAGGTTGCCTCAACATGAAAAGGGAACAGACAATCTTGCCTGTTCGCTGCTAAGCAGTGATGTAAATAAACCTAATTCCTTTATTCCTAAGGAAGAAATCCAATCTACTAAAGAGAAAATCTTATTCTCAGAGTTTAATATGTAAAACAGCTCACACTACTGAGATGGAAGAGGCAATGAGGGAAGGAAGGACATCAATTTCTGATTACCTTCTTATGAACAGAGAATGGACTCTGGATCTGGATGGAACTCACCTAGCCTACTATCCCTGGGCTCAGACTGTTGTAACTGGTGGCAAAATTGGTATGATTGGTATCGCCACAGGGATTAACAAAGTAAAATACATCTATTTCACTCATGACAAAAAGGATAGTAATTGGATTTCATGTCGGCTAATAATTTCCTGTATAAACTACTTCCAAATAGTTTGAGTACAAGGAAAGTGTAAGTCTAAACAAACAAACAAAAAAACCTGTACGGATAATGACAGAAATTGCTTCTTTAAGAAGGAGTTATTTGATCCAGGCCCACTCTAATCATTAAATTAGTACTTGAATTCATTGATGAGTCTGCTGGAAAGTACTTGAATTCATTGATGAGTCTGGTGGAAAGTACTCTATTATGTTTCTGCCAGGTTTGCTAATCTGGGAAACATCTAAGGTGGACACTGCTTGTTTGTTTGAGATATCCATCCAGAGTCTGCGTAGGCATCTTTGCACAGGAAAGACAGAGATTATGTAAAAACACACAGATTTTCTTCTTAACCATGTGCCATATTAAGATCTCAAGTAAAGACACTTGCTTTTTGAAGTCTTCTTCCAAGACTAGCCATATCTAAGTATACCAGCATAAGAAATTTTGTTTAACATTTACTGGCATCTCTCTAAAATGCACTTAGCTAATACCGAACTTCAAAGGTATTTCACATCAAATTACACATTCCTACTCTTATCAAGTTCATAAATGATACAGGTGTTTAGTCTGTGTTAGCTTGCTGAACCGTAGCACCTGGCAAGCATTCACATTTAGAGCCCACGTCCCATTTTAGCAGTGGCTAAACTCTTCATTATTTAAAAAAAAACAAACAAGCACTTCTTCAGGGAAAAAAAAAAAAAAAAAAAAAAAGGAAAGCTGAAATAACAACTTTAACTTTAAAAAAATTAATTAAGAAATGGAAAGAAGTTATCAGGTCCAAGTAAAGAATAGAGCATGATATGCATATCTGCACATGCACAGAGGCATGAAAAACATGTGGCATGCAGAATTTACCTGCACTGACACAAAGTTATCATGTACGTGTGTAGTCTCACATTTTCATCTTCAAGTTATTTAAGAATATATTTCCAGTTAGTTAAATCTATTAATTCAGTCTCTTCTCATATATCCAAAACTGTGGCGGATTATCTTCGCGCTCCACACTTGTGTCTTCTCAACTTAACCAAAGAATCCCCCCCAAAACATACGCAGACAAGTACATACAGACATACATACACAGCCTGAGGAAATCTTATTAATTCCTCTCCTCTGCTTGCAGCATCTAAATCAATGTGTTTGGTCCAAGGCTGCTTGATGGCCTCAGTGGGAGCCTGCAGAGCAACCTGAGCAGGTCTGCATCATGCCCTTTTGTTTCACTCAGTGAGAACACCCCACATGGGCCAGGTGGGTGCCAGCTGGGTGCCAGGTGAGAGGGGGGAACCATGGAATGCCACAAGGAGCTGAAAGAGATTTTTGGTTTAGTTTCCTTCGGGGCAGCATGGGAGGACTGGGGCTGGCATTTGGCCTCCCTGGCTGACAAGGCAGCTCAGCCCCTGAAATCAGCAGGTATAATTGCATTTCTTATTAGCAGTGATGCGAAGGGTTTTCTATGATAAAAACAGCTTGATAAAAAATAATCAACAGCAGAGCGTATGCAAAGAACACCAACATTTCCATCAGGGCCTGTGTATGTGCAGCCAACACAAAACCCAGCCAACTGCCATGAGGGAAGATGTGGATGGATGCAGACAGATAAGCTAATACTTATCTAATACAGATAGCTTACTGGGCTAGCAATAGTGTACACTGCATGCAGCAGAAAAATCAAAGCACAACCAAGGAATCTTTCTTCAAGGGAAAACTTGATCCCTTTCTGATGAGCACACAGCGGTCTGTACATGCATCTCACCTGATGACAGATCGCACACCTGCCTTCACCAGCCTGTGCCCAAACAAGGAAACACAACACTGAACAGCAGGACACCTTCCCTCCCCACCACTCCATATGGGGTGCAAGGGCAGCACTCACCTTCAGCTTGTCGTAGCGCTCGCTTAGAGCTGCCACTTGATGGTCTCGGTGCCGCCCGACCAGCTTGCACAGGGCACAGATCAGTTGGTCGTCCGTCACGCAGTACATGTTCACCTTCTCATCCTCGTGCTCCAAGCACATTAATCCCCTGATGTGAGAGTCCGGGATGGGCTCAATCAGCCGGTGGCCGGTGAAAGGCTTCTTGTTGGGGTGCGTGGCTTTCAGGCATTCCTCGCAGTAGGAGACCTCGCAAGTCACGCATGTCTTCACTGCCTCCTGGGCAGGGTCCTGGTCACAGAACTGGCAGAGGACCTTCTCGCAGGAGGACATGCTGTTGCTGTCGAATGCCCGCTCCCGACGGGTCTCACTGGGGGAGTTGGGCCCACTCACCGAGGCTTTCTGAAAGCGGTCGATGATGTTCTGCAGGGTGACGTTGCGCTTCAGCCCCTCTAGACCACGCTGGCTGAGGGTGATGACATAGCGGCAGGTGGGGCACTGGAAGGCGGTGATAGACTCCACCGGCTCGTTGGAGGCGCAGTGGGAGACCAGGATGCGGTGCGCGCAGTTGAAGCAGAGACTGTGAGCGCAGGGCAGCAGCAGCGGGTCCTCAAACAGCTCCAGACAGATAGGGCAGGTCAGTTCCGACTCCAGTGTTTCCATCTTCAGGCAAAGCTTTCCTGTGGCGTCAGCGAAATCCAGGGAAGCTGATCAGCTATCTGGAAACACACGCAAAATTCGATTAGGCGACAAACAACATGAGGGGTCAGCCATGGGGGGTTGCCAGCTTCGCCGCGGCTCCCAGTTCTATCGGTCCACCACTCCGGGTGGAAGAGCAAGCAAAAGTTTTGAACCTGCACATGCACATATCAAGGTATTTAAAACTAGATGGCTTTTTTTTTTCTTTTTTTTTTTTCCCCCTATTCTCTCTGTTCACTTAGGAATGCAAAGCAAAAGCTCCTTATTCTTTCGCTTTCTCTTTCTCGCTCATGCAATCGAGGAAAGCAGCAGATGTTTCTCTGCACTGCTAAAAACCCAAAATGATTAAAACAACAATGTGATGATTTTCAAACAGCCTACTACAGCAAAATCAGATTTCTTTTGCAGATGCTGTTTTTGGCTTTGCTAATCTAGTAGTAAAACTTTAAACAATTTCACCTTTGTATAGCATTGTGCAAGAGTTAGCCCAGTATATAATAGCCGGTAACCTTACATCTCTCTCATTGCTATTTTAATTCACACAGTTCTTTTCTCAGGTTGAAATGCTAAGTTATTGTTATAGCACAGCACCTAGGGTACATATCTGTGTTCACATGTGTAAATACTTCCATGGATATATACAGGGAACAGTGTATCAAGGAAAGCACGTGATATTTTTATGTTTTTCATGGATATATTTATCGTACTATATTAATTTACTGCACCTATGTATTTCAAGGTAATTTGTACCGTATGTACAGGTACATGTACGTGTGTAAATATGACACATGTGTTTGCAGTGAGATAAATTAGCCAGAGGATTGCAGTGTCCTAACTGAAATACCTCAAGAAAGATGAAGCATATGAAATTTCTACTAATTGAGCCCAAATTCCTGATGATTCTAACCTATGAAAAGAGCCTGCCGTGAGAAAAATACTGAAAAGTGAGATCTGGTTAAGGGTTTGTCTGTGTGCATGCTTTGCTGTGTAAACACTCTCCAACGCTGAAACTCCTGAATTATGCTTGCTCTAGTAGTGGCCTTATTAACCATCTGAGGTGGATTAGGAATCTGTGACTTTTGATGGGATTTTCTTGAGGAGGCGGCAGTGCAGCCCTCTCAGAGATCCACTAAAACTTCATTTTGCTCCCAATTCTGCTTTCAGCATCACAGAGAGAATGCGAAAGCGTCGCCCCGCGCAGCTCTCCCTGCAGAAGCTCCCGTCAGGGCCCCATCGCTGCCGCGAGTGGACAGCTCAGTGAGGCAGAAGCAAGAGCCGTACCTCCTCACAGTACAATCTATTTAAGCTTTGTTGCTCATAACCAAGCACAGCTTCAGATGGCACAGCTGCATGGCCCCCACACTGTAAAGTCATTGTTCTGCTGCGTGAACTCTCGCCTCCTTCCCTGACCAGGAAGAAAGAGGGGCGGACAAGAATCCCCCCAGACAAGTCTTGGTTCATTAAGGGCGAGAAGAGCTGGGGCTCATTAGCAGCCTTGGGAACCAAGCGTGCTTGAACCTCCTGCACTTCATGGCAATTAGAGCACGGGGCACGGCAGCAGGAATACTACCTATAACCCCAATAGGAACCACAATAAAATGGGAGAGTTTGACAGGCATGGAGGCAAGGTTCAGGGTACCTGTCAGCATCCTGCACTGCCTGCTTGTGGGAAGAGCAGCAAGACGTCCGTTCCAGAATGTGCTTAGAAATTAGAGTACTCTGTCTCTTTGCACTTGGGCTTCCTTTTATTCTGCCAAGAAATTTGAGTGCTTAGGGAAAGGCACTGACTCTGCCACAGAATTTGGTTTCCTGACTCTTCTGTGATGCTGATATTACTTGAAATGAAGTTCAGTTTGCCAAAGACTAATTCCTTTATAACTATCCATCAGATGCCATAATTGCATGGCTCATCTGGTCAAAATTAAAGGCCTGGCAATTTGATATAAGCAGGAAGACAGCTTCTCTGCTCTCCCTTCAGCCATAGCCACACAGCAAAGCAAAAGATGAAAGCATTTTCTGCAAATGAAGAACAGTTTGTCTTCCCTCCTCTTCACTCTCTGTATCACACAAGTCCCAGAAGATAAGAATCTCATTCACTTTGTTTGAATCCCTTCCACACCACAACTGTATACCTCATCATCCGCTTATCCTGCGGGCTGAAAGCTGCACTGGAAATGGGAGAAGGGGATTTGGGGCTGGCAGCAGACAAGGTTTTAAGGAGGCAAATCACCTAATCATTGCTCATCTCTTGGCAGCCTAGTGAAAATCTGCCGACCTCTCTGGTTTGCTTCTTAGGACCATGTTCCAGATATGGGGCTTTCTTCCGTGCTCTTCATTCTGCACAAAATCCCTCCTGCTCTCTCATGTGCCAAAAGGTTTCATTCATTTTGTTTCCTTCTCAAAGCACATTGTCTTAAATAAAAGGATAACCAAAGGCTTTTCTACGTTACTCATCTAAAAGACAGTTGAAAAGACTAAACCAGCAGAAAAATATTTGCATCACTGACTCATGGAAAAGCGTTTGAATCACTGTCATGGCTCTGTCTAAACACCACCATCCTAACTGATAACCCATTCTGATCTATCTGACCTGATGGAATAGCCACTTACTCCTGACTAGCAAGAGTGTCAAAATCTGATCCTAGACTGTAAAATTCTTGGAATAGAAGCCCATAAAAGCCTGTCTTCCACAGTAATCAAAGTGGAGCACGCTGACAGAACCAAACAAAGACATTTCCCTGTTTCCTTTTGCAGCTGCCAGTAAGTCAAAAAACACCGCAACTGGGAGAGAGCAATGAAGACTTTAAGAGGCACGGAAAAGGGGCTGTATTTTCTGGGTAATCCAATGATTGCTTTTTAACTGACTGCAATTCTGCCTTTGCTTAGCTGATCTCTGAAGTACATTGTGCAGCTCATCCAGCTACGGAATCTTTTGAACTCCTTGGTCTTAAAGTTTCATACTTTGTAATTTACTTTTGTGATAAGAGAATCCACAGCAGCAGTAATGAGGCAGAAATAGGCAGAAATGTAATGCGTATGGTTTATAATACACACACGGTCAAATTCCATAGTCAACATGGCCTACGTGGAAAGCCACAAAGAAAGCCTCAAGACCCAGAATGGAAAAAAAAAAAAAAGAAAAAAAAAAAAAGTCTTTTTCTTTCTTTTCTTTCATGGAAAGTGAGAAGAGAATCTATCCAGGAGTGAGTGAAGCTTCCTAAGAAGTTTCAATTTCCATCCCAGCTCCTCATGTTGATTTCACAGCAGGAGTTAAGGCTGCTTTGGTGCACCTTAAATTGCAGCGGCCTCAGTGACATGGAAGGGGAAAACAGTTGTATGTAGAAGGAGGGAAGATTTAGATTGGATATCAGGGGGAAATTCTTTACTACGAGAATGGTAAGGTGCTGGAACAGCCTGCCCAAAGAGGCTGTGTATGTCCCACCACTGGAGGTCTTCAAGGCCAGGTTGGATGGGGCACTGGGCAGCCTGGTCTAGTATTAAATGGGGAGGTTGGTGGCCCTGCATGCAGCAGGGGGCTTGGAGCTTCATGATCCTTGAGGTCCCATCCAACCCTGGCCACACTATGATTCTATGATTCTCAGCAGATTTTAAGAATCTTAGTAACAAACAGTGGTATGCAAAAGAGCTGGATATGTGCCACGTTCCAGAAGTCCTTGATGTGCCACTCACTGACAAACCAGTTTGTTACGTTGTGGTGAATGGTGACCAAAACACACCCAAGTAGGTTCAAACAGCATTTTTTTTACCTAACAATCTGTTGACTTAAGACTACCACGATACGATTACTACAATAAGACTATTCTGGCTCGGCTCTTCCAAACTCATATATGGGAATGTTCACAAATGCACACAAGACTGCAGACTAAACTAAAAATGAAGCACTTGTGGATTAAATGTTTTTCTAGAAAATACTTGCCAACTTTTTCAGTTAGAAAATAAAATATTAAGTTGCCACTAGATGGGTATGAAAAGAAATTTCACATGAAATATGAAAAACTAGGTATGAAAGGCAATAAAATGGGTTATCCATGTATGCATGTATGTGCCTACGTATCCTAGATGTATAGTAAAAGAAGATTTATAGTGAACACACATACTCTTCCTGAATGAACCATGGCAAGTGCTTAAGCAGTCTACTATCATAATACACAGCTGCAGTTTTCAAAGCAGCAGTATTTTTCTGTTAAGTGCACTATAAAAGGAAAATTTAAAATTTATGTTCTTGTCATAAAATTTGGCATGGGCAATAAAAACCACTTGCAATTTCTTCTGTTAGCTGTAAAACAAAAAGGAAGAAAATGTTCTTCTTTTGCCATTTTCTATCCCTCTCCAGGATATAGACAAAATTGCCTTGGGAACAACTGTTCTTTCAAACAAATGAATCTGATTGCTTTACATCACATTCAATAAATATTTCAAATGTGATTAAACCAATGGAATGCTCCATAGTATGATTTGTCCTAAGTCCATTAGACGTTTTACCTTCTGCACCAGAGACACTAGAGCCAATGAGTAACTTGTGATGTTAGCAATTTGCAGCACCACAGCTAGTGAGATAATCATCTAAGTATTGTAATTTGCTCAGAATTGCACAGAGAACAAATAATCAAAACTCAGATATATTTTTTTAAATGCTTAATGAAAACCTCCATAACATTAAACAAAGCAAGGTTCACATGCCCTCAAACATGAAAGTACTTGTCTACTGATTTTTTCTTTGTTTTGTTGTTGTTTTTACCCAAACAGTGCAAATTAATAAATATTCCAAGGGTAGTACCTGTTCAACAGCCTATTATGCAAAAGCACATACAGAAACTGAATAGTTTATCTTAGTCATACATTTTCCCTGACAAAAGAATCATTAGCTGTCTTGTCTACAAGGAAGTAACATACAATATTTCCATGATGTTAAGATAGCTGTTTGTAACATGTAAAGGATATTAATGCAGCAAAGGAACGTCTGCCATGTTGCTTGCAGTGATGCAAAGCCTTGATAACATCTTTCTCCACTTGAACCATATGTTAGTAACAGAATATATTTTCAAAAAGCCAAATCCTGTATGTTCTTCAGTGAGATTAACATATAACAGAACTATGGTCTTTGGCACAATATCATGTATTCCTTCTCACAGGAGCTAAAACAATAATTGAGCCTCAAAAACCTAATAAGAAAAAAGGAAGAAAAAAACCATACGAAGATCATAGCTCGTAAATTCAAAAGTAATCAATAAATTGCTGATTTGATATTATATAAATGCTATACTGCATGCAATATTACATATGTGCATAAATCTATACCAATGCACATTTGGAATGCTCTTTGACTTTTCTTTTTTATAGTCTTGCAACCTTTGTAGCCTTTCATTCTTTAGGTACAAGATTTAATACTTCCTCAAAATGCTCAAGAGTAATGAAAGCAAAGGATTGTTTAATCCTTAGCACATGTGGATCAGCATTAGGTCTACAAGCATTAGTGGTGTCTTCCTAACAAACTTATCCCTGAAGATCTGTTCCAAAAATCCCTTCTCCAACTAAATTCATACTTCTCATTGAAGAAACTGTTATTTATTCTGGGGTATATTACAGCAGTGCAACAACAAATATTGAGGAAGTGGGGTCACACCAAGTCCCACCAGTCTTCATATGGCTTTGGTTGCACAACAGAGCCAGAAATCTCTCACTTCTAGGGATTTCACTTCTGTACTGCCTCAGGTGACATGGTACTCTTTATAGCAGACAATACAACTGCAAAAATAGCCAGAAATGTGTGTTCCTTCTAGTCATATACTTTCACACACAACTGCTATGTTCAGTGCAGCCTGGAAGCACTGGGGCCCTTAAGCTACTGTAATTTTTTTAGTGAAGGTTTTAGAGTGGCTTCAAGAAAGAATATCTTTCTAAGCATATCATAGTTGTCCTATGAATTCTTTTCCTGTAGCAAAGGGGGAATCAATAATACCATTTCAATTCATAATCACCACCTCCATCTAGATAAAAATGAGACATTATAATTTCAAAGGCAGAAGCTCAAAGTCTGTTTTTTTATCAAAGACAGCCTTTAAAATAAACAGCAGCAAACGAAGTCCCAGGAACTACAACAGGTAGGAAATTGTGACCTCACTTGCCAGCCAGATATCTGAATTTACACTACCAGCAAGCTGAAGGCATATGGTGCTCTTCTGAATGACTAAAGCTCCCTGGGCTTATAAAGCAGTACCTATCACATTACACAACGCACTGCTGGCATCTCTTGCTTTCTGCTCCTCACATGTGATCATTAAAAAGCCCGCCAAAGTTTTTCTTTTATTTTTTAAAAGAATAAGCAAGCATTCTTAGAGCATACTCTGCACATTTGCAAAGGCTAAAATGAGATTCTAAGTGCTGCAAAAAACCTCACCACCCAGCACCAAGGAGTTCCTCGCTCTACTTGCAGTAAGCTGAGCTGCCAAAGATCGATGGTGTATTTAAAAATCAAGATTGTAATCAGGTAATTAGAAGGGGAAATTAGCTGTGAAGCGTGGGAGTGTGGAGGATAAGGAACAAATTATATTTGTGTTCTGAAGGTAATCTATTTTAGAGGATGGGGTAGTTAGAAACCTCAGTGGTGCATGAAGCACTCAGCTTAGGCTTCTTGTGACCAGCAGTAACAAAACAAGAACCTGCAACACTACTGCTCCACTTGGAGAAGAAAAATCATTGTGAGGATCCTCATCAGATCCCAAAGCTTGCTCAGCTAAAATAGGGACATTTCCCATCCTACCACTGCCACATGGACCACAGTGAGTGTGCTTCTGCTGCTCCACATAGGGGTACTAAGTTCCCATTCTGTAAGCAGAATTATTTGGGGAGCATTCTTTGGCCCTATAAACCAGAGCAGAAGTCTGCAAATACATCATAGCAAATCGTAAGTAGCAAATGTATTAGAAACCTATTCCTCTCGCTTGCTTCCTAGCCACAGAGGGTGGTATTCATATGAAGTGGTCTTTATCAACTCCCATGATAGTTAATAGCGAATGACAGGTATCTTCAGAGGCACCTCTTGTAAACCATTTTAGATTATCTTTAGGATGGAATGATCTGTGCTTCCTAGAACTCATTTCAAATATAGAGAGAACTTACAGTAAAATAAATTAATCTAACAAGTAACCATATTTGGTGTTTTTGAGATCTAAGAAGAAGACAGGCAATTCACCTCAATACTTTTTTTGAAGAATGTTCTTATGAGCCCTGTAATCACTTATTTAGCAAAATTTGCTTTCACAGTTCTCCTCTGGAATACCCAGTTTCTATCATTCTCTACTTTCAAAGGTACAGAAGAATGCATGGATATCTGAATAAACTTGCAGGTGAGTACTGACTTGCAGTTATTAATCCAAATCACCCAAAATGGGCAGAACAGTCCACGACTGAATATTCTGACCCTGACACAACAGGTCAACAAATGAAAACGATGAGATCAGCTAAAAAGAAAAAGAAATCCTGAGCTGTGTGCAGCCTACTGTTCTGTCCCTAAGACACTCAAGGGTTTGGCATCCCAACTCAGCCTTTTCGGTAAGACCATGTATCACTCACAATGAGATGCAAATCAGTCTTCATTCCTTGTTAATAAGGCCAAATCCTAAAGTGGCAAGTTTCCCTTTAACCTCTCTGGAGAACTAAGTCATGTCAGCTGCAAAGAAACAGAAACGCTTTATTGTTTGCCAAAGGCACACCCACTTGTATTTTATTTCTTAGGAAAGTGTTACTTAACAGAAACACACCACAATAAATCCTGGTGATCTCAAATATTTTCCTCTATGCATTTACATTCTTTAAGGGTGTTATCCTTTAAAGACCTGAGACAAACCAAACATTAAGTGTAACCACATAATCTTGACAAACAGGTCTTTAGTAGACATGCTGCGGCAAAACTTCATTGCTTCAAGCTAAGAAATTAAGAACAGCAAAGAGCTGCATTGTATTGGCAATGTAATTTGCAGCTTAGAAACCAAAAGGGTAAATAGCACTAGTTCTTTTTAAGCTCTACTGATGACCAGAGAGCTCTGGGAGTTGAAATAAGTTAGGAAACATAATAACACCAATTTCTAATCCATTTTAGCAGAATGATAAGAAAAAGAGATCCAGTTTACCTATACTTCACGTGATATAAACCAGAAGACTGAATAAAAGCCAGAAGACCCATTATTAAATTTAAGCTCACTCTTCTAAGAGAGTTGTCTTTCTAAGATGTCATGATACAGCACCTCTGTTGCTTAGAGTCCTAGTTCCTTCCAGCCCTGAGTCACAGGGTCATACAGCTCTTCTCCTGTGCTCAGAGAGTTCCTGATCTTGGGAGAAGCCTTGCCATGTAGCCTTACAAAACTAACAGAAAATGCTTTTTCACTATGAGGATATGGTTAAATGTGCTACTGAATGCGCACACACTTGCGTGCAATGAAAAGGACCCACTGACAAAAGTAGTTGGACTGGTTAGTGGTTTACTTGACAACCTCAGATTAATTGTCCTGCAGCCAGTCTTCCAAACAGGCTAAGAGGGAGAACAGAAAAGCAGCTAACATAAGCAATTACTCCTGAGAGGTAGTGATACAGTACCTCAGACAGGCCTCTTACTTAAAGGTGCTCAATGTCACTCAGAAAATAGCTTACCAGCTTTTAAGACAGCATGCAAAGAGAAAGCAATAGCTTAATTACATCCCTTTGAGACCCTACTCATCAACAACATATGAAGTCTTGCAGTTTATTTAAAAAAAAAAAAAAAAAAAAAACTTGAATAAATTGTCTGCCTCCTGTCAATTATCAACTAAGCCACCGCTAATGTGTATTACTGGCATACGTCTGCACCATCTCCAGCCTCAACCTTTTTTCTGGGAGCTTGCTAAATATCCAGTTTAACACTGGCCTGTTAGAAAACAGCTCTCTCTGAAATACTAAACTGGAAAAAATGGTATTAGAAATTCTCTACCTGCGGACTATGCATGCTTCTGATTCTGCTAAAGAAATGATGTATTTTGTGGGCTTTCAAATTTGCCTGTTAAAAAACTGTAGTGTCCAGACCATCCTGTGAGTATACTAGTGCCAAGAAGTACAAAAAAACCCACTTTGAACAAACACCACAGTGTCTAGGCCATCCTACTTAGTGTCATAGTTCTAGATTACATAACTTCATCAGTTACAAATAAATAAATGGGATTTAAAAGACTTTGCTTGAGGAGTGAAACAGACTTAGGGAATTACTGTATTTTTTCTCCTTCTTGTGTAAACACACATCTCAGTCTTCATCTGTTATTTTTAAAACAGAATTATAATGTTCCAGATGTTGTTAACACTATGAAGATGCTTATGCTCCCTTCAGCTCTCATACTTTTGTTGCTTCGTGACAACAAGACAACAATAAGCACTTGTTTGAATGCACAAGAAGTAAATACAGACTCCCAAAAAGTTCCCTTTTCCCACCCCCCCCATTTCTAGTACTGAAAACAAAATTCATCTCAGCAATAGACCAAACCTCCACTTTTCCTGTACCAACACTGAACACCTTCAAAAACGTTTCCCCAGTCCCTCGTGATGACAAGCCCCCACAATCCAGCACTGGCTGCAGCTGGTGAGAAGCCACCCCACAGGTACCCACCGCTGCATCCCGCCCTCCTCCTCCCGGCTGGGCCATGGCTGCAGAGATAGGGACCGCTGACCCTTCGGGAAGTCTGGGCAGCCCAGTGGCAGCCCCCGTCCCAGCAATCCTATCCCAGCGCTGCCCGTCTCCTTCACTGTAAGGCAGCGGCGGCTGGAGCACAACAGGAAAGCCTTCCCTACAATTGCAGGAAAACCCGCTCCACCTAACCACCTCCGCCAGCCAGTCGACTGCCCTTCTTGTTGGGCCGGCACTGAAATACCTGCTTTCTCTCTCAAGAACCAACCCACAGAGGGTGAGGAAGCAGGGTCCTCTCACAGAGCATCCAGCAATCGGCGTGGAGGCTACAGAGGACAGGAGGCCATGGGATAGCACCATCACACAGCCAGGCATAGGGCAAGCTCAGTCCCAGGAGCAATTAGCTCAGTGCTGAGTGACGAGGGAGCGGCAGTGCCCCAGATGGTAACAGGAGACTGAGGCTGTCCAAACCCACCACATGCAGACTGAGAGTTTCAGAAGGCTCTGTTTATTGCTTTTTCCAAATAATACTCAAAAACTCAATAATAACAGACTGAAATCCAGCAGGAGTTTGCCAAAAATGGAGATGATCTCAAAGAGTATAGTGCCCAAGACCCCATGGAGACCCTACTTTCTGAAATTTAGCAAGTGAAATGTCAGAAATGTCAGAGGATAGTAGTTGCTTAACTTCCTTTCTTTTTTTTTTTTTTTTTTTTTCCTAAATTTGCATGCAAGCAGCAAACTGCAACAGCAAACTACAAATGCTTCATCAAAGTGCCCAGGAGAAACCCTGACTGAAGTCACACCAGATGTTGGGTCTCCAGTAAAGGTGTTAAAAATTCATGCAAAGTGGAAACAGCAGGAAAGAACTGCTTCCTTGTGTTCGCCGCTTTTCATGTTCCAGTGCCTTCTTTCATACAATGCTAACATGGTAAAGTGAAGCAAAACATACCTCAGAGGTTTGAGCATAAGGATGCAAAGCCACAGTCTTTGGTCTTTCTTCCATGGAGTCAGCACTTTGTTCTCATTGAAACAATAAACAACTGTTGTGATTATTTAATTTCCTATTCATTTCATTCACTTGAAACAATAGACTGGAGCCCTCACATGTGCACACCCTTCACAAGGATTTTTAAAGGTTTCTCCAGGCAGCGTCTGTTAGCATGTAAGTGGAATGTCAGCTCATAACTGGAGAAATGAGTATGCAGAAAGCAAGACAGATGTGTAGAAGGATTGTGATTATTGCAACTTTTTTTTTTTTTTAATGATATTAAATGTTTGTAGGTAACCTATAGTCAAATCAAGTTATAACTGGCCTAGCTGGGGTCATAGCTCAAATCCAAGCTGGATGGATTTTAGATTCCTCAGCTCATTTCCTATCCCTGGACTTTCATTAAACAGCATCTTGCAGTTTCTTTGGACTGTCTCTCCAGCCATGCCGTATCACATTCATCTGGGTGCATTCAGGATCAACCACCGTGAAGACTGATGTTACTGGCAGGTGCTATCCTACCTCTGTTTTTCCATACCATAGCTAGTTGGAGCTTTTCATGCCCTTCCCTTGCAGACAATCAACTGCAGACTGAAACAAAGTTTCAATAAATACCTGGCTTTTTGTAGTGAAATCTAATCCATCACAAAAGCAATGCAAAGCAGTTCCAACAGCTCTAGTTTTACTGCTATTTTTACCTTGATTTCTGCATGCACTCTTCTTCATCACATATGTTTTAATGGACAACACTGGAAGAAGCTTCCAAAACTTACCTGGATCTGTCTATATGACAGTATGCCTATGAAGGCTTCAGTGCACTTTTTACTTCACATACATGAGAATGTGCGTGCATGCAAGTATTACTAGAGAGGTAGGTTGATGTATCTGAGCTTAACAAAGCTTAAGTCTCAGATACATAAATGAGGATTGTTTATTGAACCACTGTAAAATGATTATGTTTCATCATGTGAATTCTAAATAACGGATTTCTAGTGACATTATCTATAGAATTTATCTTGGTTTTTGTGCAGGCTTCTGTTTCTTCAGAACACAGGGTCAGCTCTGTATGGGAAAAGTTCGTCCTGTTGTTTAAAGGGGTGTTAAATAGCATGTTTCATTTTCTGCACACCCTATAGCTATGCTGTATAGTAACCCAGTATTATTTTGGTTACAATGCTCCTTGCAATCAAGAAACACAATACTGCAGGAACTGGAACAGATTGACGATAGGACAGAAATGAGCAGGTGTCCAACGGGACTGTAAGAGGACCTATTTCCACAGAGCATACAAAATGCTAGGAAAACATGATAGCGGGACCAACTGTGAGAAGCAACTTAGTTTGTGCACAAAACTCACTATTGCAATTCCCTGAAACATAAGCACTCAGTATTGTTTTTGTTGGATCTGGTCGTCCTGCTTTGGTTTTGGAAATCCAGAAACTGAGGCTTCTACTTGTTGGTTTGCAGATCCCAACATGCAGCCTCAGAAACTCTGTCTTTACTGCTTTGCATCTATTCTATATGAGAAAATTCTCTCTGCCACTTATTTCATGTGCAGAATAGAAACGCGAACAAGCTTTTTAAAAGCTCAAGCATTTGTGGAATTCTATTTAATCTTATTTTGATGGACAGGGGACATATTTTTAGATTGATAGGTGCTGCTGTCAGGCACCAAGCAGCTGAACTCCAATCAATCCACTGTACATGGAATGTAAATGCCATAGCATACCATAATGAGATCATAGGAGAGATCTGTTCTAACATTAACAATTAAAACAAATATGCTAATATGCCTGCAGTTTATCATTCTCTCAAAGGCAAGCCAGAGAGCAGACTCATAAATTACTCATGCTAGGCAGCTAATCATAGGATCTTCTGATGAAGAAAAATAATAACAATCAGTGGTTTGATAATGCATCTGCATTCTTTCTTTTTATATGCAGTCTGTACAGAGGGTCTGATCCACAAGACATCTACAGCTCCCTTGTTTGTTGAGCAGTGCCAAATTTAGAGCAGCCTCAGTGATGTTCTAAATTACATCAGAACTGCATAGCTCTCCTAACTTGGAGAAGTACATTGATTAGTCCCTTCCTTGCCCACTCCAAATATAGCAAATGAAGGAAGCAGAGATGCTCCCACCACTTATTTAGTGTCTGCACCCTGTGATTCTCTTGGTACACGAAGGACATAGAAAGAATAATTATGAAAAAAAACATATAACATAATACAGTCTAGCTTTTTGGATTAATTTAGAAATGTCATGTCAGCAAAAGCATCTCATACTATTTGAACAGCTTCTTAATATGACGTTGTTTCATATAAATGCTTATTACCAATTCTCTAAATGGTTGTTTAATATTAATTGTTCTTTGAACTATAAAATCCCTACTCTGTCTCGTGGATAGAAATCTGAAGATAATGATGGGTGAGTGTAGGCAGGTATTCTCTAATGGTTCATCTGCATTTTACAATGGTATTTAAATATACTCGGACTTCGGCCCAATAATGCACACTACAAATGACCCACTGTTAATGCTCTCTGGAGAAAGGTAAACCCTAATTTCAGTACCAGCACTTGATCGTAGAACACTTTGTGCCTCTCTGGAGGAGCAACAGGTAGTACTTGATTCCTATCAGATGAACAGATTATGAAATATCCAGTTTCCCTTATTTTCCTAAATATCCAAGTAAACCACAAAGAGAAACTCCCCTCACTTCCAATATACACCAGCTATTTGTAATCTTGGGGATAGGTAAAGCAGGGAGAGGGAAAAATAAAAACTGCTCACACCCCATTTTACTGCTACATGCTTTTAACATGCTTTCCCCATGAGTACTGAAGCCATTTGCTCAATGCTGCATGTGGGGTTTTGGATAGAGAAAGTGAAGATTAATTACTCTGTTCCAAATTGTTAGATGAATGAGACAGCACTGAACTGTAATCTGTCCCCTTGAAGGACGCTGCAGGAATGATCAAGGCAGGTGTCTGAAAATATCAGGTGGTCAAATTGTTAAAATAGCATTTAAAGACTATCAATGTGCAAACGTATGCTTCTAAAACAGAAGAAAAAAAGAAGAAAAAAGAAAATAAAAAAGCATAAACCACATCAGACAAACACAAATAAACTGATTCATTTTTATGTCTTCTCCTGCAGCATAGCTGAAAGGATTGTTTACCTGTTCAAACTCAAGACACAGTGAAGATTTTGGTCTAAAGGACTAGAGATATGAAATTTGAATATTGTTCTTTATCATGCTCTGAAAACATTCCAGGTAACTACAACAAGCTGTTCGGTAAGTGGTCAAGTTAGGTTTTGAAGTTAATTATTTTATACTTGCTGCTCTGTGTAACATTATTCATTGTGCTTTCTACATAGCAGGCTCTTGGAAAGAAAGAAGAAAGCCTCTCATTCTGCTCAGTTAACTATGCTGAAACAGTAAGTATTTTGTCAGATCACTCTAGAGGAACTGCTGTCATCTAGCAGTGCTAAGGCCTAACCTCTGCACTTCGTCAGTCATTCTCCATCTTGCTATGCTTCCAGATCAGATTTAAAGAGGAACAGATTCATACAGGTGAACACAAGGCCAATACATTGCCTCTATTCTTTGCTGATAAGCCAACATCCTTGCTGCTGAAAACAATCCAAGCTTTGAGTTCAAAGTTACCTTAACAAATTGCATTTTACTCAAAATTCCTGAAAAAACTGCAGAAAAGTTATCAAGAGCGATAGGTATGAAATACCTTGATTCAACATGATAATAAGCCACAATATGTTATCTTTAGTGACTCAAACATTGTACGTTCAGAGCCAAGTCAAACTACATTTCTCCTGACCATACATGATTCTTATGTCATGTGCTTTGTCTTAACAAAAATTGATGTATTCCTGAGCAACTGTTAAATAAATATTTTGGAAATCACATACCTCTCTTAAACTGTATGTGACCATCAAACTGTTACTTCAATTACATGCATACAGGAATCTATGATTTCCATATGAATAAAATAATGTTTCAAATGATTGGCAAAATCATGAGATGAATTTCTGACTTGCTCATTCACACGTATTTCATGTGAATGGCAGCTGAAAATTCAGTTCTCTTTTCAACTAAGGCCATTCATTGTTCCGTGGCTTTCTTTGAAGGAGATGCCTTCTCACTGCTCATAGGAATGGGGATCGTGCTGCAGGACACGGAGAGATAGCATCACATACATGAATTTCCTGGGAAAGCTAAATAAAGTTAAGTACATAGATAAATACTCAGAGGATTAGAGACAAAGCAAGTATATGCTAATGAAATGGTCTTCAGTCCCAAGGGTGTATCTATTGTCTTCCAGGAAAATTCTTCTATTCACTGTACCAAGTGTATTTTAAAAAGAATGAGGACCATGAGCAAAATGAGCTGAATAGCCTTGAAAGCTGTTAGTAAAAGAAAACTATCTTTTAATAAAGAACATTAGCTCACGCAAAACAAAGCAAAGCATCAGGGAACACTGATCCTTACTTAGCAGTGTAGTGCCTGTTGAGTGGCTTATGTGCATTTTACATTTGCTAAAGGCTGCAGAATCCAGACCCTCAATTTGAATGGAAACATATACAACCTTCTGTTACTCTCCTAAAACTTTATCAAGTGAAGAGAGATAACTATTTACAAATGCAAGTCTATAAAAGAAGATGATTATGGCTACTCAGTGGAAAGCAAATTGCTTAAATCATGGAAAAAATGATATACTTAGTCTACAGCTAGTTCAGAGAATAGTTCGTATAACCTCACATAAGATGAATTTAAACCCAGATCTCCAGAGTCTGCTAAAAAAAATATCTCCACAAAAGCTGGCCTTGCTGATTACGTGTGATTAATGTGTTGATTTGTGCTTTTCTGATTCTCCAAAGAAATATAAATCACTGTAATGCACTGCATACTACTTTTGTATGCACTACTGACCTGTTCACCTGATTTTTCTTTATTTCAGAAACAAAGAAGAGAGAATTCATAAATCAGAATCAGAGTAGACTCGTCTTCAAAAGTTCAGGTTTTAATTAATGAGGTCGTTATGGCTAGTGTTAAACATATAGCTCTAATTAATCCCATCAATCACATTCCCTCTTTAAATACTAGTGGTTTGCAAGAAATAAAGTGAGTGCCAATCTCATGTAACTGAACAACCTTTTTTTCCCCTATTTATTACAAAATTTCTAATTGTCTGAGAACTTTCTTCTTGTGTCTTACTCTTTACTCTTCATTCTTATGTTGGTGTCTTTGTACAGAACTGTGCACCTGCATCTAGAAGATTAAAAAATATCGCCAAATTCCAGATAATGGAGTCATGTAAGTATTAGCTCCCACTGACCAGAAAGAAGAGCCTGTCACTATGTTGTAGGCTGCCCAAAGCACCTGCAGATCTCAGTATCACTGTCATGGCAGTGCGTGCTAAGGAGTCTTACCCAAAAAATCAATGTCAACCAAGAGACAAGGAAATAAATATGATATATGATATATGGTAAACTTTCTGCCTTTCATCAAAAGAATCTCCTGCCACTGTGACATACCATAAGTTACACCATAAACTAAAACTAAATGCATAACTCCCAGCTCAGACCAAGTAGGAAACAGCACATTTATTCTCGAGCAAGAGATAGAAAAATACTTGAAAAAGAATGCAGTCTATCAGGTAAACCTAAGAACAAAGACTAACAATGACTTAAGGAAAAAAAAAAATCAGCTGGTTATGTAAGCAATAACAATATCTTTGGGGATGAATTGTTATGAAACTTTCAAATCTGGAGCATGAAATGACACCCCTCTAAGAGTGTTAAAGCTTCTGCACATGGAGAAGCCATCATGCACTCAATTATATTTCAAAAGCTGAATATCATACAAGATTGATATTAGTATGTCACAGAAAACACGAGTTGGCCAGCTGAGAACGACACATATTGCAGCTATTCGTTTTAGTCCATTTGAAGCAGAGATTTCTAATAAAGGCATATTTTTCTTTGGAAAAAAAGTAATATTTGCTATGAAAATGATCAGTCTTCACCAGTGCTACAGACAGGCTATGGCCCACATAACACATTTAACTTTGGGGAAAACTGAGGAATAAACCAATTACTGACTGAGCCTCTCCCTGGAGTATCCACTCTACTGCTGGTATCAGGCAGCTGGACAGACATCAGCATGCCTATTTCCCATCATTTTCTCCTTTGAGAGCATTTTTGTGCTTTGGGCATTCAGAACATTCCATGGCACCAAGATCCACTGACAATTTTAAACTTTGGATCTGCTGAGCAGTAATTTCACAAATAAGTGGATGCAATATCTAATAGTGCTCAGCACTGTGAACATACACAGCACTTCAATATTAATTGCAAAGTCAGTTTTCCATTCCAGATGGCTTTTATTCGTGATGCCTATCATTAAGTTACCCTACCTAACTTTCTTTAGGTCAAATAGAGCAGAAGGCCTCTTTAAAAAATAAAGTTACTGGACTGCAAGAAAGGACTAGATTGGATTATTCCCTAGCAATGTTTGTTGTTGTAGCTCCTTTTTCAGTTTTCAGTACTGAGAGGCCCTATGCTCTATAAGCTTCCTCTCCACTTGTCAGTCTTGTCCATGTTATCAGCTCAGGAATGCAATAAATTCTCTTTTCTTCTTTTGTTCTTTCCCACCGTCTCCATCTAATTAATGCCAAGCAGAATAAGTATGTCTTTGTGAACCACTCAGACACAGCAGTGGCTGAGCCAAGTAGCTGCTGCAGGTGGTAGTTTGTACAATCTGCAAAGCAACCAAAGTGATTCAGCAGCATGAAACAAACAAACAAAGCAGAAGGAAAGACAGACAAGAGTGTCTGACAACAGAATCACAGAACGGCCAGGGTTGGAAGGGACCTCAAGGATCATGAATCTCCAAGCCCCCTGCCACATGCAGGACCACCAACCTCCACATTTAAAACTAGACCAGGCTGCCCAGGGCCCCATCCAACCTGGCCTTGAACACCTCTAGAGATGGACAGGGCATCCACAACCTCTCTGGGCAGCCTGTTCCAGCACCTCACCACTCTCTCTGTAAAGAATTTCCCCCTGACAACCTAAATCTTCCCTCCCTCAACTTAAAACCATTTCCCCTTGTCCTGCAGTTATCAACCCTTTCAAAGAGTTGATTCCCCTCCTGTTTGTAGGCTCCCTTTAGGTACTGAAAGGCTGCAGTGAGGTCACCCCACAGCCTTCTTTTCTCCAGGCTGAACAAGCCCAGCTCCCTCAGCCTGTCTTCGCAGGGGAGGTGCTCCAGTCCCCTGATCATCTTTGTGGCCCTCCACTGGACCCTCTCCAACAGCACTCTCTTTCTTGTACAGGGGGGTTCCAGACCTGGACACAGTACTTCAGACGGGGCCTCACAGGAGCAGACTAGAGAGGTACAATCACCTCCCTGTCCCTGCTGGCCACCCCTCTTCTGATGGAGCCCAGGATATCATTTACCTGTCTGACAACCCACTTCTGGATTATTCTGTGCTAATTTCAAAGAGTCTGTGTTAAATTCAAGGTCATGATGACTTTTGTGTAACAAAAGGAGGAATTCCTTTTTTTTTTCCACAACAAACAAAACTAATCTGCTCAATAGCTTGAACGCTATTCAGAGAATCGTTATTAAAGAACAGCTAGCCAACAGGAACATCTTCTCCAGGCAATCTTTCTGGCTGGCAGCTGGTGGCCCCGCACAGACAAGCACGCTCTCTGTCTGACTTTGAAACCGTGCAGGTGGATAAAACAACATCACATCATCTTATTACCTCTGTTTTTTGCTGGATCAACTTAATACTCTCTTCTACTTGCGTTTGTCCTAGCAAAACATTCCCTACCAGAACACGATCACTCTCCATTTCAGCCATAAGACATTGTAAACATGTATTCCATAGAGTCGGACTCAATGATCCCCATGGGTTCCTTCCAATTTGGGACATTCTGTAGTTGTATATTACCCAAACAGGTTGAGAGAAGAAGCAGCTGTAGTATGCTGGAAAAAATAAAGTTGTTTTATCCTATGAGATTGATATGTTAAAAGCTTTGCTCCTGCACTCCCTTTTGCAGTATTTCCTACTTCTTCCAACTGCCTCATCAGCAAAAACATGCATATCCACAGTGGTGCAACCATCATCAGCCTGTGGAGTCACACCTGGAATGTAAATCCATGCTATGATCCATTCACTCCATCTAATGATTTCTTGCAGCTTATTCTCCCATCTTCAGCTAGGAAAAATCAGCTTTGGTTCTCTGTAGTGTCACAGATGTGTTATTGTTAAAAACAGGCCTGAGAGTGTGCGAAAAGGGATGGAGAACATTGCTTTAGTTAGGCTTTCTTCATTATTAATGAACCAATAGGTAAATTCCTTCAGATATGAAGGAGAATGACACTTCAGTTTCAGACAATAAAAAGCTAGACATCAAATTTTAGCCATCTTCTTAGGTTTTGTCTAGAAAAATTGAGTGAAACAAACACCACAGGATGGGAGTAGTTTTCCTCTAGAGATAGATATGCAAAACATATAGTATGACTATTCCTCTGTAGATAGCCATCCTTCATGGTTAACTTAGAGAAAGTCAGTTACAATTGTTCTAGATTCTTGACCTCCAGACAAACATTCCTCTCTAAAAGAGAGATGAGGGGCACAACTACAGTGAACAAGTTAGTTGATAACAAACTTCTGGTCACTTCCTTCAAGGATCTAAGGACTGTCATCAGGAATGGATGAACCAGTGTTTCTTCAAGGCTTTCACAAAGGCCAGACCTAGTTAAACCAACAGAGATGAGCAGAGCTTGTTCCAGCACTTGCTACTTTCCACTGACCAAGCATTCCATCTCAACAACATAAAACTGCTCAAACTGGAAACAAAAAATAAGTCTCTTTCAGTAGCTTCCTGTAGCTCAGTTTTGAATAAAGCCAATAGCAGCTCTAAACTCCAGTTTGTAAGAACCAGTCCTTAAAAAACTCCTTGTGGAAGTTGCTGCTACTTGTTTGCTTGTCTTTCAGTTCAATCAGCAGCACTTGTATGTGCAAAGGCCGCATATAGAGACCTCATCTGTTTAAAAAGTACTTGTATAATATTTTCTGGAGTGCATTCCTTCCCTAAATTACAGACACCTCTAGAAAATACAGACTAATTTAAAACCCCAGAGGCAGCTCTCCCATCTGAAAGATAGGATGGTATCAGCAGAAGGTGGGAGAGGTTCCAGCTCACCTGGGGCTGTCTACAACTTAGAAATAAGCAGGGAGAAGACCAGGTTCTGCAATGTTGTTCTAAGAAAGATCCTGTGTAAAACATTTTTGTAGTCTCATTTTTGTAGTCTTAAATGTGCAGAATACTCTTGTGCAGCCCATTGCTCATGCAGTGAAACCAGATAAAACATTTTTTTTTTAAAGAGAAAGAAAAAGAAAATAAATGAATCAGTGAAAAACAGAGCCCGCAAAGAATTCATTTTTGTCACCTGTCCTCCTAAATTAAGCTTTATACCATATTCTGAATGATCTTTGTTGCCATCTTAGTCGTCTTTATATTTGACAAGATACTAATTCTTCTCCCTTCTTTCAAAAGAAATGCATCTAAGGGACGGAGCAAAGTCATTTACAGCATGCTGCTTTCTTCTATTAAAAATGTATGCTCCTTAAGGACTCCACATGTTTCAGCTAGTATGAAGTAAATATATCGGACTAAAACCATCAGCAATAAGTTCCAATCTCTGTTCAAAGACCTGAGGGTGCAAGCCACTTGACAAGGTATTTTCTGGAATAGATCAGAAACCAACACGTTTTCCTCCCATTAGCATGGATGAGATATGCAGGAAAGCCTGAGAAATGAAATATTTTGGCAGGCATAAGTGAAATCAAAATGCAGCAGCACAGCCGTCACTCACTTAAAGTTTAATGCTGAAAAAAGATTTAGCATTGTCCTCTGGATATCTTTGTTGGTTTTAATTAGAAAACAAACCACGTTTTATCCACAATTATTATTAAGTCATTTAGCAGTAAATGGATAAAAAAAAGTTCCATATAAATATGCAAATGATATATATTATCTACATATCAGAACCATACCAGTAAGGGGAAGGGAGAAGGTATTTTCCTCTTTCACATCCATGTTAATGAGTATGTTATTTTGTCACCGTTGCTAAGCCCCTTTGACAGAAAGAATGTACTTAAAAATCTGGGCAGACAGAGATTAAAATATCACCAAATTTCACCAGAAGCCTTGCTATCACTGATAAGGTTATTATTTCAGTATAAATCCTGCTTCATTTAAAAGCTACAAATATATAATTTTTTTCTAGAGTTAACTTTTGGCTTCAAAATCTTGCTTCCTCCTTAGGGCTGTGATAGTAGGGTAGCTCTCTTCTGAGAACCCAGAAGTTATAATTACGTGACCAGTTGAGATTAGTGAAGGAAGCTTTGTTTTCTCTCTTTTCTCCCTTTGGGGCCAGCCGATTTTTTCCTTTCTCTTCCCTTCCCTCCTTTTCGAGATGCGACTGCATCCTATATGCATATATAAACCCCTCTCTTCTCTGTCCCCTTAACTGCATCCCCAGAACCTGGCCTGCCTACATCCAGAAGCAGTTCCCTAGGTGAGTGATTTTTAATCATTATCTTGACTAGCAGCAAAACGATTTAGCTATGGTCCATTCAAGAAGTAGCTTTGTAATACACATTAGCCCCCTGAAGTGCTGAACTCTAAACCTTTATCTTCTGCACCTTGGAAAAACCTTTATGGCGACTGCAATACACAGCTTTTTATCTGTATTTGATTACAGAAACAGAATTAACTGCCAGACATTTAACAAAAACCACAATCAAGCTTTCTTTTCAGAAATTAATGCAGGACTAGAAATATCCATTTTACAAATAATTTCTTTTGTTGTTGTTAACTTTATGAATTAAGGCCACAGTTTAATTTGTCAACTTATTTTGATCGATTAACTTACAGGGTTTTTAAACCAACCTTTGAGCGCTATTACAACCCCAAGATAGGACAGAAGTAAAGAGATGACCAAAGACAATGATCAGAGTAAGCATCTTCCCAACTAAACACAGTATCTAGGCAGTCACCTGACCACCCTGCCACATTCTGCCACATTGACACCTTCAACAAACCAGCACAAATTACTTAAGCCTTAATGCCATTTCTCCTACTGAGGATTTCTTTTCCAGCAGTACCAAAAGCTTTGCCATTTGTAATGCAGAACAGTCCATAATCTGTCAGAGTAAAGTTTAAAAGAAAGAAACTAATTAGATTTATTTATTTATGAGCAAAGTTTATACTCCATGCTTCTTTTACTCTGGTTGTGATAGAGCCCCTCAAAATGGGCCTGTTGTCACCATGCTCAGCACTGCATTAAGTGTGTGATGGTGGTTTCATAAACAAAGAGCTAAACTGAGACAACTGAGCTCTCCCAATTGTCATCTAAATCAGATTATAACCTATGCCTTTCAAAGGTGAATGGAAGACTGTAAACTAAATATCTAGCATCACCTAAATTCCACAGGAGCAAAAGGTTTTGAACTCTTGGGAAGAAAAAGTGAATACTTCATTTTAATGTGCTTTCATGCCAGGATTTTATCATACATGCAGAGACAGCACAGGGTTCTTTTAACGTAGCAGAGAAATGCTGTTCTGTTTACCATATTGTATCGTAAATTATTTGGAAATGCTGAACTTCTACAGTTCAAATGAAAAATGTTTGTTACCAAAATCTATAGTTTTACACTGTATTTGTGCTTGGGATTATGAAATTACAAGAATTAATACTTCCTGTAAACCAAACTAAAATGTGGTTCTGAGACACACTGTCCTTGTTTGAGTGCTTTATTATCATTCCATCAGATCAGCTCTGTAGGGTCTTCAGGTGGACCCTTTCTATGCAATCAAGATACAGTCACAATGGTTTATAATTACAAACCAATATAGCAACTATGGGGGACTGTCAGCCTGCCTTTAGATACTACTGCTTCTAATTTTAGGGAACTATCAGTAAGACGTGCACACAAGGAATAAGCAAAAACAACAACAAACAAAAAAAAGGTGCATGAGAGATCCTTGAAATTACTCAACTGTACCATGAAAAATTGCAAATTCAGGTGACTGACCTGAGCAGGACTTTCACTTCTAGATCACAAAATAAATTACGTTATGTTATGCAGGTTTTTTTTATACTGAAGTAACAGAGAAAAGCATCTGACAGTATGAACAGAATTAATCACGCATATGTCAGTGGAATTCAACCACTCATGGCCTGAGCAGTGAAAATTAGATATAAGACATTTGAGTCAGTGAGAGGTGTTAACTATTCAGCAGCATTTGCGTGACATTCCTCCCCCAAAACAGTTGTACAAAAAACCTATTCCACTTACTTCATGTTGCATTGGGAACATGGGTATCTTACACGCATATCCATCGTATTTCAGATGCAAAGACAGAGCTCAAAATAATATATAGCAGAGATAGGAGAATATAAAACATTCAGAGCATAATACTTCAACATCCACTTGAAACTCTCTGATAAATATCTTTCTTTACTTTGAGTCATACCAGTACTTAAAGGGCCACAGGGGCTTAAAAAGAAGATTTGTTCTGTCTAGTCTGAAGATAAATATCACCCCATTGTACCAGATGAAGCACACCAGTTCCCAGAGTTTTGGCAATGGACTGCTTGTTTGGAAAAGATCTCAAGTACATTGAGTAATGCTTGTTCTCAGGACTAAACATTTTTAAAAATGTTCACTCTTTTAAAGCAGTCTCCCACGTATGTGTTTATCCTTATCCTATTATTACACGCTTTTACTACAAAATCAGGGCCAAAGGGCCCCAAGTTTTGCTTTTGACCTATATATTTCAGGAGACTCTGGTTCATTTTAGAAAAGGAAATACTAAAAATTATATAGTTTATTTCTCAACTAGCAGATATAGTTCAGATACAGGAGGATTCTTTTTTAGTCACACCTCCTTTTAATAGTCCATCTGTCCTTTTCAGGTTCTCAGGGAGCAGAAAGGAGTTGTGTAATGGCACATAGCATCTGGAACAGCCTGACTTTTCCAGGATAATTGGTCTGTGAACTGATTGGCAGAGTGCTCAGAGAGAACAGTTCAAGTTAATATTCACCTCTCCCCACCACATCTATAACAATGCCATAAACCACCAGAAGGCTCATTCTCATCACCCTTGCATGCACAAAAGTCAGAAACAGGCTATAGAAGAATGATTTAAAAGTTACTATCGTGTTACATTTGACATAAAATAGATGTTTCAAAGTGCTTCCTAGACTGTGAGTCATTCCAGTTTCTGCACTGTTGCAAGAGCTTAAATCTTTCTGTGCAAAAGCCATGCCTGCAAAAGCAACCCAATGTCATGAGCGATGGAAAACTACCATCTCACTGAGGGTTGGAGTTATCACATCTACCTTCACCAAGTTATGAATTATGAATGAGATAAAAATAATTCTGATGCAATAGCTTGAATAGATCTTGGAATTGTTTTGCTTATGATACTGGTACATAACAGAGCTGAGAAAACTCAAGGCAGATTTCATTTTTCCCCCATTCTTACTGCTGAGAGGGCATACAACATCTTATGTTTTCAAAAATGCATACAAAAATATATCTTTCTCATATGTCCAATTTTTCTGAGAAGTGCTCGATACTCTCTAAAAAGAAAAAAAAAAAAGATTAATTTAATACACTACTAGTGGCTCTTGAAAATACAGGCTGTTCTCTCTGCCCATTATCTTGCGTAAGCAAAATATTAAGTTGGTCACAGAGCCAGAAAAGTTCTGTGTGCATCTGTCCCCAGAGTGTCTCAACATATGCAGCGCTCTGTATGCCACGATTTCCTTCCTGAATCAGTTTCCCCTCCTTTCATCTCAAAGTACTCAGCTAACAAGTCAGAATTTGGTGGATATAGTTCTTCTAAATGATAACCCAACACTTTGATTTTCTTCCTTGCCAACGTTACACAACAGGCTCCTTATTTTCCTGCAGCATAAATTTGTTTAAATACTAAAATAACAAGACCTTAATGGAACATAGAATTACTATATCGCTGTAGATAGCTCTTTGCTGCCAGCCATTCCACACAAGTCTTTATCATGCATGGCTCATTACACAGGAAACATTTCCAGTTTTCTTGTGCCTTAGCCCCATTTCATTAGTATGTGCTGTTCCTTCATGGATCATAACATATTTTTAAAATATTCCCATTGCGACTGAGGGAACTGGGGCAGTTTAGCCTGGGGAAAAGGAGGCTGAGAGGAGACCTTATTGCTCTCTTCCAATATCTGAAAGGTGCTTACAGCGAGAGTGGGTTGGTCTCTTCTCACTGGTGACAGGATGAGGGGAAAAGGCCTAAAGTTGAGCCAGAGGAGGTTTACGCTGGATATCAGGAAAAAAATTTTATTGAAAGGGTTATTAAGCAGTGGAATAGGCTCCCCAGGGAGGTGGCTGAGTCACCATCCCTGGACATGTTTAAAAACCATTTGACTGTGGTGCTCAGGGACATGATTTAGCTCAGGGTTATTACTTAAGGTGGTATAGTTAGGATGCAGTTGGACTTGATCTTTAAGGTCTTTTCCACCCTGAGCAATTCTATGATCTTAAAATACCAAACTGCTAAACACATCTTAGTTTTTTTGTTTTAATTACTGGCATTAAATCACAACATTCAAACAGTCAAACAGAGCAGATTACATATGACAGTTGTCTGAACAGAGAACACTTCTGTTTTTTGGTTTGTTTTTTTTTTTTTAATAACTTTATGAGTGCAGGAAAAGCATAAGGTGTCATTTGGAGGCTAAAAAGAATATATAATTTGAGCCTAACTTCAGAAAGAGTTTTAGCCATTGAAACTCAACAGCCGTAGGCAACAAAAATTTCCCATGGATTTTTAATTCACAGAATTGGCAGACCTTTTGTAAAGGCAAGGGGTAAAGTTCATGTGTTTCATAGCTTCACTAACTCCAAGAAACAAGGGTGCCTTTATGTACTCCTGAGCTTTTCTATAGAAGGGATCCTTCCACTGTTTTCAAAGATAAGAAATAATATGTCGAAGATACAATACTCCCTTACTAGTGAGCAATGCATTCTCCTAAGTATATTCATATGCTTGGTTATTATGTATTCTGCACCTTTAGTTGAATTATAACATTTTAACAGTAAAATGCTGCCTACCACCTTGAAGAAACACTAGCTGCCTTTTGCAGCTCAGATCCTGTAAACTGGGGAAAGAGGCAACTGCTCAAAATGGATGCCTGGGAAGACAGAGCTAAACCTGAATAATCAGCCCCAGCAGGGGGCTGACAACAAAGCCCAGAGAGGAAGTTAAAAGGATTAGCAGTATAACACTTTCTAGCTTTAGTACATCTCCCTCTTACCCTAGCGCAAACATCTCTCTCCTTCTAACCTTCCTCTTATAATTTCATTTAATTACACGCATGTACTAACTTAAACTCCACACTTGAGGGACAGTCAAACCACTGTGCCTTATAAGAGGTTTGAGTGTGGTCTGCTCATGAATCTGCACTTGCAAACATAATCACTCTGAAGGAACCTGCTTTGGAAGGCTCTCTGCCCTCTACCCCACCCACCATATTCAGGCCTGGGGTTCCCAACACAAGAAGGATGCAGAGCTTTCAGAGCAGATCCAGAGGAGGGCCATGTAGATCATCAGAGGGCTGAAGCACCTGCCCTGTGAAGAAAAGCTGAGGGAGCTGGGCTTGCTTAGCTTGGACAAGAGAAGGCTCTGGGGAGACCTCATTGCATATTTCCTATACTTGAGGGGAGCTTACAGGCAGGAGGGGGACTGACTTTTTACACAGTCTGACAGCGACAGGACAAGGGGGAATGGCTTTAAACTGAAAGAGGGGAGATTTAGGTTAGACGTTAGGTGGAAATTCTTTACCCAGAGGTTGGTGAGGTGCTGGCACAGCTGCCCATAGAAGCTGTGGTGCCCCATGCCTGGAGGCGCTCAAGGCCAGGTCGGATGGGGCCCTGGGCAGCTGAGCTGGTGGGGGGCAGCCCTGCCCATGGCAGGGGTTGGGGCTGGGTGGGCTTTGATGTCCCTTCCAACCCAAACCATTCTGTGATTCTGTGACTCCATGATAACTGATATTAGGGAAAACAAAATTGAACAAATAGAGGTGTCCACAGTAGAAGCCTAGAGATGACCAGATCCTACTCATCCTTGAGACCTTTTCATACTCAGTGCACATTTCAAGGAACCAATTTACTTGAACAGTTTGAAAAGGCTTTAGCACAAAAAGAATCATGCTCTGGAATTACCGTGGGCTATAAAAGGAGCCTGGAGAAAATAGGCTAAGATGTAGCTGTCCACACTGTCTGTGTCTGTTGTTAGATGACTTTCACTAGAAGAGGACAGCACATCCAGAATACTTCCAGTTAAATGTTCACACTTCCTGGAATGCAAACTTAAATTGAGACTAGCATAGTTGATTGTAAGTTGGACATCTCATAATATCTTCTACAAAAGGCCTTCAACTAACAAAAAGAAGAGTCACTGAATTTCCTACTTATGCAGTAGACACATGCAAATATTTATAAGCTGTCTTCTTTCAAATCTACAAAGCATTTAGATTTCCTGATGAAGTTTTAAAAGGCAACATGGACTTTTGCTGTTTCCCGTCAGCAATATTTCTACCTTACAAACAAATACTTCAATTTTAACTTTTTTTTTTTTTTTTTTTTTTTTTTTTTTTTTTTAATGAGATTGAGAAAGAGTACTGTTAGATTTAAAGGTAGCAAGAAATTCTTACAGTTTTCTTAAAAATCCCCAGTCTATTGGTGATGCCCTTCTCCCATAACATTCCCTTGTTCTGTAGCTGGCCTAGCTGAAACACTAACATGGTACTTCTTCATTAAACATGTCTTCTCAGACAGCAGAAAAGCTCAATATTATTTCCTTTATTTTGTATTGTTCTGCTTAGGTATAGCCTATGTTAAATTTGTGTACATATGTGTACATCCTATCTCCATCACTATTATCTTTTAAAAGCCATATTAACACTTTCCTTCTGTAAGTTAAATAGAGTGTCCCACATAGAAAACTACAGTTTCATGATGTTATCTCAATCCATGTGTTTTACAGATAGTTATACAAGGTTTTGTTAGGAAAGGCATGAATCTTTTTATCCACTTTTATGAATCCACTTTTATTTATCTCCTCTTCTGTTTGATAAAAATAATCATCCACGAACTTTGACTCAAAAGTCTAAAACCCAATAAGATAAGTAAACTTGTTGTGTGCACTCTGATACAAAGTTCCTGTATCAGCTGCTACGATTTCTTGGGGCAATTGTTGCTGCAGCTGAAGCCAAACCATCCTGTGAGGCTTTCCATTCAGTTGCAGGTAGGCTTCCCTTACCTTCTTTCTGAGCACTTGGAGGGAACTATAGACAGCTATTAGTTTTCTGTCAGTATAAAATGATTTAATCTGCATCCTCATCCCAAGGTGAGCAGAAGAGATATAGCAGCAGACATGAAAATACAATTAGGTGCTCACTTCATACCTATGCTAATGTCATTTGGCTCTGAAGAGTTGGGAAGCACCACGCAAACAAGAAGCGTAAATCTTCAGCTACAGTACAGAAAGACAGAGGTATGAAATTGAAATAGAGCCATGAACTGTCCCAGACCAGGCTTCCTGTCTCAGTGTATTTGCATGTAAAACAGAAAGATAAACCTGTAAAATATTAAGAATACCAACCAAGTACAAAACCTTTGACCCAAGGCTTTAGAACACATGCACATTTCATCATACATCTGTGCATTATTTCATCCATTGAAATGAAATGCTTTGAATATTTGGAAACTATGATCAACACATCTCCCTTGCACGCTCAGAGCTACACTGATATTGAATAGCCTGGACAGACACTTCCCAGGTCAGATTTGGACATACAGAGTATATTTTGTGGAGCAGTATTCTCTTCCCTACAAACACAGACCTCTTATTACCATCTGCAACTTTTTCCCAAAGAATTTGCTCATAGAAGATACCAGCAGTTTATGTCCCTCACTCAAAGTCATTCTAGAGGCATTTATGGCTTTAGGTCTTTTATACCATTTCACTTAAATATTTTTGAGATACTATGACTCATTTCATTACTTGTGTAATCAGAGTTTGAAGAATCTTTATTTCCTTCTGAACTACTGGAACATCACTGCTGGCATTAAGCAACTATACTAGAGATTGCAATCAGCTCTTATCTACATATCACTACTCAATTTTGCATCAGCTTTTGCTTCCAGATAATCACAAATGATAACTGAACACAACGTGTCACTGATGCCCTGTGATACCTTTAACACCCTTTTTTCTTCATTTCTTGGAAAACTACATGCATGTGTGTCTGCAAAGAAGTGTGGCAAGAACTTGAAAAAGAACTTGTTCATTTCCTACTGTAAAAACTCAAGAACAAATACGGTATCTGCAATGCTTATTGTAGGGTAGCTTCGCAAGATTATAATATAGCCTAGGCTAAGGACATTTATCCACCATGTTATGATTTTTTATTATATTTACCTATTGTAGAAAAGAGTTATCATATGAATACAAAAAAAAAAAGCAGTTTGAAAAATTATTATAATAGAATCAGAATGCATAATCAGAATAAGCACCTCTGACTCCTGGAGACTTCAAAAATAAACATGCTTATTTTTAATAAAATTGAAATATTTTGGATTCCATACATTCTTATTCATATCATCTGGTCCAACTCAATTTCACAATGAAATTAACTGGTTTAAAAATTCACATGAATTGTTCACCTCCTGTTTCACCAGATAGTTTAATGCCAAGAAGTATTTCACTCTCATTCACAGATCACAAGATATCTGGCAGAAGAGTTCCCTATTGAGAAGTTTGATTTCATCATAATAGACACATTTTATAGGACTATGTCTTCTTGAATGAAATGTTTTAAGATATGTGTTCAATTAATTTTCTCATTTTTTTAAAAACATAAGTATTTTTGTTTGTCTACAGTATGTAGAACAGCAAATTTAGTGTTTTAATACAATCAGAATTATTGTTCAGTCCAAGCACATCCCAGAACAGCAGTACTCTGCCTTACTTTGGGTTCTGTCATCTGAACATAAAACATTTTTAGTGGGCTGCCTGGTTTGCTACGGTGTTTTGGAGGGGTTAGTCTTTTTGGAGAGAATTGGAGAGACAAGAGTGATTTGTTCCTGTTGGGAAAGAGGGTATAATTTTAGGAGCGTATTCAAAGACAGTGTACAGTTCAACCTCACAGTCAGGACCTGACTGCTACGCTTCCTTAAGGAATCAGCATCATCAATTCTTATGGTCTTTGTAAAAATAAGCTTCAAAACATCTTTTGAAGTCAATATTATAATCTCCATTTTCCAGACAAAACCAAGGTACAGTTTTTTCCAAAGGCTCTCCAGTATGTCATTGTCCCAAGACTTAATAGCTCATGTCAACTAGACAGTGCAGAGTGGCTAAAAAAGGACTTGCTGTACTTGTAGCAGCAGAACACCAGAAAGACATAGATGCCCCAACACTAACACAATTGACACAAAAAGCATCTTCTCTTACAACTCATTAAAAAGTCTACCAGAACGCATCACCAACAATAATCAAAGGTAAAATATTGAGTCATCATTTTCACCATATACAATTTTTAATGTCATTCAAGACTTCTAATACAACCCCTGCCTATCACCCCAGGGCACAAGCAACAAGAGCCATGCAAATTGGCTGTATTCTAACATCTCTCAAATTTTGCCTGCAAAACAAAGTAGTATAGCATGGAGATTCTCCTACTTTGTTAAAGCAGACTTGCACTAGGAGCCTTCCTAAGACTTTTTTTTTTTCTTTTTTTTTTTTTTTTTCCTCCTGTTAAACACGAGTCTTTCAACAACAACAAAATAGAAACAAAACCCAAATTGCTACAGTTTATCTATATGCTATTTTGCATCCTAGTCCTGAAACAAGAGTTGACAGGCCAACATATGCGACCAATAACTGCTATTTGCAGTTGAGCTCTGCAAATGGTGATTGACATGGAGTCAAGCATTCCATTAACCAGGGGAATTACCAATCATAGACCAGCTAAAATAAACTACAAGAAATTTCCGCTGGGTGTTAATTGTACTGAGTATCATTCTTTCTCACACACTAGGTAAATATCCTTGATCTTTAGATTTGGATAACAAACACCCCTATTAATTACATAATTTGTCCATTATCACCTGAAGACATGCTTAACCTTTTCACCCTACACAAGAAAGAGAACAGAATAAGTAAACAATCTTCTATTGTAAATATAACTAAATCTCCAAGCTCTGCTAAGTTGCTTGATTTGCTACAGTACATATGCCATACAAATTGTAAATGGCATATATACAAATATCAGAACGTAATCACACTTATTCTTTAAATTTCTGATGAATAATTCTAAGTGCTTTCAACAGAAACAGTCCAAAGCTGAGAAAATGAATTAACTCAGTCGATCTTTCACCTCCAAAAGCTGGACTTAAATCTGGCTTGAAATACAGCACTGTGTAGAATCAATCCATAACATACAATCTTCTACTTGGTGCCACCTCTTTAATAAGACTTTCAACTGAGATGATGTATAAAAATATCAGATGTAGTTATCACAAAAAAACTAACATCTCATGCAACTGGGGTTATGAAATACTTTAGGAAAAGCTTGTGGCTTGGGAGTAAGCATTTTCATTGCTTTTGTTTTTTCTTCTGAGAGCCAGACTGTCACTTCTGTAAAATGGGTCTTTCTTCACACAGTGGAAGAGTTACAAGATGAAGAGTACCAGGGGTCTTTATCAGAAGAATTAAACCCTTTTCAGGAGAGCCTCAGAATAAAGAATTTCCCAGAATTTCTTACACTGATGCTGCCCCATAAGTCTGATTTACAGATTTCATATAGTTACTGACACATTTGACTTTTTAACTGATAATTTATACTCAAGTGCAAGGTTTCAACTCCGAGTAGAAAAGGTTTATTCACACACACTATACAGCAATCTCAAGATTTAAAAAGCCATACGCATTGGAATTTGACCAGAAAACAAAGCTTTTAGGTTGTTTAAGAGATGTTAAAAATCCAACACAATAGTATACATTTATCTTATTTTTTTATTCCGGAAGGAACAACTTGCTAAGGAAAGGAATGTTCAGAAGATGACCTTTGATCATCCCATTACAACTCTACACTGTAAAGCTAAGGGGCCTGGGAAGGCTCCCAGCTCTAGGGTTCTGAGCACATGAAAGACATGGGCTTGTTGGAGCAAGTCCAGAAGAAGATTGAACATGATCAGAGTGGCTGGAGCACCTCACCTATAAAGACAGGCTGAGAAAGTCCATGTTATTTAGCCTGGAGAAGGCTCCAGGGAGCCCTTACTGCAGCATCTCCTTGAAGGAGTCTTGTAAGAAAGATGCAGAGAGACTTTTACCAGGTTCTGTAGTGATAAGACAAGGAGTAATGGTTTTAAACTAACAGACGGTAGACTTACACCAGAAACAATGAAGAAATTCTTTATAATGATGGTGGTGAAGCACTGGAACAGGATGCTCAGAGAAACGTCTCTGTGGATGTTTCATATCTGGAAGTGTTCAAGGCCAAGCTGGATGAGGCTCTGGACAACCTGATCTAGTGGAAGACATCCTTGCCAATGGCAGTGGAGGTAGAACTAAGTGGTCTTTAAGGTCCCACACTATTTTATGATTCTATGTAAGCAAAGAGTGGGGAAAAAGAAAAAAATATCAATTTTCTTCTTGTTTGTTATGCTCAAACTGCCAACTGCCCATCAACCAGGGCAGGAATCCCAAGCTGTCAAAGCCTACCTCCCAAGTGAGGTTAAAAGCACATTTGAAAAGGAAAGAGATGGAGATAGCATTTTGCCTCTTTTTGCACTATACTTCTCTTCCCACTGTGTTCACCCTACAACTCCTGTGAGTTCCAGTGCTGTCCAAATACCTAGTGATAGAGCAGGAGGTCGATGACAATGATGTGAGGAAGCAGTAACAGAAATAGTAAAGCAGAGATGGAAAGGGGGCAGTAAGGCTTGACCCAAAAGAGGTAAAAATCATTGGACTAAAGCAACACATGCAGACTTCACCTCTAAGGAAAAAATAGCACTCTTGTCTCTCTTTAGGCACACCCACCTCATCAGCTCCAGACAAATTGGGAAATAATGTGCATTTCTCCACAAACTTGCTTAGTCTCGTAACAGTTTCCAGATTTTCTAGACCACAGAGACACAATCTGTCTTCCTAAAGTGAATGGCTCTACAATATTTACAGGTATAAATTCATGGAAACAGACAATAGAAAAATATCATGGAAATACACAAATTATACAAGATCCATGACCTAATACCCCAGGATTTCTAGTCCAGAAAGACACATGATGCTTAAAAAGTAACTAAAGCCTTTTGTGGGCAATCATGCAGTGACATCAAGCTGAAGGGAGAAAGTGTGGTTTTGTTTTGGTTTTGTTACCTCAGTTGGGAAGCCTCTCTTAGAGGCTGTAAACTAACTTTCTTAAAAGCCTTAACATGAGCTTTAACAAAGATAAATATAGTGTCCTGTGCCTGGAAAGAAGTAATCCCAAGCAGCAGAGCAGACTGTGGACTGAGGATCAACTCTGCTGAAAGGGAGCAGGGGACTCCGGAAGGCAGCAAACTGAACATAAGCCATCAGTGTTCCCTGACAGGGAAGGGGGCCAGCAGTGCCTCAAGCTGCATCAGGAAGAGGAGTCAGTAAATCAAGGAATACGGCTATTTTACTCTACTAGGCACTTCTTAGGCTACACCTGGAATACTGCATCCATTTTCGGTTCTCTCTGCTGACAAAGTTTGAAAGGGCTCACTGATGGACCATGGGTGTAATTAGTGGGCTAGGGAACTTGACATAAGAAGAAACACTGCAAGGACCAGATTTTCTCAGTCTGAAGAAGATAAGGGTCACGGGGGATCTAATCACACTTCTCTACATCTAAAAAGTTTTTTGCAGAGCAGATGGGAGTTACTATCTTCCCAGGAGTGCCTGCTGTCAGGACAAGAAACAATGGGCAGGAGCTGCTTTCAAAGGAAATTCTCTCAGGATGTAAGAAAAAAACCTCTTCCCCATGACCGCAGTTAGAGGTTGAGAAAGGTTTTTCTCATTTGTTTATCACCATCTTGGATAATCAGTGTACAAACACAAACAAGATATTCATTACCTGGGCTTATACTGCTCTAGGGATACATTATATTCATTTACAGTCCTTGTTAATCGTTCATAAGCAGTTTACACCTTATTTTTGTTTAAAGGGAGGAGGAGGGAACAGCGTATTTCTCTCATGACAGTTTCTCTTGCAGATGAGACATTCAAGGAGAGTTATATTATGGGAGGATTTTTTAACCTTCAGAAGCAAGGCTTAATTAGGGATCAAGAGCAAATGTTATAGCACAGAAGAGGCATCACATTTGCTCTTGTTGGGCTTTTGTTCCAATTAAGCTGGTTACCAAGCGATGATAAGAGGACTTGCATTTGAAGCATACCCAAAGATTTTATACAGCTATTACAATTCTAATTTTTACTTGAGCTGAGAACAGTGAATAAGTGGGACGTTTCAAAGATTTGATGCTTTTGTGAAGAGATGGTGAAAAAACTGCACAGCTCTTACTTTAATAGTGTATTTCACCACTGCAAGGAGCAAGCTGAAATTTAAGTACAAATTTCTTACGATTCAAGAAAAGACATCAAAATAAAATGAACAAATAAACCCCCCAGAACAGGAAAGAAAGCCTGAATTTGCTCTCATGTTCTCATCTGATGTGCTCAGTGTTTGTCACAAGGGAGACAATTTACCTCTTGAATAACACAGTAATTTGAAGAGGAAAATCCATCCCATCTCAGCAATTCCACTCACTTCAGCAGAGGCAAAATCAGGCATCAGAGTTCCTCATTTTGGATCAAACAAGGCTCAGAAGCAAAAGCTGCAAACATGCAATACCTTGCAGTGATGACACAGCAGTAAGGGACACAGCTGTAGGTATGTAGGTAAATGGATGAGATAAGAGTCCTCCCTTTCTAGCATTCAACAATATTGGCTATAACGCAACAGATTATTTTTCCACTACAACAAAGAACAGTAGCATTTCATACTTAAATTGATCCCTGACGTACCACAATTTGAGCTCTGGCAAATACAAAGTCTTGCTTTACAAGTCCAGATGGTAAGAAAGAAAAAAAACGCACAATGTAACATAAATATGAAGCGAAGTCCTTGTGATTTTGCTCAAGACTAAAAGAAAAAACTCAGTTTTTCCAAGAGAAGTACAGATGACTTCAGGTGAGATCTTACATTTCACAGGCAAAGCGTATGTAATGGTTCCTTTAATCCACTCTATTTTACACGAGCATCCAGGTAAAGTTAATAATTCTATTTTCTAGTCAAAGAAAACCTTCATGAGAAAGGTGTATGAATACATGAATTAGCATAGTCATTCTTTATTTAGGAACTTAATGAGTTTTATAGGCAAGAGGGATGAGATTTATTTCAAATTTTGTAGATACAATTTCACTGTGACTAAAATCACTCCTTTTTGTTCCATGGAGGAGATGCATAAAAGAATTCAATTTCAGGAGGTTTGGTTTTGTATCATCGTTTCCTGGATCTCTGGAATTGGCCTGAAGGATCCTTTTAGAGAGTAGGTAAATATATATAAAATATTAGGACAACACTGCAATGCAAAAAGGATGTTAAATTGCTCATCCAAGGAGATGACATAACTAATACTGACATAATTTCCAAGCAGCAAAGCAAAACTAGGTCAAATCACATTGACCTATCTAACATAATACGCTTTTTTTCAGATTTTTACAATGTAGACTGTGTCTGCAGGCATTAATGTCCCCTGTTATCAATGTATAGTGTTGTCACTCTGCTTTAATGTCTTATCACCATGTTGTGTTAATTAGACCAAAACAATATAGTGCACTTTTGAACTGCTTAGCTCCCAGTTTGAAGTCTCTGCCTAATCTATACTTCTGAGGTTATCCAGTTAGAAATGAAGTCATTAACTTTTTACAGTCACTTGCTTCAGTAGATGCTACCAAAGATGGTGGAACAGTGGAGCTCTGCACACAGGTCAAAATCTAAGCTCTTAAGCTGCATACTGTTTGTCTGCATACCTAATATGCATTATCTAGCAAAGTGCACACTGATTTTGATACCACTTTACAGTAGGCTGAACCAGAATACAGAATGAGGACCCCATGTTCTTGGCTGTGAAATGTACCTGCTCAAGTGCTGCGTCCACACATAGTGCTCTCATAGGGACAGCCCTTCTCCTTGCCCAAGGCAGCCTCCCCTTCCTTCTTGCTTCTGCACATCAGATTTACAGCACACGTGTTTTGCAGCGAGACCATAAACAGAGTTGTGTAGGTTTCTGGCTAAAGCCTCACAAACTTCCAGAACAAGTGAAACAGGAGAAGCGAGAGCAATAGGCGCCTGTGTCCCTGCCTCCAGAGATGAGGTGGTACTGGAGAATGAAAGGCTGAATGCTTGAGGCCCCAGTTTGCCAAGGAGCTGGAGCTCGCTGGGGAGGAAAGAAGCTGAGACAGGAATCAAACAAACCTCGCTGGTCCCCAAAGCACAAAATGTCAATGGAGCTTAAATGTTCCTGTAGAATATATAGATTTTGCAGTAAAGGCACAACCTCAGGGCAAACTGAAATAAAAACAACTCATACATTCCAGTGATAAACCCCCCTCCAACATTTTCAGGGCTCCTTTAGTGATGGAGAATACCTTGAAACTTGGATGCTGGCTACTTTTATGATAAAACTCTGGATTTGGCAACTCCAGTTCTAAATATATAGACAGGTGCATTTGCTGTGTTTCTTTATTCGTTTCTTGTTTTGATGTCTCCATTTCCCTCTCAGAAAGAAAAATCAAAGTAAAACAGGGAAAAAAAAAATATCATATTTCCATATGGGACAATGATTGTAGAATATATAATTTTTTTTAGAACCACTTTGCCAGATGAAGTTAGCTTCTCAGAAGTCTTTAAAAGAAAGGACCAGCCTCTTAATAGCTCTCAGAATAGTTCTCATAAGGAAAAATAAAAATGAAGGTATCAGAAATGGTCAGAGGTCTCATCTGAGCAAGCTCTTGCTTTGACTAAAAGTAGCACAGCAGCTCTCTGATAACACATATGAGAGTCCAACCTGCTGCTCTGGTGGAGAGGGGCCTCAGTGCCCTGCTGTGGCTGTTCAGTAATTAAATACCTGGAGGCCCAAAGAGTCAAGTTAATGACATTAGTCATGGACACCTGCTCAGGACTGAAAGCAGGTGCAGGGCTGGGATTCCAGCCCACACATCCCAGAGAAGGCTGCTCCCACAGGGGCAATCCTCCAGTGTCTCTGGTACCCCAGAAAGCTTTAAGCACTGACAGAGAGCTTTGTTCTTCCCCATTTTTTACATCCTTTGCAGCAGTGGACAGGCAGTGCCAGAGGCTGCAGGTGCCCAGGCAGCATGGCAATTGGGGCAAAGCATGACAGGCAGCTGTCAGTGCTGCTGGAGGCACATGCACAAGGTTGGCCTCCCCACCCCAACACATGGTGCAAGTATCAGAGTTGCGCTTGCTCCTTTCTGAGGCCACGAAATACCCCTCCAAAAATGTTTTTGTTACAGTCTGTTACACTGCATTGAAAAATCCTGCCAGCCTTGTGGATCTCCTCATTTACTGCCCCACTAAGCCAGTGGTAAAAGCCCGCACTCTGCTATTTGTTTGACTGCCTTAAAATTGTTCTTAGCAACACTTATGTAACCAGAAAAGTTTTCTCCTACTTCGGGGCCAAACAAATACAGCCTACTTGCCAGTTTCTTAGTCTCCCCACATCCCCCCGGGAAGATATAAATTACAATGATAAACAACCATGAGATGACAACAAATAGGAAAGAATTTTAAAGAATTAAGAGCTATTCTCATTGCTTAGGAAAGAGATCAAAATCAGCTTCTTACCCTGTAGCGCCTTTTCTAGCTCTCAGGCAGGGATCTCGGGGATATACAGTAATTCCTCACAGCTTGCTAAAGCATTACAAGCTCCAAGCTGCAATAAAAGACTTCCAGTCCAAGGAGAGGCTAAAGAACACCATACCCTAACAAGTCCGAAACTCAGTTCGAACAAACCCCAGCACACACTCACAAGGCTATGCTTGGGGCTGTGTGGGAACACAGATCCGCTCCTCTGTCCCAGCTCAGCCCTCATCCTCAGACAGCCCAAATTGCTTCTCCATCTTTCCATGTACTAAGCTTCAGCATACCCATTCCCTGAGCATTCACCACCACGAGCTCCTCATTCCCAGCAACTCATTTTCCTCCACCCCGGGCTGCAATAAACCCCTTACCTCTGGTACAACTTTGCAGATGGACTCTGAGCCCAGGCAACTTTTTTTTGCAGAGCTCCAGAGCTGCCGTAGCGCTCCGTGCTGCTGCCTCAGTCCATCTCCTGTGGGGAAGCCCTGGGACGGGCAGTGGGGGGAAGGAGTCAACCAGCGGGGCCCAGTGCCGGGTGGGAGGCGAGGGCCGGAGACAGGCCCCATCAAAGGCAGGAGGCCTGCTGGGGATCAGAAAGCAAGATATGCATCTAAATAATTCAGGCACTAATAAAAGCTCTGCGCCAGGCTCTGCAAGCTGGGAGAGAAGGCTGAATTTTGGTGCCTTTCGAGCTCTAGAAATGCCGTGTTACTCAATAACCCGATACTGACAAATCAATATTATTTTAAGAGTATCCCACAAAGTTAATGAAGAAAGTGGCTGTGCCCAGTTTTGTTGTTTTATAGGCTTAGCTTTAGGCTGAAATATTAATGAGTGAAGGTTTTGAGAACTTCAAGTCTGACCTCTACAGGTGGAATAGGTACAGTAGCATTGATCTCAAAATGAGCATCGTATTTTGAGGGACTGGAGAAAGGACCAGATGTAATAGAAAACCTCAGGCTATCATCATTACATCATTAAAGTCTTATTTTTAAAACACTATATTATCTGTGGTAATTTAGTTCATCCAAATGCATTCTTGCAAAATGCATCCACTCTGCAGCAAAACCAGAAGGACGTCCAGCATGAATATACTTGCATTCCAAAGTGTTACAAGGTTTTGCTTCTGCTTTTTATTATTCCTCCCCCTCCCCAATCTTCCACATGATCTGCTCCTTCAGCGCTACAGAAACAAATGCTACTTTGAAACTGATAACACACATTTGTGTTTTGCAAAACTGATGTTTTTAAATGCCCTGACTGGTGCCACCTTTTTCTAATCAGAACCAACCACTCTAACAAACTGCCCTTTGTCCGGTGATCCCATCCCCTCTGTTCCCACCAACCTACAGCACATGTTGCCATAGCTACACTGCACGTCTATTTACCACACAAGTGATCAAAGGAGGCAGACAACACACACACACACACACACACCAAATCCTCACCAGGCTTCCTAAGGAGCAATGCCCCGCAACTAATTAACTGATACACTCTCTGCCTGCGGACTCTGTACACTTGTTTTCTTTATTCTGCACGGTACAGGCACAAAACAACAAGAAAACAGCATTCTGTGAGATGCTCATTCTTCCCTTATAGACCAAACAAACAACAAAATATCCCAGGAGGAACTTTAAAGAGAGTTTCCTAAAGCAAGACTAAGGAGTAGAACACCCCAGGATAAGAAAACAGCTTTTCCACTGAGGAACACATTAAAAATTCTAAAAGGTATGCAAAAGAAAATAGGAAATAAGAAACACATGCTAAGAACTTAAACATCTGTAAGCAAAGGGGATGTTTCTGTGTTTTGCATGTGTTATTCACTGAAACTGTATGCAACATTTACTCATTTGATGAATTGCATACACACTATAAGCTATATGACTGCAGTCATGATAACTATGGCCTTCTGTGTCTTAGAAAGGAGTTTTTCATTTTTAGGTGGCCTGTCAGTTAACAGTCATTTTGTTAAACCTCTTTTGTGATGGAGGCCTCAACTTTGCCTTGATCAAAGTCAATAGAACTTCAATAGGAAGAGGCCGAGGCAGGGAGTTGCATTTGTCGTCAGGACACTCCCATAAGCTGCTCTTCAGGGATTTGCTGTAGGTGAAACTAAGTGAAAATGATGTATTAAAATTCAAACGTTTGTTTTAGCTTGAAGCGAGCTTAGGGAACTTAAAACAGAGCTCACAATGCCCTCTCCAGTTCTGCAGCAAACTAAGGAAATCCAATCAGCCTCCAGCCACAAAAAGCCACCTTCAAGCACATGAAGGCTAAGCACCTTCTCAGAAGTCTCCATCACTTGCACGTTGCCTTGCTTAGGCGCATCTTTACTGAAGCCTCTACGCAAGGTTATTATTTTTATTTTATTTTACTAATAATTATTATTTTATTATTATTTTCATTTTATTATTATTCAACTCTTTGAAAGGGCAGATAACAGCAGGACAAGGGGAAATGGTTTTAAGTTGAGGGAGGGAAGATTTAGGTTGGATGTCAGGGGATGTTCGTTACTATGAGAGTGGTGAGGTGCTGGAACAGGCTGCCCAGAGAGGTTGTGGATGCCCCATCCCTGGAGCAGTTCAAGGCCAGATTGGATGGGGCCCCGGGCAGCCTGGTCTAGTATTAAATGTGGAAGTTGGTGGCCCTGCATGTGGCAGAAGGGTTGGAGCTTCATGATCCTTGAGGTCCCTTCCAACCCTGGCCATTCTGTGATTCTGAGATTATTTCTACCAGTCAGCAAGGAGACAGCTCTTTCTGAGGTTTTCAATAATCAGCTAAAAATGACTACTTTTTCATAACTGTCTCATTTACAAACCTCAACACAGCATCCTATGGCAATCCCTGTTACCTGCTAGGAACCAATGCTTGGTGCAGCGGTAAAGATGGTTGAACCTTACCTGCTCAACAAGCTGCATATTACATTTCTACAGTAACTCCCATCCTCCTTTTGAGGAGATGAGTGCATTTGTATCAGATGTGCCATTGTTCAGCATCTACCTGCTGCCTTTGGGCCAATTCAGTCACCAGCACAATATACAGTTCTATTCCAGGGCTAGCAATGTGCCACCTGCGTGACAGTTCACTCTTCAGCCTCATGTTAAGCTGTAGCTGCCACCAAGATCATCTCCAGGTGGGAGTAGCTGGTCTCTGAACCCAGTACAAGAGCAGGGAGTCAAGTCAGCCCCTTCCACCCTTGCACCATCCAGTGTAAAGCCAGAGATGGGAGCACCTGGGGAGGGCAGGAAGGCAACAGGACAGGGAGGGAGAGAGGACACCGTGTAGGCACTCAGCACTCCGCACAGGAGGGAAGTACAAGGGCCAACAGGAAAGCCGTCTGCAAATTCCTCTTTCCCATAAGAATGGGAAACTACAAACAGGAGCATGGGCTCCAAGTGCACGTGATGCTCATTCTCCCAGGTAGCTGCCATAACGATTTCCCTAACAGCCCCCACCCCATAGCTCGCCCCAGCCCTCAGCTCCCACCCAAACAAGCAGCCACCCCCCGGCCACCAGCCCCTCCAGCACACCCAGCATTCCCCTGCCAAACCGAAAATAGCTGCGCACAAGACAACAACCAGACCCGGGGAAATACTTTTAAACTGTTCCCTTGGCTCGGGGTGCAAAACCGCACTCGGGGGCAGGTGTTTCAACAAGCTCTGGCAGCCCTTCAGCTGGCCCTGCCTCCCCAGGAGGAGCAGCAGCTGGGGCGGGCGGCGGGCACCCGGGGCGTGCCGGGCCATGCAGGAGCCAGCGCTGTGCCTGTGCCTGCACTGCTCCTCAGGCGGAACGCCTCCCCCCTTCCTCATCTCTTCCCTGAGCGGGAGGCAGGGTATCCACACTCCTAATATCATTCGCCTTCTCCTTTCTGTTTTACACAAAGCTCAGTAAGACATAAAATCAAACGCTTCAGGTGAGCGAAGCGCGCATTTCCCAGAGCGTTTTACTTTTTTTGCTTTTCTTTACTGTCAGCCTGCAACTGCTTCTTTCTCTATTCCCCATTGGCAACCCCCTGTGCCAAAGTACCCTCTTGCGGCGATAATGACTTCTGATGACTGCGTGCATACGACTGACCAACCTGAGGCACGCGGTATATAAAATGCCCTTCATTTGGCTTCGCAAGGACAAGAATTTCCCTCTCTTTTAAAAACAACAGGAGTATTTTACTTTCTGGTGGGAGAAGGAAATACCATTCCCCCTCCCTCACCTGCCTTTTCTCCTTCTCCCTTCACCACCTCTCTCCACTCAGGAGAGCAGGGTGAGGAAGCTGAGATTTCCCACCACACATTCAGAAAGCAAACACAAAACAAACGCTCCGTTTGCACTACAGGTGCAAAACCTGCACACGCACTCCCAGACCATACAGTCTAAAAGTCCCACTGAGAGCTGAATGAATAACACGCGTACAGAAGAGTACCTTCTCTCGTTTCCTTGCATTTACCCATTTGCTACCTAGAAAATAACACACGAAGTGCAAGATTCGGAAGCAGACCGTCAGGGCTTTATGAAGTAGGACAGATCTCTGATTCAGCCTTTAAACCTGGCCCCACCAGCTTGCCTGGCTCCCACAGGCTCCTCTAACTGCGTGTTGTTGTTGCAAAACTAGGAGCAGTGAGAATCAAAACCATCTCGCCACTGTTCCTTTTAACTGGGGGAAAGAGAATAAAAGCTCCTTTTGTCCCTTCAGGTGAATAGAAAAAAAGCCTCATTTGAATAATCTTGGGAAAAAAATTCACTAGAAAACCCATCTTAAAGTACTTTTGTGAGGCTGTAAGACAGCTTGAAACTACCACGTTTTAAAGCAATCAGAAGATTAAAGCACTGGCAGGCAAGGAGCTCACGCAGAGCAGTTTAATAAATTATCCCTGGGCTGAATTATTGGCGTGTTTAGCCCTATAACACAGCGAGCCCTTTCCTTTTCCATGTCACGGAGACAAGCCCACACAATGCATGCAAGCCACAGCAAGCGGGAACTGATTTACGGATCTCACAAACGCCGTTCGTCCCCTGAACAGGCGCACAGCGACCCGCACGGCAAGGAAAATTTGAAAATCGAAATAAATAAATCACTTATGCTTCCCTTTGCCTTGAAACTTACTTTACAAGAGGGTAAGGGGGAAAAAAAGAAAAAGAAAAGAAGCCTCGATGCCGCCCAGCGCAGAGCGCGGCGCTCCTTCCGCCCGGAGCCGAGCTCCTCACCTGCCTCATGGTGAGCTTCCCATCATCCATCCAGCCGGGAAGGGGCTACGCCGCGCCACTGGCCGCAGGGCAGGGATCCATCAAGTTTCCTTCTGTACGCAAGTTTTTCCCCCTCGCCTTGGCTGTTTTTACTTTTTTTTTTTTCTTTCTTTCTTTCTTTCTCCCCCCCCTCCCCCCCTCTTCTTTTATCCTTTGCTGGGGGGGGAACCCTTCCTAAGACAATGTCAAGTTTCCCAGCCTTCCTTCCCAGCCTATTAAAAGTCAGGAGCAGGGAGGCAACTGTCCGCCTGGCTCCTATTTCAAACCGCAGCGCAGGGATGTAGCAGTTGGCTGAATCAGGCCGTGCCATCGCCTCGCCAATCAGGAGAGAGGGGAGGGAGGGAGGAGAGCGCATAAAGGCTGCCGACATGAGGATTAGGAAAGCTTTCAAGGATTTGAAAGACTGAAAGCAGCTGGAAACAGTGTCTAGGGCTACAAAGGGGGAAGTCAATTTGCGGTGGGAGAGATTATTCTCGTTTAACTGCTCCGGGTCTGTTTAAAGGGCTCCCAGGACTTAAGCAAGAACATAGAGATGTCCATGGAAACTCCCCAAGTCCCCCAGCCACATAGAACGCACAGGGCATTCGAGAAGTGCCTCGCGAATGTAGCGATGTTTCATGCTAGCAACAGCCATGGGTGTTCTAAATGCACCTATTTCCTCATGTAAGGTTAAAAAAGAAACTGTGTCATTAATGAGAGAAGAAAGCTAGGAAAACGCCGTATGCCAGTTGCATGAAGAGCAAGTGCTGGTCTGCTGTGAGATTTTGCCTTGGTGGCAAATACTCAATCACCTCTGCCTGCTTTCCCTTCTTCAGGGTGATTTCTGAAACTTTGCTACTTGTGCAACAAAATACTGGAGCCCAATTGCAACTTCAAAGGAAACGGATACATATTTCTGATTTTGACGAGATTGGCTTTTATCTGCTGCCCCTCAGTGGCTTCCATTAAAATAAACAAATAAAAAGGCTACATACATATGTACGTATACCCCTAATCTATAATGCCATTGCAGTTTGAGTTACGCCTTTCTTGAGTCAAAAGCAAACAAACAGAAAGGCAGAGAAACAGAAAACTGCAAATTCACAAATTCATACCACCCACTCTTTTCCAATTTCTTTTCCCCTCGCTTTATATCAGTTCAAAAAGCCATTAGTCTCTGTTTCTCTAAAGGGAAAGCTGTCTTTTGATCTCAAGGGGACAATCAGGCAGATCTGATGTCTGAAGAAAAGCCCCAACATCGTGGATTTGCTTCTGTAAGGGTTTTATCTACCACGGCAAAATGCAGTCATTCTCCAGAATTCATATCAGTACAAGAAATCTTATTGAACTGAGCTGCAGGAAAAAAGTGAAATAATAAGTTGTTAGAGTGATGTGCTGCCAGGATTTTAATTAAAGACTTCTTAAAATATATTTCTCTTTAGCTTATAAAAGCTAAAAGTGATAGATAAGCTCCAGTGCTGGGTATGTCACATGAAAAGCAAGGTCTGAAAAATCTGCTCGATTGCTTTCCCATTGAAAAACAATAATTTTCCTCCTAAGTGCCACCAAGAGGGGAGTTTGCATAATACTGGCACTGTACAGCTTAGAAGCAAGGAGGGATGGAGGGAAAAGCTGATGTGAAGCACTTCATCCAGGGCCAGCTGTGCTCATCAGGTACCCGTCCTAAAGTGGGAGGATCCCATTATGCTTCACTTGCAACACAAACCAAGTATCTCGATGGCTATTCACAACACCCTGCACAGGGTAAGACCAAAGCACAGACAACTCATTGATCCTCCAGTGATGGTGTTGTCAGGCATGCTTGCACAATGGCTCCAAGTAGCTGCAATGCAAGAGTGGGGTGCATTAAGAGCACTTAACAGGAATGCTTCTCCTCTGATGCCCAAACACAGCAGAGTGGACGCATGTCATTTGAACTGAGTAGTGATATGCGAAAACCTTTTACAGTGGTTAAACCCAGGAGAATTCCCTCTGATATGCATTCAAAAGGAGGGGAATGATGCTTTTCTGAAGTAATTGTGCCATAGAGAGAAACTCTGTTGGTGACAGTGATTTAGATGAAGGTTCAGAATTTAAAAATCAGCAAGGAATATGAAGCAAAGAATACAAAAGGGTGAACATCTGAACTGGTTTTGAAGGTACTCCATCTCCAGAGACACAGCGGTACAGCTAGACGGGAGGAACAAGAGTTTGGATGCCAGTTTGGATGCAAGACCCGTGCTGGTTTTTAAACATTCCTTAAGATATTTGTTTTCACATCTGTCACCCAATTGTATGTATGTATGTGAGAAAGTCATACCATATTCAGAGGAAGGAAAAAAGATGCTGGCCTCGAAGGAAGAAACTTTCACAGTTTGTCCAGTGGGAACTTGTGGAAGAAAGGCAGCCAGAGGAGGTGGTACCAGGTGTAAGTTCAGGCACTGCCAAGAGCAAACACCTGCATCACTGAGAGCAAAGTCATGGCTGGGAGCCCGACAGCCTTAGAGGATTCTCATAGATGTATGTTAAAAGACAAATGGTTACAAGGACAAAGGGCAGATTGAGGATTAGCTCAGTGGTAATCAATACAGTGAACAAGTCTGAAGGTTAAAAATTGTGACAAGGCAAATTCAAGAACAGTTTCAAACAGGTGATCCAGATGCAGGGCAACCTAACATGGAATTTACTTGATCACTGGAATTTTTTTCATTTAAAGCAATTTTATGTAGTCCAGCCCAGCCAGAGCCCTGCCAGTAGCATGGGGTGCAAAATGGGAAGTGGAAGGACTTCTCATTACCTGAATTCCAGCTGCCATGGAAATCTTTCTCAGTGCAAAGAATTGAATATAAGCTGCAGACAGAAGAACCATTCTGTGTCCTTACTGAGCTGGGCCAGATAGATATGGACCAGACCCCAGGGTATATTATACACAGTAGGAGTAAAATATTGAAAGCAGAGAAAAATATGACTCGGCACATGGGTTAGAAAGAACCGAACCTAGCTTGAAAATCAACATTTTAAATGTCTTTAGATATGAAGTCTGTCACAAATAGGTTGCCTTTACTTTGCAATAGACAACTGTAAAAACAAAGATGCATGTGTTTTTTTAAAATAAACAAGCTGAACAGTTGCACTTTGGGAGGAAAAGGTAATATTCATATTCAAACTAATGTTGCAATTCATTTCTAATGTTTTTAATAGTTCCTCCCCTAGCAGATTGAAATTGGCACCTGCAGGAAGACTGGGATGCTCAGAATACAAAACGCTACTTAATAACCCCAGATAACACTAGAATATATAACTCCAGGCAACTCTGGAATGTAAAAATAACCTCCAGTAGAACTGGCACAATAACACTTGAATTAGAAAGCTCTAAATTGGAAAGATTTCTGAGAAGATGGCATAAAAATTAAAAGAAGTCTGAAATACTATCAATATACTTCAAAAAAACCCTGTTTTCAAGATGAGAAAGTGTCACACCAATTTTGAAATACATAGCCAATGAGTATAAGAAAGTGCTGAATGGAACCTTGCAAAGCAGTACTTAACTGCCTTTATCAACATTGCTGTGGTGAATGGAAGAAAGATGAACTAATTACCCTGGCAGAATGTCTGACATGGGTATTTAAATGCACATCCAACAGAAATTCAAAAAATAAGACCAGCAATGTCAGGCAACCTTCAATTTACAAATAGAGACTGAAAGCTTCAGCATACAAAGTCCTTAAGGCTGACCTTTGGGAAATCCATTACCTTTCAAGCAAGATGACTCAGCCTCTTGGCAGGGTATCTCTGAAAAGGCAGAGATGAGATCACACTGCAGCCCTCTTGGAGGAGCGGTCCTTAGAAGACCATTCTCCTTGCTCAGTTATTTACCGCATCCTTCAGACTGCTCTGGTCTCATTTGGGGCTGCACCAGCCACAGGCAAGAGAGAAAGAAGATGTCTTCAGAACAACTCCTTCCTCCATCACTTACACAATCAAAACTATCCGCGGCTCAGGCAGACAGAAACATGGTACAAAATGATCCATCTGTACCCACATTAATGACAAAACTGACTAGACTTTTTGATTCGGCTATTTTAATCAAAAGACTAATAACTTCTGGATTTCATTTCACTGCATCTGTGCTAAGAGGCAGATGCTTGATCTGCTAGGCTGAACAAGTTGGTGCACAGTTGTGTGTAATAAATCAGTGGGAAAAAAAGTCTCTGAAAGTCAGTTTCAAAATTATATGGAAGTACAATGAGTTAAAGACTGACAAAGAAGGATGGTAGAAGGGCTGAGAGGTTCTAAGCTATCTGTTCTCTAACACAGGTACATGCAGAATTTAATACAAATCATATTTAGTTTACTGAGGTTACCTTTTTTTATTTGCTAGTTGATAGTTGGTTGGCAATGATACCTAATTGCTTTTAAAAGTAATAGTTAAATGACATTGTTTTTTTTCTTAATACTCAAGATTTAATAACCATCCACGAAATCAAGAATGATAAAATAATAAGCTTTATGTTTCTGCAAGCCCTCATTAGCATGGAAAAAAAAAAAAGCAATTTCATTACATTACATTTTCTATCAACAACTTATTTAGTGAACTGACTTCAAAAATCAATCACACAATGAATCATGTTAAGCAAGTAAAGATTCAGGCACACATCAAAAACATCTCTCTACAAATCCCATGAAAAAAGGTACCACTGTTGGGAAGAACAACGAGCATTTCACTGACTTGAAATCAGACATTTCAGCTCAGATCAACACAGTTGAATTTGCCTAAAAATTCTAGTCATTCTAAAATCTTTTTTGTTTCACTTTTTTTCTGGGCAGAAAAAGCAAGAAAATTTCAGCAACAAGCTATATTTTCTCATAAAACCTAATTTTACAGGAAAGCCTCCCCTAGGAGTATTCCCTCAGGGAATTCTCCTTTATCTTTTCTCCCCACAACTATCCATGCCAGCTGCCTCCGTGTGGAAAATATGCTTCTGTGAAGCAGGGACAGGAGATGGAAAAGTTATCTGTAGATTATACAGCAACACAGTCAGACAGAAAAATCTTGTGTAGTGAAGTATTCTTTTTCACAGGACTCAGAATCGTACCTTAAAGAGCAGCAATACAAACTGCATCCAGTAAGCTGCTCATGTCCAGGGCGAGGCGTTTGGTTTCCCCCCATTCTAATTCTTCAACTTTGCATTGAAGCTACCTTTGCTTTCCTAAATATGCAGTTATTTCTAGAAAATTTTGTGTGTGCGTGTCTGCGTGTTTAACAGAAACACTTTGAAATTTTTGGGTAAAATAAAATGTAAGCTCTCCTGTTTAAAAGAAAGAAGTTCGAAGATTGTTTTCCCTTTCTCTAGTCAAGATGCCAATGCATAGCAATGTTTGTGGTGAGGATTAAGCCTGCAGGGAGTGAGCAGGGGAATGACAATAAAAAAAACTAAACCCAATTCTGAAGTCCTTTTGCTTAGGAAAACCTCTTTATACAACTGGGAATGTGCGAATATACGTGACTCAGGGTTTGACTTGTAGCCTCTGCAGTTCACAGGTTACCCTCACGGTCAGTTTACTTGTGAAACACTGAATTAATATCCTTTCCCACTGTTTCAGCATGGCTCTTGGTATTGATAATGTAATACATTTACTTGGGAAGTTTTACGCAAGGAAAAATCACATTATTCTAATTTCAAATGAGAAAAGCAGGAAAAGGACTTAAGAGAAAAACAAAAGAATGTTCATACCAGAAAATATTAAGTTAAGGAATTCAAGGATGTGGACAGACACCACAAAGCATCAAAGCAGCAAAGCAGGAAAGAGTCATCCCAATGGAAATTAATGCTTCTTCTCACCAGGAGCACTGCCTAAAATTCTTCTTGTACACCAGCACAGGAGAGGTTTGAAGCACAGCACTGTGCAGCAGCCCCATTGGGAGTGCAGCTCGGAGAGGACAGGCCTGGTCATGGCTTGCCCTTCTGCCTGTGCCAAGTAGCCTTTTTCTAACCTCTAAACTGTTTTCAGATGGTACTTTTATGAGCCAGCGTACCTCATTCTTTTTAATTACAGACATATATAGTATAGGTTTACCAGTTTCCAAAAGAATTTTTACTTTATTTAGCTCACAATTCCAGATGTTTCCCTTCTTGGGCCTCTCTTTTTGTTACATGGCACTGGCAGCAAAAGACAATGACAACAAAAGTAATGCATTTCTCCAGGTTCCAGGCAAACCAGTTTCATAGTTCAGTCTTTTGATTCTTATTCTATAAGGTGCCCTTATTAAAAAAACTAAAATAAATATCAAATTATATTAAAACAACAACAACAACAACACAGACTACTCCATGAAGATTCTATTTTTTACATTCAACATTTTCATGAAGATTGGTAACTTGGAAAATCAGATTCTGGTAAGATTTTGGAATTTGGAGGCCAGCACAGAGATGAAATGCATACCACCAGGCTCTAGTTCTGCATTTCTCACTTCCATAAGTTATTATGATTCTGCATTAGTCATTTTGACACTAAAATTCACAGATATTGCCAAGTTTGTCATATTTCATGAGTACATGTGTTTTTTTTTACAGGGAGAACCATCCATTCTAAGCCTTGCTTGCAACAGATTAGCCAACATCATTATTTTGCACTGAGTGCAAGGTTAATGCATGCCTTCTAAACTGTTTCATGTAGATTTTAATCCCCAGTGCCACACCTTGTCATATATGCACATACTCTGTTTTTCCAGAACCTCCATTGTCTTGTATTTTACAGTAATACACTATGAAGTATATCTCAAGTATCCAAGAGGGGGCAATAAGAAAGAAGGGGACAGACTATTTAGCAGGGTCAGCTGTGATAGGATAAGGGGAAATTATTTCAAATTTAAGGAGGGAATGTAAGGTTGGACATAAGATAAAGGTTTTTTACAGTAAGGGTAGCAAGGTGCTGGCACAGGTTTCCCGGAGAGGTGGTGGAAGCTCCATCCCTGAAGACATTCAAGGTCAGTCTGGATGGGGCTCTGAGCTGTAGGTGTCCTTGTTCATTGCAGGGGATTTGGGCTAGATAACTTTTAAAGGTCTCTTCCAACTCAATTCTATGATTCTATGAAGATTCCAGCTCCCATTTCATAGAGGCCTTTTTCAAATACTGGGCACCGAGAAGGTCCTTTATGTAAATGGCAATTGGAAGTGAAGTTCTGGAGATCCTGAATCACTAAGCCACTCATGCTTTCATTGCTTTTATTCTCTGGAAGCCTTCTGGGATTAAGAGGGAAGAACTTGGTACATACTCTATAGCACAGCACTACGAAACTGGACACGAAGAACCCTTGTCACATACAAAGGAAATATGTTGAATTTTGTTGCCATGTTGCCTAATGACAAAATGACTTGGTAACCGTTGACTTTGCATGTATGAACTCAGGAGTAGAAGTTTATGCACACAGTATAATGCAATTCACACTGAAGTGGGAGATAAATAAATGTTGGAGGTTTGAAATCAAAGACTTCTATGATTTAAATAGTTTCCATATATCTTTTATTAAGGGAATTCAAAATTCACTCGGATCTTCAGTTAACTGAAAACCACCTGCTTCCCTAAGTAGTTCACAGACTACAAGAATAAAGTCTACTACAACAGTCCTTTGGGAAAAGGTGATGATACTTTAACAAGATAATTCTGCAGGCCATCCCTGCATGCTCAGGCCTGGGGCTGTGGGGCACAGAAGAATTAATCTGTCATACCCACATTTTAAACTGCAGAAGAATAAAGCCCTGATCACTTATGGCTTGGAAATTGAAAAGGAAGAAATAGCACCTAAAATGCAGAGCCTAAAATGACTGAAACTGACATTACAGATCTTTATTATTACAGCTTTATGTGATTCAGAAACCTACAAATAAAGTAAATGGCTTGGCAGCATTTGTAAATTAATAACTGCTTCAAGGGATGGATCTGATTAGAAATGTATTTTGGGTGCCTCCCTGTGTGTTCCCATGTTCAATCAGTGCAGAAAAACTTTCCCTTTAATATTGCTTGTTTGGCCACTAAAGCCTTCAGTGCAGTTAGCTGTGATAATGGGCATGCTGTGGGCAACAGATACACCACTCTGCTCTTTCCTGTCTCGAACATCTTCTACACATTTATCTTTCAGTGTACCTCTCTTCAAGAGATAATATCATTAACATTCAACAAATATTAGCAGAGCATTTGGTGCACAGTTCATTAAGGTATTGCAGTGTCTCAAACAGGTGATAGAGGAGTTGCTATGGTTACTATAGTCTCTTAAGCTGAACACTAAATAGGTTCACAAAACATATATTCCTATTTGTTATGTAAAATATTAGTTACCCAGCTGGCATTCATTTATGCACTCCTTTTATTTTGTCAAGGACTTTCCACTCCTTCATCTTTCAAATAAAGTGGATTTTAGTATTGTTTGGAGAAAGGAGAGGTCACTAGCCATCCTCCTCCTTCAGAAAAGGGGACAAGTTAGGTAGCTCATTATATACCCTGTTTATAATTAAATCTAAAAATGACAGCTCCACTGTACTGGAATTGTGAGAGCTTTTATTTCAGAGGATTTAATGAGTCATGGAAACATGTTTACAAGGCAACAAGCCCTCACTACACAAAGAACTCAGCAGTAGTGGCAGTAGACCATATAGCTTTTAATGGCCTGAACTTTCTGTTTTGCATGCAGACATTGCCCTGAGATTGTCCCACCACCAACATCTGATCCAATGCTTCTTTCAGATGGGATACTTTTTTTGCCAAAGGACTTGAAGGTGATATTTAGGAAGGCTATTATCAGGCATGCAAATTTGGAGAAAAGTGTGTCACATCAAATCTTGACAGCTTAATAAGGTATTACTCATGGGCAAATGCTTTCATGCACTGCCTGCTCAAAAGGGCAGGTTGAAAAGAGTTATCATAAAGACAACACATTTGGTATTTTCATCCTTGTCTTCATAATGCAAATAAAGGAAAGTTTCAACGTACTAATTTAATTTAATTTCATTTCATTTATTAAAATATCCAGGAATGAGAACACATGCAAAGTTTCCTAATTTTTATCATGATAAAAACACTCTGTTTAATTTTCTTTAGGCTATTGTGACCACTATATCCCTTATGCTTTATTTTGAATATTTTCAGTGACTTTAGTTGTAGTTATGAGGTGGAATCCTGCTACTATGAAACTCATTTACAGTACTACCAGCACAATTTTTAATGAGCTGAAGGTTTCTAGGATTACATCTGTATTCCACTGATAAAATAAAAGCAATAAAGGAGAAAAAAAAAAAAAAAAAAAAAAAAGAAAGAAAAAAAGAGAGAGAGAGAGAGAGAGACTTCTCTAATCTAGGGTAATAACTTTAATATACTGGAACACCTGTTACTATGCTAGAGTTAGACGATAGTTAAGTTTTGAGTAAGACTAAGCAGGAGCAAATGTGCTTGCAACTTCCAGATCTGCTTTTCACCCAGAGAGATTCCTGGGAAATGAGTTAATATTTTGCATTCTGAGGCAGCAATTTTTTATAGCAGTACTGAGCAACAGGGTAGGAATTTGTATAAGATAATATATTGAGCAGATTTAAGTACTAACTAGGCATTTACCTTGTGTATTTTAAAGCACAGAATGTTGCATTTTTCTAGAATCAAAAATGGACATAGCATATTGTTCTTGCAAGGTGTGACCATGTTAACAACTAGGGCACCTTCTGTTAAAGCTATTAATATGTGGCTTATCACTTCATAAAAGCTTGAAATCACAACGCAACAACAATAAGCACATGTGGCACATATGAAGTCGATCTACAAACACAGTAATGAGCATTCAGCAAGAAGCATTTTTGTGCTATGCTTAGCAGAAGTAAAATTAGCTGTGTTTGTTCTACAACTTGCACTTTTGTTATCCACAAAATAACCCATCCATACTCACTCTATGTTTTGGTTCCTTTCCGAAGACTAGGAATGCCTTGTTGCCTTCTCTTTCCTCAGCACGCAACCAACCTGACTTGCAAAGTCAGAAGGTGACGGTGATGTCAGCCACCAGAAGGCTTAGCAACTGCAATGAAACCTGTTCCCAAACCTACAGCCAGCCCTCTGTTGACCAAGATAGCTATCATCTGGTATGATGAGTGTGTCACTGGTTTCAGTATTTAGGTACTTATGGCACTTAAAAAGAGAGATAATTATAGGAGCTATCATGAAAAAGTGGATGGGGTGACAAATGAATGAGACAGAGAAGCAGGAAAAGCGAATGTACCAAACTCAGGAACACACACAAACTGAAAAGGGATGAGGAGGACATTTCTCAGGAAAACAAGCCACCAAAATCTTTGTGATATAAAACTAAGAGGGAGTGGGGGGGGAGGGGAGGGGTGTGCGCATTAGCAAGGAGTCGGTTTGTCACTGCCGTTGAAGGTCCCGATAGCGGAGCGGGGTTGGCGCTGCCTGCCCGCCCCGTGCCGGGCTCAGAGCAGCCCCTGGCGGCCGCCTCCCCGCTCCTCTATCGGGACCTTCGATGGCAGCCATTCAAAAGGCCAATCGTTCGGTACCCACTCAGCCTCCCTTCCTTGCGGCTGGCAGCGCTGCGTGCAGTGCGCAGGCTGCTACGCCAGCTGCTTCGGAAAGAAACAGGGCTCCTTGTTGGAATGATTATAAGGTGAGTGTACTATCGGTGCGTACCTGGAAGCACGTTTTATTGCACTTCACGCCCCAGCTCTGTTACCACCGTGAAGTCTGTGCTGGGATTTCTCAGTAGTCTTAAAGGCCCACAAGTTTGCATACTTGAAATTTGTGATAAATTTTTTTCCCAGCACATGCCTAGCCCCTTGGGATAAGGAAAAAAATGTTAAGGACCAGCTTTCTGCTTGCAAAAATATGATGAAACCGCTGAACTCTGACCATTTAAGCAGAGCGCATTCCACATTAGCCTATAGCAACAGGATATTCTAATAGTCAGCATAAAGGGGATAAAAACACCAGCAAATAAACCCTAGCATAACTCGAACCATTCCACTTAAAACTATGTGGATATCAATCTGTCTTGCTCATTTTCATCTTCCTTCTGTCTTTCCTGATTTTACACTCACTTTGTGTTTGCTGACAAAAAAAAAGTACCCAGAAAACCCAAACAAAGAACTTCTGAATCAGACAAATGATGTGGTTTTGAATGCCGTGTCCAGACAGAACAGAACGTGGTTCGATACCACCTCTACGGAGTGGCTCTGTGGAAACAACATCATTCCACTGATTATTACCTCCTCCAAGAATTGTGCAAAAAACACATCCTCAAAATGAAATGAACTCTTATTCTTGTTTGCACTCACAGTTTTCTATGACTTGTTTCTTCCTAGATGCACAAAGAATAAATACAGGGGAATTTTGGCATAAATCCCACTATTTCCACTCTTGCGAATAATAAGCCTCGTATTATTGGTAGATGTGAGCAGGTTGAATCTTTACACTGAGAACATTTAGAGCTACAATTAGTATCCAAGCCTGAATTCCTTTTGAAGATAGATTTTATTCTTCCAATGGAAAATGAATAAAACAATGTAACCTCACCTTTAGACTGTGCTTCCTCTCCCAGCTGGTCTATTCATAGTATTTCCTTTCAGGTATTCCTCTATCTTTACTCAGTGATTTCTTCCTCTTACTCACGCTTCCTTTTTTTAAGGGTAGCTAATGAAGCTGCCATAATAATTCAGCAGAAAATCAACAGCTTTGTGCGAGATCTTGACTCTTGCAAGAATAACCTGTCACTCCTAGCTGTGTCCAAGAGCAGGTGTTGCTGACAAATGAATATCTGACACAGAATCATGGAGTTGTAGAATCATAGAATGGCCTGGGTTGAAAAGGACCTCAAAGATCATCTATTTTCAACCTCCCTCCTATGGGCAGGGTCGCCAACCACCAGACCAGGCTGCCCAGAGCTGCATCTTATTGTTCTTCTACTTTTCCTCAGTCTCATAAAACAGCCCTGAATGGAGGACAAGTTATATGTAGCTGAGTATTTACTATTTCTCTGTATTTCAGCAGCCCTTCCATTAATATGATACTGTGGTGGTTTAATCCAAGAGTGTGGGAATTACTGAGGGATATGCTTATTTTCTTAACAAAAGTTCAGGCATGCCATTATTAGCAATCTATGGTATGTCATCAGTGTCAAAGGCCAAATAGTTTCTTGAAATGTTTAGGAATCAAGTATATTCTGAACCTGAGGAGTTTGTTCTCTGCCATTCACATGCACACATGGGAGTAAAAAAATCAGAATGACTGCATCTTGCCAAGATACTCTTGTATACTCCTACTGCACCAATTTCAATAGCATACTCAGGTTCTCAGTGAGACTGACATGTATTCCAGAGAATCATGCCTTGCCAGCATGCCTTGGGCACTTCTCAAGGTTGTCTCTGCCTGTACAAACAATGGTCCCACAGCGTCAGACCCAACCTTTTTGGAAGACAGTTTCCGTCTTATATGTTATGGATATCTAACCTTTCGGCATGCCCAAACCACAATGAGCGAAGGGGAATTGTCTTGGGCAGCATCTATAAAGGTTGCTCCATACAAAATACCTCCTATTTATTTCTGTGAAAATTACAACAGATACAAAGAGCACAATAACACTACTTAATAGAGAACATTCTCAGCCACAACAAACTCTTTTTCAGCATAGTCACCAGCATTACAAGCATTTTCACCAGCAATGGACAAAAGCCTGCATGCCATGCTTGTAACAATCTGCATCAGTGGAGCTGACCCGCTGTCACCACTGTTGAAACGCTCCATCCACCCACTCCATCCACTCCATCCACTCCATCCACTCCATCACCTCACTGTGCTCACATCCATTCTTTGGTCTCCATCAGTGCTCAGCAAGCATTGATGAATGTCAGTGGGTGCCATTTTCTCCACAGAGAGTTCAATGATATACCTGTGTTTCATATGCACTTCCGTGTCAGACACAATTTTGCCAGACAGCCCCTCAGCTGCCATCTGTCGCACAGCAACAACATGTAGTGGAATACTGTCAGGAAAGTTCAGCTTCTACTGCCATACCACCAACATCCACCTCTGATGTCATGAGCTGACATAATAGAATGGGAAGCATTACTTTCAGTGCAGCTCTTGTAAAATACATAAAATAGTTAACATATAAAGAAACAAAACTTTTTTTTAAAATCAAAACAGTAAAAAAGGGCAACAAAACCATTAAAAAAGTGGCATGCGTGACCTTATTTTTGTGAAACAAATGCATCGCTCTGGTTTGATCGTGGTGGCTGCAATTCTTAGTGAGAACATCAGCAGAGATTTTTTATGAAATTTTACTCTTCCTATGCTTCATCATTGAAAATAACTGTTTACAAATTGATAAAAAACAATGGCATGAATAAGATGTGACTATGAAGCGAGGAGTATTTCTCTCTGGTATGAGAGGGCTTGTGAAAGACTGGCAAGGAGACGTGATTTTTGACTGTAACTGTATACATTCCATTTGAAAATTCACAGGTAATATATTTGTGTCTACTAAAAATGGAGTCACAAATAAACCAAAAAATTGATTTTTGCATCCTCAACTTTGAAATCTATTCTCAGATTCCTTTATCACAATGGAAAGCACAGCTGCATATTTTTCACCGTTCACAGGACTGTGTTTAGCCAGTGCATCAAAGTCCACAAACTTATTTGCCATAACTTGAGCTGTCACTGCACTGTTCCCTTCCCATGCCTGGATTTCAGCCCAGATAGGGTTCATAGCACACCAGTTTTTGGTTGGTGCTGAGTGATGGGTGCATTCTTGGAGCAAAGCCACCGCCACAATGAAGTGGAAGCAGGGGGTGGCTGCACTTTGTGCTGTGTTGCACACAGCCGCAGGCTGCACTTTGGGCATGTCCTCTGTATAGCTTCTTGCATGTGGAAGCATATCTACCAGTTTAATATCTCAATAATACTTTGCTTACTGGCACAGCATGTCACCAAGAACACCCAAGGAAGACATCTGGAGGGTATTAACATGATACCCATTAAGCAGCTATGTGAACAGGTCATGGCAGCTTGAGGAGCAGAGTGTTTTTCAGCAATCACAAGATCTGTCTCTAAGAACAGTGTAGATCCACTACATCGTTATGGTAGATGACCCTTAGTGGATGTGTCATTCTTCATGGACTTTTGGACTGAACTTTCCTTTTTACATTTTATGAACAGAGAGAGTCCTAACCCTTTCCTTGAGCAATAAACGATTCTGGCTTGATTTTTCACTGTCGTACCTCTTAATTTCTCAGTAAAGCATCTTCCATCTCATTAATATTTTCTATTAATTACCTTGATGACACACATAAGATGAAAGTTTCTGGTTGAAAAAGTTGTAAATGAAAGAACTGCTACTGTTCTGATTTTGTCCACCATTAAGTGACATAATTATTTCATTTAAAGCAGTCCACCTGTTATACTTCATAGAGACTGGCAAAATATGTTAAAACATTCATTACATTCAACAGAGAAAAGGAAAAAGCATTTATTTTTGAAATGTTAATGTTTCTGAAAGATACTTGATTACAGTCTTGAGTTTATCAGCAGTTGCTGAAGCCCAGCCTGAATCTTCAACACATCACCAATAGGCATTGGCCAATAGTCTCGTTTCCATATGAAAAAGCGATGGTGACTCAGTACAGCTCTTTTAACCACAATACTAGGTGCAGCATCCTCCACAAAACATGATATATGCTTTTTACATCCCTTTCCAAGAAACATTTTATAGTACCTCTCAGATCTCTCATTAATGTTTTTTTTTTTTTTTTTTTTTTTTTTTTTTTTTTTTTTTTTTTTCTGTGTGGTATGAAGCTTGAGGTTAAAAAAGAAAAAAAAAAAAAGGCTTTAAAACCAGGAAGGCAGGAGGAGGCCTTTCTGCCAGAAACAGAGTGCTTTAAACTTTTACAGGCAAATTTTATACAAGAAAAAATCCTAATGTGATTAACTATTAGAAGAAAACTGAAATAGTTTGCTTAGTTCATGAATAAAAAAGACAAGTTTAAGAAGCTTGTGGCTTATGTGCAAAACTGAAAGTAAGCTACAGTATCTATTTTGATTGGGTGGTTGCTTCTCAGTAAACATATAAGTATGTTCTTAAAAATAAATAAATAAAAAATGGATAGTGGAGCTTTACTGCTGCTGTGGCTGCCAGATGTCATCACAAATACTCTGATGGGAAAAGAGAAAATGATGCTCAATTGTAAATCAAGATTCCCTTTGAACTTTGATTTGAACTTAACCCAACAATAGAAGAAAATACATTTCTTCACTCAAGCCCAACTACAAGAACAGCCACCCTTGTCTTGTTTTCTTTACACTGCTCTTATCTTTAATTAAGTACCTTTCGTTATAGTTTTGCCACAGCAAACTTGATGAAAGCAATCACTTTTGTATTAGAAAAAGGAAAGGGAAGGGGGAAGACTAGACATGGCTTTGTCAAATGTATATAGAGAAATACACACAAAGCTCCATTCAAATCAGAGTAGATGTCCTCTGACTGATCCACTGTCTTAAGATCAGAAATCTCTGATTGGAAGAAGAAGAAAGCAGCAGAAAGATAACAGGGATATATATAGCAGTGGGAAAACTTTCCTACATGGGCCTCGTTATTCACTCTGAAAAACTAAAAATAAAATCTCTGAATAAAACTCCATTTTGCACTTGAGTGGAAAAAAGGACTGAAGGCAAACTCTTCCCAATGGCTGCATTTCAAATTACAAGGATATAGTAGTTTTAAGGATAAAGCACAAAGTTGTCCAAATGGCAACATGGACATATTCATGAAAGCCTGGCAACACATGTGATAACTCCAGCATCTCAACACTTTCACCTTGTGACATTGTTCTGTGTGGGTCCTGACCATCAGGGGCACTCACTAAGGAGCAGTATTTAGCAGGCCAGGAACTCAGAATTACACACACGAATGAGAAGACTGTCTAAGTTTTATGATCATTCTTTTCAGTACTTGTTACTGCATTCTGTCTGCTTCTGAATTTCCCGTAAGTGATTGCACATTTGTTCCTTATAAATACTTATTTTGAAACAGCTTCAAGTTGTCCTACAATTTTGTTTCCTCCCAGACTTTTAGCAATAATTAAACAGAGCAGGCTTTAACATTTGAATCCATTTCAAGGGAATGAGGATACACTGGAGGCTGTGGGAAGGGGTGTATTCTCTCAGAATGAAAAGAGCACATGGAAATGCTTTTATCCCATTAGCACAGGCACAGAAGGCTGCTGTAATACATCTGCAGCTGTTGGAGAATAGCGTGCAGATGAGCTCACAGCTGGGTCTGAATGGGACAAGGATCCTGCACTCTTTTTAAGGAAAGATTCCCAAGCATAGGTGTAGTTCCACCACCTTTGTTCCTCTCAAACTTTCTAGGGTTTTAATATAGAGCAGTCACTCAACCACTTCTGGCCCCATCTGGTCCGTGGGTCATTAGCTTCTCTGCAGCGTCCTACATCTTATTACCACTTTGCATGTCATTACCATCCAGTTTAAGTCGATGTAACACTTCAGTAAGCAGCTTTAACAATGTAAGAGTCCAGAGCACAGCTGACAACTCAGAGGCATAAACAGGGTGGAAACTGTGTGAGCTCCTGTCACATGGTCTATATCCTTGGTCATCAGTCTTGGGAAACATTCAAAGACTGAAAGGGTCCTTTTGGTCCATTTTAACAACATAGCTTAGATGTTACTCTACAGAAGTCAATGGGATAATGAGGAGCTGCCATTTCTTACAGTTCTGTCACAAGGCTCTGGCTATTTGATGTATTCTGTGAAGAGTCAGCTCTTGATACCAAGTCATTATGTGAGAATCACAGATTTATTTTCTTTTTTAAAACGGAGTTAGCCTTTACACTGTTGTAGAGAGAGAGCTGACAGTCTGACCTGAGTATAACCCCACGATCTGAAAGCCAGAGGCTAGAGAAAAGGAATGCAGAATTGTCTTTAATGTGTTATGATTTTTGAGCTAAAACACTATGACTCTGGAAGGTTTGGAGCCTGGCAGGAGGTCAGTGCTTTTCAGAAACTAGCTTTCTTTTGCAGGTAAGACAAGACCCTCCCCATTTTATGGCAGCCCAGGCAGGGAGCTCCTGGAAGGCAAATCTGGTCCTGCTGTAGCTAATAAGTCTGTTGTGAGCTCCTTTCCTTTGTAGAGCAGATCCAAAGGACGTTTCTTAAACCACACTGACTTGTTGGTTGAATACCTTGCTTGAAACTATCTTTGTGCCATTCATTAGCTTTGGCTGAGGCTTTGCAACTTCTTTTATTAGAGAACTACAGAAATCTTTGTCCCTGAAAACCACTCGCACACTGTCCCTATTTCCCAGTCCTGTATGATGTTCAGGAGGGCTGCTATGAATAAGACACAAAAAACCAACAACATTGTGTAGTTGACATTACAAGAATTTTAATTAAAATACTCATTACCTACCCTCCTGACTTCCCCTGCAGCCAAACTCTGGCAAATGCTTCTGTGTAGCTGTACATTTGCATACAGTTCTGGGGTTTCCATTTTTCCCTTTTTGGCCAACGTTGCACAGACCACATCCTGACACCACAAACCTCAGCAAGCCCCTCCAGCCAGCTCTGGGTGCAGCAGGAGACAGCCAGCTGCTGCAGCAGGAGGACAGGGGCTCCTGCACACCCTTCCTCTCTGCACCTGCAGCCTCAGCACTTCCCTTAGTCCTCACTCTGTCTCTCCCTTCTTGTTTTTTCCTTTCTCTCAATGCTTCTCCGTGACAGGAGCACCCTGACCTTGCTGCTCTTTGTCAATGATGAGATGCTGATACTTTTTCATGCATCAGCCCCCAGGCCACTAGCAATACAATGAGCAACACTGATCTAAGTAGGACCTGTGGGATCTAGTCAATGCCTTGTCTTTATGCTGCATTTCAGCCTACTGCAGGCTCATGCTTTGTGACAATTTGACAAAGCTGGAATGATCTGGAAAGCAGATATTCCCTAAACTAACTGAAATACTAGAGTTTTTATCATACTTCTATTTTTTTTTTCCCCCAGCTTCCACTGCAGCACCAAATTACAAAGATTAATAGAAAGCCTTGTGTGAGTTAGCAATGGAGAGTTGGGCCTGTTCATCACCCGATTACAAACTCTGAGTTTGTAATCCAGCAGTGCTGAGAGCAGGAAGGACATCTTCACAGAAATATATAGAAAGCAAAGAGGAATGTTTAACTGAGCAAATACTGTACAGTGACTAAAAAGATCCGATATAAAAGTGCATCCATATGTGTGCATGGATGTGTGTAGGTATATAATATCCTGTTATTATGATCATTACTTACTAGCACCTCCCATAATCCTGTTTATTGTAAAACAGATTAATCACAAGAAAATCTGTGAGTGCACCCAAATTATTCCACCCCAATAACAACAGTGGCAAGTTCCTGGCACTGCCCAAGACCCTATCCTACCACTTCAAACTCAGTAGCAGAGTGATGCATATGTTGCTGTCCATTTTCATGGTGTAAATATTGAGTATATCATTCCAGAAATGCACTATTATGTATTTGAACAATTAAGGAAATATCATCAGCCTAAATCCAATCCTGATGAAGGTAATATGAATGCAGACTGTCCCAAGGAGTGAAAATTAACTAGGGTAGTCATTACAAGAGTGCTTACTCACAGAGGGATTTAGAGAAATTATAGGCCCACACGACTTTCATACTGCATCACAAACAGCTAAAGAGAGGCTGTAAATTCTATAAATTGTTCATTTGGTAGTGTTGGGAACATCAGCCTAAATATCCATTGTATCTGGGCACTAAGTGACTTGTTTTCCTTAGAAAATTAGCATCACTTGGGCTTGAGCAGCTTATCATCTCTTGCACCATCCCAGCTACACCAAGTCCTGCAATGAGCTTGCAGAAATATGCCAGCTCAGAGTATACACTGTGTGACTGGAACACGTGGCAGGTCTGCACAATGGAGCCTCGTGCTCATACCTTGCTGTCTAAGCAACTGGAGGCAGTGCAGTGAAGATTTATGTAGGTCATGGCAAGAAGCCACGTAGGAGTAAATCTAATATCTTGGAAGCATTTCCAAGTCAGTGTTCTTCTCCAACTGGATGTGCCTCTATCTTCTGGATTTAGGCACCCATGTGACTTGGCATCTCAGGCACTGTGCTACACTGCATGTCTCCAACTCTTGAGCAAGCAAACACAGCTGGCTGAGACATCTCTGCTCCAGCAGTGCTGGTTATCTTTAAAGAGCTATTGGAAAACTCCACCTATCTTGTTTTGCTGATTAGGAAGGTCTTTTCTCCAAATGACATCACTTATCTTACTGCACAGCTGTGCATGTGATGTTAACATGACTAGATTAAAACACCTGGCTGTGGTATTACTGAGGTTGTGTTGGATGCTCAGGAAAAAAATGCCAAGGGAAAGGAAACAAGCAGTAGTTTTAAGATAGAGGGTTAAAAAACTTAATATTAAAAATTAATGGCATATTGTTTCCCTCTGGCAGAGAGAGGAAAAAGTAAGGAAAAAAACCATCAGTATTACTGTTCACTGTTGCTTTTCTTAATAAATCGAGCTCTGCTTTTCCAAATGCTGTATGATCCACTAAGCACCTAATGCCTGCTCCATCTTCTTACATGTTCCCTGTGTTAAGAATATTTAATTTCTTAGTTGCAAGATGCTTTGAGACATAACAAGTATGAAAGGAGCTACAGAAAACCCAATTCAATTTTCTTTTTCGTATCCTAGTTAATGTTCAAAGCCAAAATGTTGCCCTTAGACGCACATGTGCAGCTTTGGCTGTAGCCACTGGGAGTTTATTGTACCTATCTGTGGGGAAACACAGGCCTTGAAGCTTTCAAAATGCTCCAATACTGGGGAGAAAAGCCTTGGAGCAATCTTTCAAAAATGCCTGCATCATGCTGCATCTATTTGAAACCCCTTAATGTTCATATCCGTAGCAGTTATGCAGCCAGAGAGGACCTGTAAAGGTCACCTGCCATGGAAAAGAAATTTCCTATGACAAAAAGGTCTTAAAATATTTTACTACATAAATATACATAGATTTTATACAGAAATATACTTTTCAGAACTTAGATTAAATATATGAAAATTCCTAGAAGTCTATATGGTCCCCCTTTGGGGTGCCAGACTTTATTTACAAAGCCTATATTTTGCTATAGCAAGGCGTATTCATAGTCTAAAAGTGCTCAAGGCATTATGATAGATAGTTGGATGGCAGTGAATGGAAAATAAAAACAAACGGAAGCTCTACCTGGCTGAATGGCCTTAAGATTTCCCCATAGGAGTCATAATAGGATGCAAAATCTTTCTCTTCCACTTGCTTTAACAATTATATGCATAAATAAATAAATAAATAAATATCACCCAGAGCACTCAATAATTTATTTACTTTGATCTGGTCATGAATGTGCTACATTAATACACAATACAGTATGGGTGATAGCAGAGTTTTTACTGGTGATTCTACATTATTGTAGCTCTGAAATAGGATGGTTTAATCTGTTTGAAAGACCAAGTGCAATGGATACGTACAGTCCTGCTTTAACTCATAGTTTGTATGATACATATTTCCTGGTTTTAACTGGGCAAGACCAAATCAAGATTTTAACAATTACAGTCTTGAGGGCAAAAGTAAATCTAGCAGAACAAGGACTAATAATTCCAAGGATGCTAATGGCAAATACTCTCATGTGTGTAAATAATTAATTGCCTTCTTGTTAACAAGTTCAGATTTTCCGTTCTCTGGCTAATGAGCCCAAGGGTCAGCTTTTCTATGAGAAATAGAAACATTTAGGATTCTGTCTTTCTTCCTAGCCTATAACTCATTTATAACCTCTCATGGCATCAGGTGCAAAGATTCAAGATTCAATTTATTACTCCAGGCAATTCCCCTTTAAAAGACGGTGCAGGTACTCCACAGAAATAAATGAAGGGAAACATTAATGATGTAAAACCAACAGAAGTATGCCCTACGGAGATCATACCTTTCAAATTCATAGAGACACATCAAGCCATATAATGTCTTTTGTACTTTTCTGGAAAGACTATAAAGCCCTCTAATCATCTCCTATAGAAAAAAAAAATAGAATTAACATCACATTTTTCACATGGAACACAGTATGGACTACAGCTGGTTGCTTTTCTTGGCCTGCTTTTTCTTGACAAACTGATTTTTTAAAACTTTTCTCAATTTGATCTAGCATTTCCCAATCTCCTAGCTCTATAGAAAGATGGTAGCACAGAAATTAGCATAGCAGAGCCAGACACCTAACTGAAACAGAGCTGAAACACAGGCATCTTTGTCCAGTTTTCCACTTTCTCCAGTAGAATCGACAGTCACATAAATATTTACTTTCCATGTGTGCTAAGCTTAATTGATGCATTGTTAATGACTACAATAGTGTTCAAATATCCATGACTTCATTTCAATAGAGCCCACCTGCTCCCCCAGTATGTCTCCCTGGGACTGATTCCAGGAGAACATCTTCTCATAGACAGAGAAGATCATCTGTGAAAAATGTCCAGTGCTCTGATCATGAACACTCAAAATCTTCTTTTCTCAGAAATGCTGGACCAAAATTCCGCCTTTATTTTCCTTTCTGTGAAATGGGAGTACTTTGTACAGAAAAACACTGTGTAAATGCTAGTTAATTATAGTGTTCATTCCAGGAGGATAACTAATTACTGGGATATATTGGACACAATGTATTCTGTGTATGATACCAGATAATTTTAGATTTTTTTTTTCTTTTAAGGGACATTGTAAGCCTTTTAATGGAAAATTACCATTGTACTGTGGAAAACAGTTGTTTGCTCTTACGACTTGCTAACAGAGCATCTAAAGAAAACATTCCTCATATCACCATGTTTTGTTTGCTTTGTTTCTTGATTGCATTTACTTCAATTCAGTATTTCAAAAGCTAATCCAAAAAACTTAAAGCAATGTTCCAGAACTACTGAAAAACGGCAATGCCATTAGATTTTTTCAGAGAAAAGTAGGTTGGGTTGGTTATTAGTGAGCACTTTTGCTGTTAAATGTTCATTTCTAGCAGTGATGAAATATTTCAGACGCTTCTCCTGTTTGAAAACTCTTGCACACTACTTGGGTAGGAACGATCTACTTTCTTAACATTCTAAATAATTCTTCAGACATTAACATTATAATAACAGCAAATTTAAGTCATTAAAGGAAAGACTTAACTCACATTTTAAAACTTACAATTAAGGGTTAAATTTTAGCATGCGAGCTTCTGCTATAATGGAGAAAGACACAAACCTCCAGAAGGCACAGATGAAAAGATTTCAGAATTTCTTTGGAATTTTAATTTCCTGCAGAATTAACTGAGATACCATCTAACATTTTGATTTGCTGAGGTTAGAAGAGATAAATCTTCATTTTCAATTAATTATCCAGGATAGATATCAGAAGGAAAGGGTGTGAGGAATATATGAAGCATGCTAATAATACAGACCAAATGTCCTCCACTGATGTCCTAGTCCCAGGGGTAAGGAGGAGGAGTTTAGAGAAAACAGTTTGGAGATCTATTGCCCATAGCTAAAATACGAATGAATTATCCAAATTTCAAATATCAAACCACCTCATGAATCAACATTTCAAAGTGTCATTTCCAAGTATGCTTTCTTTACATTTTCCACCCATTAAGAACTGTTTTTTTCTGGTAGTGTTACTAATCACAACAGTCATTTTCAGTTAGTGTGATCTGCAGTAACTTCAGTGGCAGGTCACATCATTTGTGTTTAGGATAAAAAGTTTGTATCCAACTACATATTTATACATAGGTTAAAAAATATTGGTAACATCTACTTTAAAGGAGTATGACAACTGCAGATAACTGCTGATTTTGTTTTAAATGATTGGCCCCATGAAGATCAAAATTGGACTTTTTTTTTGCCTAGTATATTAAAGCACTATACGTCAAAGCAATTTTCAACACACTGTATTTAAAGACATGAAATTCTTATTTTATGATGGTAACATAAGGGCTTCATTAACTTAAAAGGTTATCTCTTCACAAAAGGATTCAGCACACTAGCAAATAAAACTTACTTTTTTTTTCCTTATTTCAAATTCTTACAGTTCATCTGAAACTTACAGTATACTCAGAAATCAAATACAAATATCTCTATAATTATATATAGAATACTTCTTTTGATTAGTGACATGGGCTGAATAGAGCAGAATGATTTGTACTACAAACAGAAGAAAGGATTTAATACCAAGAAAATAAGCCTCTAAATAAGAGGGAAGACTGTCACTAAAGCCTGAAAAGATGGATTGAACATAATGAAGCCTTTGAAATGAAGTAAGAAATAACAAGGCATTGGCAGGCAAATAGACCAAGGAAGCTTCCTGGATCTTTTCCACTAATAAATTCTCTCTGTTTTGGCAAGAGATTGCTGTAATTTGTCAGCGGTTTTGATCTCAAGGATCTTTCATTTATTTCTGTAATGAGGGAAGACTTCCTATGTGGGAAGCTGAGACACCATTTCCCTGGGTGGAAGGCCAAGGTAGCATCGGACATGCGTGCAGTGGTGCTGATATCAAAGACTGCTCATACGTCTCCTCAGAAACCAACCAGAAAATCACAGTGTTAAACCCAAAGACAATACAAAATGTAAGGTCACAAATTGTTCCTTGTTCTGCTAAGCTGTCAATTCCAAACTGAAGGATAACGTTTTTTCCTTGTTACCACCAGAAGCTCTTAAATCAACTGTCATGAAAGCAAGGACAGAATACACCAAAGTGTATCTATTATTTGCACTTACACTCTGCACTTCTGTGATATTGAGAACGTGTAATGCAGAGCAGCAGAATTTCTGGCTTCAGCACCAAAAGAACTTCTACCCACTAAAACCAAACATTTCAGAACAAGGTTTCCCTTTTAAAAATAAAAATATACACTGAACATTCCCATCTATGTATCACTGTGTGTTCTTTGCAGCATTGAAAGATGTACAGCAAGGAATCAAATGGGGATAATTCTAAACATCTCCCAGTCTCACTGGGAGTTAGTCTGCAGTGAGGCTGGCTTTTGGAAACAATATTTGATAGTATTCAAGGAATTTTGAAACATATCTGCATGGAAAAAGTTGATTTTTGCTTGTAAAATAAATTGGCTGCAGACTACTAACCCTTTAAACAAAACACTGGGAGAGACATAGTTAGTAGAGATGAAGTCCTGCCCAGCAGGTTGCTCAGCTACAAAGGCATAGTTAAACTGTGCTTATCCCGATTCCATGCGGGCTCCCGTGGAGAGATTCCTGGGGCTGTGGACATGTGGAACTAATCAATGAGACAAAACTGTTCACAATTCTTAAAAACATATTCTGTGCTCCATGTGATTTTGACACAAATCTGTTAATTTAATACCATACTTGATCCAGGTATTGGCCAAACTCTGTCCTCTAAAGAAAATGCTATACTACCTCATGTCTTCTACACAAAGCTAAACAGTTTTTAACTAACTTCCCTTAGAGCTTTAACAGTACTATGGAAAACAGCTACTGAAGAACATGTTCTAGGTTGGAAAAATCCTCAGGGGTGGGAAGATAGGCACCAGTGCCTCATGATGTACTTCTGGCTAATTGAGATGTTGACAGAGCCTATGTTAATCACAGCTCATCAGACTACGTTTGATTACCATGTAAATTAGTAAATGCTCTTCTGCAATTGCCCTACCACCTGAGGTTTAATTATGGGCCTCAAAACAGACAAGAACTGGACTTGTAATTTAGAATGTTCAGTTGGGGAAATTTTTCAGCACAAAAAATTTGTGGAGCATATACATACATTGTTTCCAAATACACAACAATACGTTAGACTAATGCTACAGATGTGCATTATAGATTTGCATTTAAACTTCCAAAATGTGGAAGTTGAAAGATATCTGAGCAACACGGCTTTATGTAAGTGGGGCACAATGTAAGGTAAACAATTCTTCCCTCAGACAATTTTCTCAGAACAAATGGCCATATACAGCTGATGAAGAGAGCAAGGTACATCTAAGACACTTCAAATAATCTGAGATAGCAGTTGTGACAAATTAGATATCCAGAAGAGCATAGCACAGCCTGCCCTAGTACAGCATAACATAGCACAGGTAGTATGTATCATATTCTAGTGACCTAATCTTGAAGTACACATGATTTTTCCTATTGACTAGCCCAAGAAGTTACCAACTCAGCATCTTACCAAGGCTACCAGCATCAGCACAAGAAGACTTTTTCTTTCCTTGGCTAGGGAGTTAGACATATATACAGAATTGGAATAATTCAGATAAGATCTGTACTGCAGAGAAATCCCGTGTTGTAACTGGAGCAGTGAAAGTGAATACTTTTTTGAAAGTATGTCTAAATATACTTTTCCCCTTCCTTCCTGCTTTCCTTCTTCTATCCTACTGTCAGAACAAAATAGGCTTCAATTCAGTAGTCCATGAATACCTCTTTTTTATTCAGGAACAGTTACATAATAAAATAATGTAAAAAATCTGCAGTTACTCAAATTGTGCTTAGCTGTCTATACACAAGCTAACTGTCAAAGGTAGCACTATAGCCAGCGATAATCTAGTCAACATGAGCAGTGGAATGTGGAGAGCAATTTAACTGGACAGCTATGGTAGTAGCTTCCCTGTTCAGGGTCTTAGGCATAAGTGCCTAGCACCATTTCAGATGCCCTAGCAGAGCCACTTCTCTGGAGGACAATGTATCCACAAGTCCTGTTCTATCTGTCAGTCTCATCTGATCCCATAAGGATGGCATTATGTGCCTACATGTAGGCAACTGAATTGATCCATCGTTATATACTGGGCTGAAACCAATGTAAACTTTTGAGTATACATATCTAAGTTTTAGTGTCAATCTGGAACTGAATCCCACCTAAGTTGTATTATACACGCTTTCATCTTTCATTACATATTTCAGCATCCACTAACACTTCAAAACCATCTTTCAAGGCAGTTTACAGATTCAGAGTGCAAAAAGGAGTGGAATAAAAAAAACAACAATGAAAATGGGGACAGCACAGTGCAAAGTCTAATATCTGGCTTTGAAAAAGAGAAGTGAAGCTTCTTTGCAGGACTTCAGTAGTAGGAAATTATCTACTATCATTAGAGTGTGTTCATCTCTTCCACAGCCTGTAGGAAAGCAGCTCACAAATGGCAAACAATAACTGCCTAAATTTGACCCTATAAAATTAAAATCAAATTGAAAACAAGCAAACAAACAAACAGAAGTTAAATCTGTGAACCAAATTCTGACATAATACCATCCTCATCAACACACCTACTGTCACTACTTTGGAAGAGATACAGAGGCAGTCAAAATTCATTGTTCCTTCGCTTGACATCTGGGATTGCTCTGGAAGCCCTTGGAGACCCAAAGTTTCAGTTTTCAACCAGTTGGTTGGATAAGATAGGAAGGACCAGTGCAGAAAAAAAGTCACGTGCATTTTTCTAATGTAGATGGGTTTTGACTGAGAGACTGACCCTTAGCTTCCTTTATTTAGCACTGAAGTATTATATTCCAACTCCTTCATGGAAGCAATAATAATCTGTCTCTTTTCTGTCTTTACACAATCCAGAAAACTTTGAAAGCTCTTACAAATCTACATAGATGTCAGCTAATAATGTATTGGGCTTGGACAGACCCAGGTATAGTCGGAAGCAAATAGTTCTTTCCCCTTAGGAAATTACTAGTGATTTTTCCCAAAGTGTCAGCCAAAAGACTATTAACATTTCAAAGTTTTAATCAGATGAGACCACATATCTCAGTAATTTCATTCTGCATCAAATATGAGACCTAAATTGAAATCATCTTGCCCACTGTGCCACACCATGTAGGCTGAATTTTAAATTACAGTCTCTTAAAATCTGAAAGTTTATCACGGAAATGGATGATATTTTTCTAAGAGACTGACTATTCTCATGTGAAAGATACGCACAATGTTCAACCGGAAGAGACAATTCTCTTGAACAATCTATAGCTTTTCAAAGATAATGGGATATGGCCAGACTACGCTGAAACACAGTTGTGGAAGGTACTGGGATGTTCTTATGAACTTTGCAGACCTCTTGCGGAGCAGTGGCACAGGCTGTCCAGAAAAGCTATGGATTCTTTTCCATGGAGATCTCCACTTGGACTCGACCTGGGCAACCTGCTGTAGGTATCCCTGCTTGAACAGCAGATTAGATTAGATGGACCCAGAGGTCCCATTCACTCCTAACCATTCTGTGATTCTGTAATATGTTGTTTCAACATCCTATACGTCTTGCACTCAAATGGTCCTGCAGACAATCTCCTCCCCAGCAGGTCAATTCCTATCTGCTTACATTGGGTTTTAAAAACAAACAAATCCCAAACTGTGGGGCACAATACACTTCTATGGCATTGGAGGATATGCAGAACAGAGAGTTCTGTAAGTAATCACGCCATGTTTTATCAAAAAGAAGATTTGAAAACAGCATGGAATAAATTAGAAGCTATAAATCTCAGTCAAATCTATATGACAAAAAACTCTGTTGCTCCACATACTGTTACTTTATGAGTGAAAAAAGTATCTAACTACTTTCACATCAATCTAGAAAAATACAATTGAGTTTTAAGGCAACATTCAAAATCTCTTGTTTGGTCAGGCAGTCAAGTGGGAGCTGTGTTCTTTTATTCTTATCCTATTCCAGCAGAGTGGACCTCCTGCTGCTTTTACTGTTTGTAAAACGGCGGCTTCCCAGGAGAGCCCAGATGTGTTTTCTTCCAGTTAAGGATAAGAAAAGCAGAACTCTCTTACACTGCGTTTAGTCCAACTTAGAATGACATTCAGTTCAGGTAGTTACTTTTAGGAAGATGGGCTGCCATGCACTCCAAGTATATGCTTTGTGAGTTCTCTGTGTGCAGATGAACATAGGAAGTATTCAGTTAAGATGGAAGATGCATAATGTTAGCATGTACCTTAACAGATCTGCCCAAACAATTTATCTTGCAGTGAAGCAAGTACAAATTAAGAGAAGTAATAAGAACAGTGCACCAACTGCATATTAATAGATTCTAATGCATATATATTGGCATATTTATATATGCATATGTAAGCAGGTATGTATGTATAGTATACAAACGGGCACAATTTGGAGGAGATGCTATGTTGTCTTTATATGACATCTAGACCATGAAAAAAAATCACCAGATTGCAGCACAGTACCAGTATGGCAGCTCCAATAATTTCTTTCCTAGAATGACGTATGTTTCAAGAAGCAATATTGCAGTTTTCATCTGTTTAAACCTTCCAGTTGTGACAAATAGTAGGTAGCTAATGGCTGCTGGAATATGTTTAGATTGCTCTAATTTTATGAGTAAATGGATTTTAGGTTTATTTAGATGTGTTTCCCTACACCTTTGGAGATAATTTTGTTCTGCTTTAATTCATTAAAATATATTTATAGCCAGGAGTTCTTTCGTTATGCATTATAAATGTGAGGTTGGTCATTTTCTTCCATTTGCAATTAGAGGCCCTTTTTGCAAAAAACAGCCACTTCATAAAAGTATATGCATTTCTGCATTATTAAAGAAAAATGCTAAGAAAGCAACATTACTATTTCAGACAGTTAATTTTAGGACTCCCTTGCTTAGCTATTTCAGTGTGATTCCATTATCATCTACATAAGTAGATCTAATACTGATTGTGAGTTCAATCACCTTCCCCTCCCCCACCTCCCCAAATCATATTTGGAAATGCAGAATTTGTGAAAACAAAGAAAGAAGTAGCAACAAATACATCTTTTTATCTCTATAAATTAAAGGATGTTATTGAACAGTTTAGAAACACTGAACCAAATAAATTTCTCCAGTAGAGAGAGGAACCAAGGAACCTTAATTGGTTTATCAATGACTAGGGAACATATCACGCCTTCATTGCTTGCACTGAAACCAAGAATATGAAAATAGCAAACAGTGCACACTGTAGTGCACTGGATACTGTACCTTTGTCTACAAAAGGCCAGGAGAAGCCTAACCTGAAATATCAGTTTGGTGCAATTTGTCATAACTGACAGTTATTGCTAGGAGCTGGGATGATTACGTGATAAAGACCAGACAAAATTAACTTTTATTCTCAAAGGGAAGAGTAAGTCATAGTTCTGCTGTTATTTCAAGGGTCATGGCAGTATCTAGTGGTGCAGCACAGAGAGATGAAATATGTTTCCCGTGTTTCTAAAACTGTCAGTAAACTAAAGAGGGAGAACATTTTTATCATTCTTCTTGAAATACTGCTGTCAAGAGTCTACTACATCCTTGTATTAAATCAGGGAATTTGCCTATCCTTGGGCCCCTTCAAGAAATCTCATTAGTGGTTGTTTTAATGGAGATTTTTGTTTTTAAGCTGAAAAAGAACCATAGTAACTGCACACTTCCTAAACCATTTCACTCATGAATGGGAAACCAGTCTCCGAATCTCTGCTCAGATGAGTAACCACATTTATATCCTTGGGCCTTCCATTATTAGGAGCTAGAACTGTGAGTGTAAATTTGTGGGATTTGGATGTGGCACTTCATTACTTCATAAGAGTGAAATCTGTAGTTGAAATCAATAGTTAAGCATGTAAGGCATAGAAAAGATACACATTCTTTCATGGAGGTCTGATTATAATGCATCTCTCAATTTTGTTTCAGGATCAACAAATAAGCATATCATTGTAAAGAGATGTAAAGACGATAGGCAGTAACTACAAAGACTCACTTTAGACAGACAGTTTAGCTCAATAGGGGAGTTAGGAATAGTCCACCAGAAAGAGCAGAATAATGGTGAAAAAGGTCAACACATCCTGAAAAACCAACATGCTAAGTCACAGACCAAGTTTTTGGTTTTCTGTCAATCAGTAGTGCAACTGTTGTCAATCATCCCTCCTTACCTTGTTTGTGATTTTTGAATGGCCACAAAAGAAACTTTTGTTGATAATTATGGCCTTTACAATTCATCTGAGTCAAAAGGAGGATTTTCATAGCCCGCCTGCGGAATAGACATGGTGTGCCCCAAGCTGTGCTCACGTATATCCAACCAATTCAAGCTAAAGTTTCCCACGATAATATGAAAGGAAATAAAAGACTCAGACAAACACAAGTTACTATTCTGAAAATAACAGGAGAGGGGAAAGGGAGAGGATAGGCAGGATCTTCTGATTTTCTTTTTTCTTTTTTCTCCCAAAGAGGATAAATCTGGTAACTCCTTCTACGGAGAGGTACAGTTAGACAGGATACGCACCTGTGCATCTTGGATTTTCTGAGGGAGTCCTTACATTCTCTCCCTTACCACACATTTCATCTTACAATAATCGGGAGCGTTCTGCTGAAAATTTGTGCTAAGAGTTCATGCCCCTTCATTTATTTTTAATTCCAGAGAATTCCAGAGTTCCCCACAGACTTTTCCTTCCCCCCAAACACTTCCACCTTCCACAGATACATTTTTGCTGTGTTTTCTTTGGCAATCAGTTCAAGTGACCTATCTTGTCCCTGCTGAAAGTGCAAAGAAAAGATTTGTGAGAGAAAGTTCTCACGTAAAATCCTGTTTTGGAACTGGTCCAGAAGAGTGACAAATCTGATAACATCAAAGACAGAACATCTGAAACTGGGATTGAGGCGGAACAGCTTTCTCAACAAATTTCAGCCTCTAGAAATGCATCCATTTCCAAACAGCCGAGTCCGTTTATTTGTTTATTTTCCTAGCTTCACCCAAAGAAAGGCTGAAACAACTTTAGAGAAATAACAGCAAAGTTGTTCGATGGAAACCAGCCCCTCTACTGTAAACAGTGCCTCCCCACAAACTGAGCAGCTGCACAAAGCAGAGACAATGCGAGGACCCTCAGCATCATTAACCAACTTCCCTTCCTCACGCAACGGCCGCTTCAATAAAGCAATTACAATAGCATCGTGGAACAGTACAAGGGGGAAGGAAAAAAAGAAAAAAAAAAAAGAAAAAAAAAAAAAAAGAAGAAGAAATAACCTTACCAGCTTCTCCTACAGTATATAGCTGAAAGGGAAACAAAACCCCCAGCTGCCGGAGTGCACGCAATTGGTCTCCCAGAATGAATTGACTGAAAGAACTATGAAAGGCTGAAGTCCGCCGGCCCCTCGCAGCAGCCTCTCGCAGCTCCCTCTCTCCGTGCTTCCTCACAAAGCCATTCTCCCGCTCCCTAATCCTTGCACAGGAAAATGCAGCGCGCACCAAATGACTTCAGCACGAGCGGCTCTCCCGGAGGTGGGGGCAGAGCCTGCTGCGCTCTGCTGCGCCTGGACACCCCCGCGGGCACCCACACCCCGCATCTCATAGTCTGTTTCTTTTAATTGTTATTATTATTTTGTTATTTTAACCTTTTTCGGATGAGCTGCTTGACTGTCTAAAGCTGCTGATGGGCCTAAGGATTCTTCTTCTTCTATTTTTTAAACAAAGAACATATGAAGAAAACTTAAATATTAAGAACTGCAAAATGGCACTAAGATGTACCCCCAGATAGTCGATAATCAAAAAAGAAGGAGCCCGACAGGCAAGGAATTAATAACATTAGGAATCACCAAGTTAAAAGCGATATAAAAACATCAGCACTTCCCTGAAATTCTTTGGATAGATAACATCAGAACAAACTATTGCGTTTTTCACAATGGAAGATTTCTATCTATGTTCTCAGTTTGTGTGAAGAGAGACAGCATTTTTTCCATCTAATTTGTCTTGAACGCATGCCACGAATTCTGAGATAATGTCCCCTACATATTCTCTGATTTTCAAGAAAGCTTTAAATCTTTATTAAGGAAATGCTGTTGTCATATTAGGTTTTAAGGCGTTTTACCTTTGTGTGATATGCTGAAACTCAGAACTAGACAGCTGCCACTAAGTAAATCAAAGACCTAGAAAAGCAGATGGCATAATTTCACGTCTTAAATGATGGCTGCAAGCCTTCCACCAATAATTTATAAGGAGACTTCCTCCTGCTCGTTCTCCTGCTCGGCAGCATGCTGTTTGAGCCTTTCAAACAAAATAAATAGACTTCAAACCACCAGCTTCACACACACTAACACTTACCAATGCTATTTCAACCTGACACAAGCTGACTTTGTTCCTCTGTGACCCTGGACAGAAAACTAAGGTGACAGTTTGATGGATGAGATCTTTTTTTCACAGTATGCGTTGTTGACTTCATGGCTCTGTCTCCCCATTACTGCTTAGCTGAAAGAGGAGACAGGAGCAGAGGAGGATCTGCCACCATACCAAGACATTTTAACAGTGAGAATGAAGCAGATATATACACAAGAAATACCGTAAACACCTTTTTCCTACAATAAAGTTTTGAAGCTGGGGGAATCCCTTTCCACTTTTGCTGAGGGTGTAGAAGATGATAAGGGGTTCCAAGGAAAAGAATCAATGTCAATGCATGACTCCAAATGATAGCTTAAGTGGCAACAGAAGGGAAGGAAGGCAGGAAGGCAGGAGGGAAGGCAGGAGGGAAGGCAGGAAGGAAGGAAGGCAGGAAGGAAGGCAGGAAGGAAGGCAGGAAGGAAGGCAGGAAGGCAGGCAGGAAGGCAGGAAGGCAGGCAGGAAGGCAAGGAAGGAAGGAAGGAAGGAAGGAAGGAAGGAAGGAAGGAAGGAAGGAAGGAAGGAAGGAAGGAAGGAAGGAAGGAAGGAAGGAAGGAAGGAAGGAAGGAAGGAAGGAAGGAAGGAAGGAAGGAAGGAAGGAAGGAAGGAAGGAAGGAAGGAAGGAAGGAAGGAAGGAAGGAAGGAAGGAAGGAAGGAAGGAAGGAAGGAAGGAAGGAAGGAAGGAAGGAAGGAAGGAAGGAAGGAAGGAAGGAAGGAAGGAAGGAAGGAAGGAAGGAAGGAAAGGAAGGAAGGAAGGAAGGAAGGAAGGAAGGAAGGAAGGAAGGAAGGAAGGAAGGAAGGAAGGAAGGAAGGAAGGAAGGAAGGAAGGAAGGAAGGAAGGAAGGAAGGAAGGAAGGAAGGAAGGAAGGAAGGAAGGAAGGAAGGAAGGAAGGAAGGAAGGAAGGAAGGAAGGAAGGAAGGGGAGGAGGGAGGGAGGGAGGGAGGAACACTTGGACTGTGAATTTTATGAATGTTCCCCTAACTATGCTAATTTAGTTGTTTAACAGGAATCTTGAAGTATTCTTTACTGGACAACAGCTTTAGTGCCGTAACCTGCCCATTACAGGGAGTGTCTTCTTCATTATACAAAAATTATAAAATAAGTGGATACTCACTATTTCTGTATTTGAGTGTAGGTTCTCTGCTAAAATGACTTCAGAAGCCTTTTTACATGATTGTTCATCTATTTCACATAAAAACTGGCAGTTTTTTGCAGAACTCTCCAATAACAAATTGCCTTTTCATGAAAAAGTTGGAAAAGGAAGTTGATGAATGAATGCTCTGAAATGCGAGGCTCCACCCTCCATAGGCTTGAGCTCATTAACAAATATCCTAAAATGTGAATTCAGCCTCTTATTTCCCTATGGAGGAACACAGACTGCTAATATCTTTATGCCTTTGTTACTGCTTTTTCATCAGTTCTGATGGGTTCATTATGATAATACCAGAGGGCATCAAATCACTGATTTTATGGGCAGATGCTGAGGCCAAATGACCTGGCACAAAGAAGTCTCTGGTCAGATGCCAAATCTTTCCTATTCCACACTACCGTACCTTGTGCTCTGATATATTATTTTAGAGAACAAGGACTAACTTATATTTTACCCTGTATTTGAGATCAAGTGTTAAAATATTTTGTATTTGTAATCATTGTAGCAAATTATATTGCTATCATTTTGGATTTTATATTTATAACTCCGCCTAAAAAATATCCAGGAAATCCTTTCAGTAGCAAAAATGTATAAACGTATGAGTCAAAAAATACCAGTGTCTTTCCGTAAAGATTCACTCTGTTTCAGATAATGGTATTTATGTACTTTAATATTCATGAATATTCTTGATTCTGTAGCATTTCTGTGAGCTAATGCCCAACTCATGAAAATATGGAAAGATAATGAGAAGCGAGAGAGTGATTGATACCTACCTCAAAAGCAAAATGTGAGATTCATGTACATGTACATCTGCAATCACCTTCGGCTTAACCAGTTCAACTCAGATTTACAGTATGTTGTGGTGTTGTGGCTGCTTTTCTGGGGGAGGGGAAGGGAGAGAGGTTCTTGGAACCACTTTAGAACTACCTGCTTGCTTTCAGTGTCCCAGTCTGGGGATTTAAGTAGGAATCTAGCATGGTGAAAGTCAAGTAGCATGAATTTCATTCCTTAAAAAAGTTTTAAGAGATGTATTTGTGAATCATTTATCTCCTAATTGCAGAAACTAAACTGCTGTCTTTGTTTCCTTGTGTCTGTTTTAACAATCTGAGAACATTCCCACTTGCAAAGAACGAAAGGAAACACATTAAATGTTTTATAAACAGTAAAACCTGTTCGCAGACCACTTTATGGCCTTTAAATAGTAAAGTCCATGCCATCCCATACAGAGCAAACTATGATAACCACTACCAAAAGGAGCTCTGAAAAGCCTTACAAGGCCATTCCTGTACCTGGAAACCAGTTAAAATGAGTCTGTGTAGGGAAAAAAATATCTCATAATAGAACATAATACAAAAACCAGCAAGCACCAAAAAATCGGAAGAACTTATTTTTCTCATGCTTGTAGCAGAATATAATTTTCAGACTAACACAGGACACAAATGCCTGAAGGAAGTCTGAGCTTTAGGATATATCAACAGGTTTACACACTCTGCTTCATTGCTTCTTTTTTGTTTTTTTTTCACTTGCTCTCAGTCATGTCCTCTTTTATCTCTATCATCTCATCATGTCGAAAAAAAACCTTATTTGTGTAGCATTTGTTCTCTTTCCGTGTTTCTTGAATTAACAAAAAGCAGAAAGCAAGGTTATTTGGATAATAGCCCTGCATTTTTCATAGCAGTTGTAAGCACGTTTGAAATCAACTTTTCCACAAGCAGAAGGGTGCAGACAAATGCACTGGCAAAGATGCCATCAAAAAGAAACTTTAAAGTTTGCTAAACTCTTTGAGAATCATGGCTGTGAATAATGACTTCAGTCCAATGCCCTTCTTTAATTTTGCATGTTTATCTTTTCCTAGGACAAAAATGACATTTCTTAAAGTAAATGTGGAAGATGGGTGCAGCCTATCCTTATAAACAGAAATGCATATTTTAGGGGTACACGCATCATGCAACTTTGATCAAGAAATGTAAACTGCATAAATAGCCAACAGATGCTCTGGAGAGCATATCTTTTAAAAAACTCTTTAATATAGTCAACTAATATTGCAGCTTTACTATATGTGGATAAAGCTGTTCAATGTCCTATGCCCAGCCAGCCTATAATGTATGTATGTTGAAAAGCAGAGACATTCTTTGGCTATGTCACAGAGTGTATCTTCCAAGAAACCAATGCAGTGTCAGATTTGAAACTGGAAGGGCAGAAAGGTGGAGAAGGAAGGATGGTTAGCAGTAAAAAGGGGAAAAAATAACAAACAAACAAACAAACATACCAAAAAAAAAAAAAAAAAAAAGGTAGAAAAAGATAACTGGGTAAAAGGATAAGAAATAAGAAACAGAAATGATTGCAGAGCAACAACTGCAACTTTACCCAAGTTGATGTTTCCCTTCGTCAAGGGTTTGATCTCCAGGGGATCAATCCAACTTTGCTCTCTCGTTGCTTTCCTTTTTTTCCCGAGTTGGATGAAAGTAAGGATTCAGCAGTGCAGCTGGGTTTACTTTAGCAGTGTATGTGTAAAACTGAGGGTATGTGGCTTAACACTTCAAAGCTTGTCAGCCAACAAGCATGTTCATCTAGCCTGTAAACCTCCGTAAATGTGTTAGTCCTCCTAGAAGTGTGATAGAAGAACAAGATAAAAACAGCAAATGGCAAGAGCAGTCTGTGGTCTGTAAAAGCTTAGATTTTTGTACCTTCTCTATTCATAGAGGAAGGAGCACAGCAGTGCCCATAGGGAGCAGAATGGTGTTACTCTGTGTAAATTGCATAGAAAACACATTCCAAGCACCTTTTTGGAGCATGCTGGTCATAGAAAGCCTGGTCAGAGATAAGCCAGTGCTGTTCAGTTGGCTGCTTCATTTTTGTGGACAGAAAGGGTCCCTGTAATGCAGCCCTTGCTCCAGCCCAGTGATGAGTAGGCCACCTGGGCCCAGAAGGGCTCAAAAGGTCCCAGCAACAGCTGGCAAAGCTGTGTTCCCGCTGTGCAGTTTAGGGGGCTGTGTTCTCTTCTTCACTTTTCCACTAATTGCAGACTGCTGTGGACGTTCTCCTACATTCTCCTTAATTGGTCAGATACAACAGGCATATCCAACCCGTGGCTGTTGGCTGTGCCTGGTGCAGCTCACAGTGTGGCCACCCCCTGCCTTGCACGACCATGGTGGTGGCTCTGCTTTGCTGAGAAGCCCAGCCCAGCACAGGTGTGCAACCATCGCTCAGCAATGACCACACAGCGGTGTGCTGTTAACACAATCTGGGCTGAAATCGGAACGCGGGGATCACTGCAGTGCTAACTCAAGTTATGGCAAATTATTTTATGCGTTTTGACGCATCGGCTAAATGCAGTCCTATGAATAGGAAAAAATAGCCCTCACTTCACAGCCACACCTTATTCATGCCATTGCTTTTTAGCAGTATGCACATTTGTGAACAACTGTTTGTAAGGATGAAGTACAGAAAGAGCAACATTTCATCAAAAATCTCTGATGCAACCACCACCATCAAAACAGAGTGATGTGCTCATTTCACAAAAGCAAGGTCACGTATCACTAGTTTTATGGTTTGAGTGCTCTTTTTTACTGCTTTAATTTAAATAAAATAAGCTTTGTTACATACATATATATATTATATAGCTTATGAGGGCTGCTCCAAGAGTAATGCCTCCTATTTTATTGTGTTGGCTTGCAACATCAAAGATGGATGTAGTAAAGGTTGACGCTTCCCACCAATATTCCATTAAATTTTGTTGTGTGACAGAAGCAGCAGCAAGCCAGTCTGACGCAATGGTGTCTAACATGGGTTTGTGTATGAAGCAAAGGTGGGGAATTTAATTCCTCGCTGTGGAAAAAAAGGCACCCACTAAGATTCATTGATGCTTGCTGAACATTGATGGAGATCAAACAGTGGATCTGAACACAGTGAGGTGTGGGTGGTATGTTTCAGTAGTGATATTGACAGTGGATTACTCCACTGGTGCAGGTTTTGATGAGCACAGCATGCAGGCTCTTGTTCATCGCTGGTGAAAATGCATAGCTAGTGGAAGTGAATATGTTGAAAAAGAATATTTTGTAGCGGAGAATTTGTTTTATCAAACAGTGTTGTTGTGGTCTTTGTATTGGTCACAGTTTCCATGGAAACAACTAGGAGGCATTACTTTTGGAGTAAAACACGTATATTTGGCCCAAGAGAATTCTCCTTCATTCAGTGTGGCCTAGGCAAGCCAGAAATTGGACACGCATGAGAGACGGCGTCCACAAGTTACTGTGCTGCTACAGCCAGACCGATAGGAGCAGATCCAAAAGCCCAGCCACTGAGATTTTGTGGCCCTTTCTCTGCTTAAAGACAAACATCTGTATAGAAATTCCTAGGCTGGAAGCCTCGGGCTGTTAAGTTCTTTGGAGGAGAGGCATACATTTTCCTTGCATTTCAGAACTTTGCAGCACAGTGGAATTCTAACTCCAGTTAAATCTTACAGATATTGCTACAGTGAAAGCATACACACAGTGATTTACGTAGCAGTATTCTTGTCCACTTCTTCCAAAACAAAAGAAAATTAATGTAATGAATTTGAGGGTATTTGTGAAGATGGAGGAGAAGTAAGGAATAAAGTGGCATGCAGACATATGGTATAAATAACTGGTGGGAAACACCCTGCAAACTACTGCAAGCGACATTGTCAACATCTTACAGTTAATCAGACTCCTTACATTAAACTCATTTCTAGGAACAAGAATTTGTACAGATGAGCTGTAACTTCAGCACTGTTGCAGATTTACCCCTTTGTTAAATATTTCTCCTAGGAGTTATCATCACATTCACATGACAAGAAAAAATAACATATGACTTTATCTGGACATTATCCAATAACATACATGGGGAAAGTAGAATATTAGGTGTGAGAAATGCCTCTGTTAATTCCATGCACTCACTGCTCTTGCTATGAGAAAATGTGGGATTTTTCATTTGTTCAGAATAATGTAAGGTAAACCTGTGGCTATCCAGGATAGATTTCATAGTATAAACTGTGCAAAGAGGATTCAGAAAGCAATAATATGGCCAAGGATTGAAATAATAAGGGGATAAACTTAGAAAAGCAGCTTTGTGATGTGCCATTTTCCCGTTTGCACCTCCTGTGAGGTCACTCTGGGCACCCCAAGTGCCACTCATTCCATGGTATTACAGCAACAATCCCTGTCTCTTATGTAGAGGCCAGCCTCAAACTTGTAAGATGAGGAAGAGGATGGAAGGCCTGATGGTTAACACATCTGCTCACCATGAGCTCAGACATGAGCTGAATCATCAAGCATAAGTAACGTGGGAAATCATTTCTGGCAACAGAAAACTTTAGGGGTAGATTCCTTCCAATTTCATAATAAAAATGAAATCATTGGCAATTTAAATGAATTAGCATATTAAGATTTAAGCTTTTAGTTATTCTTTTTCTCAAGATTCTCCAACTACTATGTTTTTTTTATTTTATTTGTTTTTTTTTTTTCTGGGGGGAAGGGGAGTTGTGACAGATATTTATGCAGCCCAGCTACTTTCTAATAAAGAATGAATACCGTTCATGTTCAAATATTAGGACAGCCTTACACTCTGCTGGGAGCAGGGTTTTATCATTTCTGCACAACTCTCTCTGGAACTAGTAGGCCTGACTTCTCTGTAAATATACTTGCTGTGAAGTGGACATGGATCAGTCATAGAGAAAGGAGCATTTACATTTCGAGATGCAAACTGGTAGGAATATGCAAGTATCTGTTTTAAAGACACCTCCAAATGCCCATGATTGCATCTTCCTGCTCAACTTTGAAAGAGGAGAGGCTCCCTCCTATGGTTAAATCGTGCAAAACTGTGAGCACCATCACAAATTCTTCAGATGTAAAGCCACTTAGTAGATATGCTTGCCAGCGTGCCTCAAGAAAGAAAACTATTAGAATTTACACATTCTTACTTAAGGAAGATATATAGAGGCTAAGCCTGAAATCTGTATTTTCCCTACACCAAAAAAAAAAAGATAAAATCATATAAAAATAATGGTAGTAATCTTAGTTTGCAGAGGAAAGCTTAATACTAACCGCAAATGTTCATACCTCTCCCCCCGACATTCTTTAAAAAATGTTCTGTTATGCTTCTGTAATATATCAATAGCTAAAATGGCATGCCAGTCTGAGAATGACCATGATTCTGGAATAAATACTAGATAGAGAAAAAGAATGATGATGCACTGCATGAAATAATGAACTACATTTTCAATCATATTGACCGTGTCAATTGTATAATTACATATGAAACAAAATACCAGAAATAAATAGATTATATGATTTGATCCCTATTCATGGCTTATTCCTAGCTTTTAGTTTTTGTTTTCTTGCACTCCAGCTCTGCAAATACAGATTTTGAATTAATGGACTGAAGGGTTCAGAAACAACGGTTTTACTTACATAACAGCAATAGCATTTTATCCCGAGCCCAAGAGTACCACTTGCCCAAAGACATGCCAAGAAGAGGAAAAAATGTTTGAGACAATATTCAGTTGTTCATTTTTGACTTGAAACAGATTGTGGCTTTTAAATTTCCCTTATTACAATTACAGCTAGAAAACTCTTTCACCAGCTCTCTCCGGGCAGCTCAGTTTACTCTCAAGCCTACCAGACTTAAAATGAGTTGTCAAGAGTTCTTATTTTAATTGTGTTTATGGCAACATTATTTATTATGTCTCAAAAAAAAAAAAAAAAAAAAAAAAAAAAAGGAGAGTTTGCCTGGAGAAATAACACTGTTTCCTATAGATTAATCATGCATTGTTTTGCATTAAAAAAGAATAAAATCACAGTAGCTAAAAAGTTTTTCTTCAGTTTCCATTTTCCATTTTCCATTTTAGGAAGCTCTAGTCTTGGTTTTGCATTTGTTCCACTCAACTGTCAATAACTGGGAGTACAATAGGATCTGTTGCTGAGTACCATAATCAACTTCTTGTCTGATAAAATTTTGCTGTGGTACACTCAACTCCTAGCATAGTTTTCATTAATGGACTACAGCAAAAATTTATTTCAATATCAGGAGGGCTAATCAATACATAAAAAAAATTCTACCAGATAGATCATCATTTGCCACATGATCATGTACTAAGAAATCACAGAATCATAGAATCACAAGGTTCCTTTTGTCTCACATAGATGAGAGTTTAGAAGACTACGTCTTTCACTGAAAACAAAAGGACAGCTTTAGCTTTCATATAAATATTCAAGAAATCTGCATGTTTTATATATAAATATAAATTTATATGTAATATTTGACTTGAGTTTTGAAACACTAACAATCATAAGTCTTTCTGAGTGCATTAAGTGTCTGCTCTAACTCCCACTGAAGCCAGAAGGCAGATCAATCAGTACCTGGTGGCTTCCAGGTACTCTGGAAAGTATGTTGAACCATGAACAGGTGGCTTAAGACCTTGTCCCAAATCTCCTGTGGGTCTCCAATCTGTTGTCTCAATTGGTCAACTAGTACTGGATCAGGAGTTGGCCAGGAGTTGGCCTAGAGCTGGAATGTAAAGGGAAAGTTTAGTTGAAGTACATAATTTCAGCTGGCTCTTAATCAGTGTTTTTTTTACCTCAGCTTGTCACTGTCTCAACAGCTGGCCTTCAGGTAAGGTTTGAAAGCTGTGATTGAGCACTGTAAAACAAACTGGAACATCTGGGGTCTGTATAGGAAGAGCACTGCACATTTTCAGGCAGTCTTGATGAAACCCAACTGTAACAGATCAAGAGGTGCCCTCTGCTCAGCACTGTTATGCACTGGAGCACAGTGCCCAGTTCCAGGCTGCCCAGTTCAAGAGAGTTATGAACACACAAGAGGGAGTCAAAGGAAGGGTTCAAAAGATGATTAAGGAGAGTGGAGTATCTCTCACATAAGGAGAGGCTGAGAGAGCTGATCATGAAGCCAAGAGAAGATAATCTCATTAATGTCTGTAAATATCCAAAGGGAGGGTGCCTAGTGACAGGACAAGAGGCAATGGGCACAAACTAGAACACAAGGGGTTCCCTCTGAACATTAGGAAGCATTTCTTTAAGGATGATTGAGCATTGGCACAGGGTGCCCAGAGTGTGTGAAGCCTCCCTTCTTGGAAAATTCCAAAAGTTGTCTGATGTGGGCCTGGGCACCCTGCTCTGGGTGGCTCTGCTTGAGCAGGGGATTGCACCAGATGGCCTCCAGAGATGCCTTCCAACCTCAACCATTCTGTGATTTGGTGATTAAAAAAAGATTTAGAAATATCCATCATTCAGAATGAATCCTCTGATAGATAGAAACTGACACGCATAAAAAACCCTCATGATTTCATAGTTTAATTTACATTTATTTACACATGCAGGTATTTTGTTAGGAGAATCATCACAACAAGAGTATAACCTTAAAGAACACAAACAATAAAACACATCATTTGAGGGGAATGGACTTTAAAACTTAATTGCCACCAGGAGCCAGGGCACCTCATGTTTCATATGTAGCATATAAAATAACTTTGCATATCGTTTCCCTCCATTTACTCTGACATTTCTCTGTTAAATTATTTTAAAATGCTCTCCTCTTTATGTCTGAGTATAAGCTACAGTTTTATTAACATAAAGAATAATATATTGCCACTAATAAAATATAATTCTAGCCAATTGCACAAGTTCCAGTGTGACTGGCACCACATGTTCCTTACCCCTGGCAGTATGGTTAGCATAACCAAACAAGTGGCAAATGTCTATACCATGTCTTTGGGCTGTCAAGGTACACCCCAGCCCTTCTTTCTTCCCCTCTCTGGCCCCAGGATGTACAGACACCCATTATCAGAATGGTAAGGACATTAATGTTATCAAGACCCAAGCACTAAGTCACCAAGAGCCTATGGAGAGTGCCAACTTATGGAGAGGTTAAGTCCATCAGCATCGATACCCAAGTGCTGGTTTGCAAGTATGTGGTGATACTCATCGTGGAACAGGGAGAGGTGACAGCATAGGGAGTGCTGTCTATAAAGTCAGGCATCTCCAAGTCCTAAGCAGGGCTTATTTGTAAAAACATGGCTTATTTGTAAAAATGGTTCCTCTGAATGCAACCAGTTTACTTGAGTGAATATAGTTCAATCAGATAAGAAACTTTCTAATTCCGTGAAATACTGTTATCAAATCATTCAGACATCCCAGCTTTTTGCTGATGATCATAGAATCATACAATCATCGAGGCTGGAAAAGATCTCCAACATCATCCACTCCAATCGTCCACCTGTCATCAATATTTTATACTAAACCATGTCCCTCAGTACTTCTAAACATTTACTGTACACCTCCAGGGACAGTACTGTACCAACTCCCTGAGCAGCCCATTCCAGTGCCTGACCACTCTCGCAGAGAATTTTTTCCAATTTCCAACCTGAACCTCCCTTGGTGCAATTTGAAGCCGTTCCTTCTTGTCCTACTGCTAGCTACCAACATTTAGTTTTTTTCTCTGCAGATGTGAAACTCACATATCCATGCATATATGGACAAATTCTGACTTAGAGGCGGTCAGACATAATCCCACAGATGGTAGCCTTGCTCCAGCGGCTCCTCAGCCAAGCACATACACCAAATGTCTGAACCTGCGGTTCCTCTCATACTGAGCAGGATTACTAGCGCAACAACACGTCATAAGTAGGGTAAAACTAACCTGTCTCACGACGGTCTAACATGTATGTACATACATACATGTGCGTTCACGTCATTGAAATTACATACTTTAAATCCCAGCACAGAAGTGTCCATTTATTTTCCTTTTAATTGCCAGAGAAGCTTGACAGCCTGCTTCTATTTTTCTTTTCTCAGAAAAAGCAGTGAGATTTTAACACAAGTGAAGTCTTGAATATACACTTTATTTAAATAAGAATGGGAGTGAATATTCTCTTTGGTGGCAGCAGTGCCTCCAAAGACAAATGTTTTTTCCCATTACCATTTCTGTTGTCGAAAACTGCACTCTGAGCCCAGCATCTAGGCTGGGAGCACTGAGCCCATTTCAGCAGCGCTGGCTGGGGTCACACTCCCCAAGCTGGGGGTCAGCCCCGTGGTCTGGGAGCAGGGTGCCAGAGATCTGGCCAGCTATCCCACACACCATGCTTTGTGCTCAGGGGCTGGAAGTCAGCCTTGCTTATGCTGGATCACGCAGTGAGCCAGCCCAGCATGCCTGACAGCCAGCGGTCAGCTTATATTGCAGTGATGCTTTCATATGGGCAACCCTTTTTCTCTGGCTATTTCTTTCACTTGAATGGTGACTGTGACAACAATAACGGCTCACAGGCAACATTCTGGTGTACTGATGACCGCATTTTCAAAGGCTGCTGGGGAGAAGAGACATAATCATCAGTACCTTGCCATTAACACAAGGCTAAATCTCATAATGTGTGGCAATGTTTCTTATAAATAAGCGGTCTGCAACAGAAGAACAGATATTGTGGAGAGGAAGACTAGACATGAAAACACCATTTCAAAGTTTGCACTCTAATTCTGTTGCTATTGTGTGCTTGCACACTGACCTTAGGTAATCCTGAGCTTACTGTTCTTTCCTTGCCTGCCTTTAAAAAGGAGATATTGTTTCCTCAAAAGATAAGCACTGTTAGGAAAAAGCCATTAAATATCATGAGACATCCAGCTATGCCATGGAGGATTACAGTAAAAATGTCTTCATGTCTATATGTAAAAAATATATGAGAGAAGAAGGTCCACAGCTCACAGCTATAGCTTTTATATGTATATATATACACACGTAAAGAAAATAATCATGAAGTTACCATCCCTATTATTGGTATTATAAGAAATAAACTGGTGGATAGAGTTGTTGCCAGTTGATAGTATCTTCCAGAAATCATTCATACACTACTAGGAATGTATTAAAAAAAACCTGTTCATTGGTGTGTTCCTTTTACTACCGATGTTTTTACAGAATGAATAAAAATAACCATAAATCAGAAGAGAGATTTAGAAATTATCTAGTCTTTTTGCCTATAAAGAATTTCACTTTCTAAAGCATTCACTTACAATTTAATGAAACATTCAAATAATATTCAACAAGTGATATTGTCTCCTTTCCAGTAATAGAGAAAACTGATGAGCTAAACACGCAAGAGCTGTACTGGTATTGTCCAACCTCTTGCAACATGCTAGATGCCAAAGTAACTCAACAGCAGATAGGCCCCTAGGAACTACTGGCAAAGAAGTACTGGAAACTTCTTGAGAAGACCATATACATACTGCTATACTACAAAGAAAAGTCTAGAAGGAGTAAAAAGTCACCCTAAGCACATTTCTGAGAGCCAATAGATTAAAAAAAACATCTATGAAAACCTGATTGCATTCAGTGTGGCCAAAGTAGGTACGTGCTGTAGTCACCAAAGACGCTTCTGCATGCATAGACATACCACAGCAGTGTTAGATAGTTTAGTTGCAACAATTCCAGTGTTCAGCTAGCTGCTGACTAGCAATGTGAAAGTCTGCAGTGCTCATAGTTACCCAACGTTTGAGTACAGTGCTATTCCTCACTCCTATGCCAATTAGCTCTAGGCCTTCTAGCATTCAACCCACGGCTTATACCCAGATCTGAGAAAAAAATAATAGACTGTTCTTTCCTTTTCTTCCCCTATTCCATTCTCCCTTAAGGGCCAACACCTCCACAGCCATAGTATATATGTTACGTCAAAATTTCCAATAAGTAGATATTTTAAGTTATACACTGCAGCAGGGATTTAGGCTAAACACAGTAAGACTGTAAATCCTTACATCCTCAATTTTAGTCTGTGAAAGACAATCATCTACTATGCTGGTACAGTGCCTAGAATAATGTACTTTTCAAGTAGAAAATAATATTAAAATAATAGTGTATAATGTGGTATAATATGATGAATAATAACATTCAGCACTAAAATTAGGGCCAGAATTGACATTTGAGGTGGGTAATAGAAGTAGATCCTTCCATGTGATCCATATGATGGATAGCCAAGCCACTATCCATCATATTTGAAAGGTCCTGGAAGTCTGGTGAAGTTCCCACTGATTGGAAAAGGGGAAACATAACCTCCATTTTCCTTAAGGATAAAAAGAAGACCCAGGGAACTACAAGCCAGTCAGTCTCAACTGTGCCTAGAAAGATCATGGAGCAGATCTCCTGAAGGCCTTACTAAGGCGTGTGGAAAATAAAGATGAGGTGACTGGCAGTAACCAATACGACTTCACCAAGGGGAAGTCCTGCCTGACAAACTTGGTGGCCTTTTAAGATGGAGTTACAGCATCAGTGGATAAAGGCAGAGCAACTGATGTCGTCTATCTGGACTTACGCAAAACATTTGACACTGTCCCACATGACATCCTGGTCACCAGTTGGAGAAAAATGGATTTGATCGATGGATCACTCACTGGATAAGGAGTTGGCTGGATGGTCACATGCAGAGTTGTGGTCAACACCTCAGTGTCCAAGTAGAGACCAGTGATGAGCGGTGTTCCTCAGGGATCAGTTTTGGGACTAGTGTTATTTAACATCTTTGTAGGTGACAAGGACAGTGGGATTGAGTGTACCCTCAGCAAGTATGCAGACAGCACCAAGCTGAATGATGCAGTTGACATGCTAGAGGGAAGGAATGCCATCCAGAGGGACCTGGACAGGCTTGAAAGGTGGGTCCATGCCAACCTCATGAAGCTCAACAAGGCCAAGGTCCTGCATCTGGGTTGGGGCGATCCCAAGCGCAAATACAAGTTGGGTGGGGAATGGCTTGAGAGTCCACCTGGAGTACTGTGTCCAATTCTGGGAATACCAACATAAAAAGGATACAGAACTGTTGGAGAGGGTGTAGAAGAGGGTTGTGAAGATGATCAGAGGGCTAGAGCATCTCCCCTGTGAGGATAGGGTGAGAGAGCTGGGGCTCTTCAGCCTAGAAAAGAGAGAGCTCTGAGGTGGCCTTATAGCAGCCTTCCAGTATCTGAAGGAGGCCTACAGGAAAGCTGGGGAGGGACTTTTTATAAGGACATGTAGTGACAGGATTACACAGTTTTAAACTGGAAACAGTTTTAAACTGGAATATCAGGAAGAAATTCTTTACTGTGAGGGTGGTGAGATGCTGGAACAGGTTGCCCAGAGAGGTTGTGGATGCCCCATCCCTGGAAGGACTCAAAGCCAGGCTGGAGGGGGCCGTGAGCAACCCGGTTTAGAGATGTCCCTGCCTATAGCAGGGGGGTTGGAACTAGATGATCTTAAAGGTCCCTTCCAACACAAACCATTTTATGATTTTATGTTGGAAAAAAAAACACTGAAAAGACATGCACTCACTACTCCTGTGTTGCTGACAGTGACTGCAATGCAAAAAAGGGACAGTAAATTCAATCCATACTCTCAGCAGATAAATCAAATAGTATTATAATGAAGCATGGGTGATGCAGCGTGGTGAGAGGGGAGCCAGTGTGCAATGTCTGCTTTTCCCAAAGCTTTGGCAGTCACTGGAAAAAAAAAAAAATTCTACCCCTAGCAACTAGGAGTGATCATCTTTGGACAAACAGTAACTCTGCTGCATAGAAAAAGTCACAGATTTGGAAACTAAACACTTTTCATTAGGAAATTGTCATTCCAAAAGATTTATTAAAAAAGATAAATCTTTCGTGGAGGTATCCATCTTACAGTTTTGAATACAAATCTCCTCATTTGAAGTGACTCTCATAAGGAGACAAATATTATTTTTGTTTGTTTGTTTGCTTTATTTTTCTACCTTTCTAGGTAACAGCCTTAAAATGCCTTTTTTTTTTCTCCTCCTTCTTTTTTTTAATGGGATGGGAAAATTGTTTTCTGCCCAGCTCTCATGGTGAGTGGCTGACAAATGATAGCATGACATGGAATGCAAACAGCTGGATTCAATCACTGCACTTAGTAAATACATGAAATGTGGTTGTGGATGTAACAGACACTTAAAGCACCAGCAAAGAGAGTTCTGCCAGACTCCAGGCCAGACATCTGGCACTAACAGAGTTATGGGAGTATCAGAGCGCATGGCACATCGCACACCCAATTAACAGACAGAGAAATTAATCACACTGTAATTAACAGGGATGCTTAATGATCTGTGTTTCAGTCTTTAATGGTACATATTTTGATGTAAAAAGATACAGTAAACCCCTGAAACATCCAATTAAGATATTGGTACCTGACAAAAAATAAAACCAAAGGCCCTGCCACACCTGTCTGAAAATATGAATATGTGTTTCTGTGGTACAGCTACTTTTAGGAGGAATATTACCTCACACTCTTCAGTAGCAGCATGTGTTAAAGTAGAAAACCATTACATGTAAAAGAAAACATGTCTTCCAAAGGTAGACAGACAGATTCAACTTAAAAATATATTTTTACCCTCCTGTTATATTACTGTCCCAAATCCATTACTTTAAGTAAAATTTATATAGGTCCAACCACATTATGGAAGTTAATTGCTAGAATAAGTGTTTCAACACCATTAAGTAACAGAATGGTATTTTTAAAGCCAAACTTTTTTTTCCTTGATGGTGTTAGCAGACTCAAAAGATTCCAGTCTGAATGAAAGATCTAAAAGTGGATGAAACTTAAATAGAAATATATATATACATATATACACATGATAAATCTTTGTGAATTTGCTAATTCATACCCTAATTGAATTAATGGCATTTTTATGGGCATGGAAAATGTCCATAAGTTAGTTAGCTGAATGGTTTTTGTCAGCTTACTTTAATAAGGTGCCTTACATTATGTCATCAATTAGCATCCAACAATAATATGGACTAAAATGAATAGTAAAAACCCAAAGCCTTAACTGCTTTTCATGTAGATTTGCAGTTTATAATACAACTAAAGAAAGGATTGGTAAGATTACCTACAAAGTTTCCTCCAACTTGAATTGCCCCATGATCCTATGAGCAGATTTATCTAAGTCTAAAGGCTCTGAAAAGAATGAACCAGCCAATTGAACAACACAGTTAAACAAACAGAGTAATTTCTAGAGCAGTGAAACACTACGTTAGCCCTACAACTGCCTTCAGTACTGCAGCTCCCAGATGACTGGGCAAATCACCCAAACAGCAACAGCCTGGTGCTTTGATTACCCCATCCACAGGAGTTATTAGCCTTCACAATCACTCCTCCTGACACAGTGAAAGATCACAGTGATTCCACTTTTACAGAAACAGTGTAATCAGATCAGGAGTAGAAATCTATCTGTAAATTGGGGAATGTGTGAGCAGGAGATGCTACTGAAGGTCTGGAGGACCCCAAATGACTTGCAGAATAGATCTCTTGATGCAGGCAGGACTTTATCTGATTGGTCTAGCAAGGTCTGTTTTCACTTAAACGTGGAAAATTTATGTCTAAGAATAGGAATTAATAAACTAATTTAACAATATACACAAAACCTTTCCAGTAAATGAGAAAAGGCTTTATAATTGGGAAATAATTGCTTCCTGTTCGAATAACACAAGTCTATACAGAGAAGTTTAATGAAGTCCGAAGCTAAGAAACAGTAGATTTTTGTCTTCCAGTGCTGTAATAGAATGCATCCTGAAGAGAAATTCCCCTTTTTGAACTGAAAAAGCAGGAAAGTGATGCTTCAGTCAGGGAGGCTCCTTCCAGCTGCTCTATGTGAGCTTATCTTCTCAGAATTCCTCTCCTATGCCCAGCTGAATTGTAAAGTATGAAGAAAAATGAACTAAAAACTGTTAATAGAATCATATCAGCCCTTATTTGATCCTTATGTGTGCAACACACTTGAGAAAATAAAGCAGTGTGATGCTATAATTGCAACAGGTTTGCTAAACTAAACAAAAGTTGAATAAGACATAAACAGAGCTGGCAGGCACAGAGACTCGATTGAACTGCCTCTCCTGCACAATTAACGTTCTTCATTAATCCTCATCACAGGTCCCATAGTCTGAATCTATACCTCATTTGAAACATATTTTGCCTTACCTCTTCTTTGTCCCTTCCTTTGCTAGATAAAGGGAAGGAAAAATGCAAACAGAAAGTGAGAGGGGATGTATTGAGGCACGCGGCAGAGCTGGGAATAGAGACTGATCTCTCTGACAAATTTGCTCATAGTAGATGAAAGGTAAAGTTCAAATGAATTATGGAGGTCATTTCCTTACAAGCACAGTTAGTGTATTTTTCACATCTCACACAAATCTATCATGTATTATTAAGGGAGATGACTTTTATCACATTTATTTGAGCATGGTAACAAATTACATCTCATGTTTTGCGTTCAGTTACTTACTTTAAACAGCATTTACATGTGGCTTTAGAGGATACACACATACCACAAAAGGTAATTAACCAATTCACTGCTCTCTGAGAATGAGCTGCTCAAAGAGTATGCATGCGACACTGTCCTGTGTATGTAGTCTGCAGGTCCTACTTTCCTAATTACTCTATGGTACCTGCCTAAAGCAGAAAGCATGCTACAGAAGGAACTCTAATATGTACCAATTATGTACTCCATAGTAAAATACACTGACCTTTCCTCCTTAAAAATATACTGAACCAATGTGCAAAAGTTCCAGCCAAATGGAAGCATCATTTTGCAGGAGAAATGTGTACAGATGGTAGAGTACCCACCCTGCACTGTAACATCCCCCACATTCATTACAGTTGAAAATACGATAAAGAGTGGAAAAATGAAGTCTAATTTTACAAAAAAGGCAAAGGTGTCTCTGTTAATACAAAGTGTCAGTTGCCTCCCTTTGTCCTCAGCGTAACAGAGGTCTTTCAGTTGATTCCTAGGAGTTGGGAGAATAACAACCCTGCACTTTATTTTCAAGCCACATAATTTCAGATATACCATTTTGTGACTGCGTTACAAATATTGAGCATCTGTATCTCCACCCGATTCACAAATGCTGCCAAATACTTAAACGTGTTCATGTATGAAAGACTGCAGACCTTTTAAGTTCATATTTGAAGGGAAGATTTCAGCATACAAATGTAATGACTCCATAGAAATGAAAGGAATAATATGATCTACATAGTCGCAGCTCAGAAAAGGATTGTATCTCTGACTGCTACAAAATCCAAAACAGATATTCAACAGTGTTGACTTGGGATTGTACCTGTAATATTCCCTAATTTGATGATGATGTACATACTACAATATTTATCATAACATTTGATAGGCACCATAAGGAGAGAACACTGCAAAACAGCAAAGCACTACGATTATTGCTCCAATTTTACATGAAATTCCATTTATTTTTCTCTAAAAGAAGAACATGAAAGATCTAAAAATAGTTCTAGAAGTAAGGAACATCTACATAGTTCTTAAACTCTCCTGAGTACTTAAATGCTTAATAGGAAAGGAAGGCTACCAGCTTCTTAAAATTTCTAATCATCCTTCCAGAGCTGAGCTATACAGAGAGCAAAGTCTGAAGATTTTGGCAGTATTTACGTATTTAAACTACATTCTGTATAGTTTAAAACTTTAAGAACTTCAGCAGAAAGACTCTTTTTTAGTGCCTAGAAAGATGATGGTATTGAAACACTTCCCTACTTCTAGTTAACTGCAAAAGGTGAAAAGCATATTTTTAATACAATAACTGTAAGAGCCCCACAGTAGTTGATCTGAAAAAAAAAACAAAAAAAAACAACAACAACAAAAAAAACAAAACCAATTCTATTAATAATGAAAACTTACTTGGCTGACTGAGCTCTCTGTCACAGCTTTCATTGCTTATATAAGCAATGACAACCAATCCTAATGGTAGCTGATATCTGAAGGACCTTTTGTCATACCCAAATACCCCCACACTTTTAAAAAATACACATACTTATTACTGTTAAAATGAACCAGCAATCATGGGATCAGACACATCCTGGACAGACAACAGTAAAATATAATTGCAGTCATTGTTAGAATACCCAACCAAAGTAAGTTAATATATTGCCTCTCAATACCCAGCGATCATTCATCTGAGACATAATTCTGAAGTATCATATGACACCAAGCAAACCAAACCAAGATCTGCAGATTCTTTAAAAAAGCAATAATCAAGGATACAGGCCAGGACAAAATTGGATTTTCTGAGAAGGAAAAAGTTTTGTGGTTAAGACACATGATTTACAGCCGGCAAATCTGACTTTTATTCCCAGAACTGCCACAGACTCTTTGCCTCTCTAAAAATGCCTTTCCGAAGCTGTAACTGCAGAAAGAATTTTTCTTTTAAAGGTTACATTAATAAGAATTCTTTGGTACTCCAAATACCACTGTGGATATTTGCTCAAAGTGGTGAGTTCTGTGGCACTCACGGCTTTCCATGTTAGCCCAATTCATGGCATCCAAGCCCGCTGGCTCTCTGCTGCAAGCCTTCGTACATCTAGCAGTCAAAAACACAGACATTAGGAGTGTGTAAATATGCAGACAGATATGTGGAGAAGAAGCAAGAAATGGCACCAGCTGCTTAAAATCATAAGTGAAATTTCTGATCATTACTGAAATGGACATAACCTGGTTTTGATTATCTGTGTACCCAACCAGGTGCATCTGCCATAGCCCCGGTGTAAGAGTAGCTCTGATGCTAACCAGCAATCCTGCTTCAGCCTTGTTTTTTCTCAATTAAAACTTTTTAAAAAAACAAAAGAAAACAATATATTTCAGGAAGGTATAGCTATATGAGTAGGCATTTACCCCTAAAAACACTACTCGTTGAAAAAGCCCCAGGTGCTAATAGGTATGAGGTAAGAGCTGAACTCCTAGAGAGGCCAGGCTTTCTGCAAACAAAACTTGTACTGCATTTTAAAGTAATAAATGGGTTAGCACATGCTTGTATGAAGCTGTACCTTGTAGAGAAAAGAAAACGTTTGGTGCCAAATGCGATGTCAGGCCCCCACTGTGGAACTAACTCTCTAAGAGCTTTCACTCATCTACTTGATGACCTCTTATTCATTGGATCTTAGAAATCTTTCTAATTTTCAAAGCAGTCCTGGAAGTTATTTACTTTCATTTCTCAAACTTTTAAAAACTAAACTTTGCTAAATTCTAACAATTATTTGCAGTAATGATAAATAGTCTCTTCCTTTAGCTTTCTGAATTTCCCTTCTCACTTTTTTTTTTGGCAGAGCTGTGAGGAAGAGGAACGCTTTTCAATGTTTCTGCCATGCACCAATTGTTGTTGCCAAAGAGACAAACACAAAGGAAGAGAGTGAGTGTTCCTCCTCTCCAGCTGTCCTGACAATAAGTTTAGGATTATAGGGATAAGATAACTGTATCTTATTTAAGAACTAATATAGCTTTTTATTTCAGAACTAAAAAAAAAAAAAAAAAAAAAAAAAAAAGTCCTCAAAGGAATGCATTCTGCAGCACATACAAGCTTGGGCTTCAGTGAAATTAATTAAGAAATATCCTCCATTTTAGACAGTTAATGATCACAGTGAACATGTCAGTACTGTTTGTCCAAAAATTAAATATATACAAGCAGTTCTTGATTTGCAGGACTGTATTTCAGTGTTCTGCTTCATTATAAGGCCAGTGCGTACATACAAGTGAATCATGGCTTGACTGGAGATAAAGAGGAAAGTTCTGTGTTGTTCTAGTCTGACAGACTTCAGAAATCAGGCAGAATAAACATCTTCTACAGTGGGTAAAAGAGATGCCAGCAGGGCAATGTTCCTTTGGCCAAGAGAAAACAATTAAAATTAAAAAATCATTAAATTTTCCTTCAAATAATACATAAATATCTGCAGATACAGTGCTGTGCTTAATGAGAAGAAAAAGAAGTCGCTGCAATGCCAAAATTTTCAGTGTTCTGTCACATGTTCTTATTTAGAGTGTTCACTGCTGTGAAATGATTTAATTAAAGCAAGAATGATAACAATTCCATACAATCCTCAAGGAAAGGATAAGGAGAAAATAAAGGGAGAGACTTTGTTCTCTAACAAAGACTATGAATAAGTGCAAATTGAAGATACGTGCCACTGAAACAGCTGTGAGTTATCAGAGTATCACTCTAAGCCTATGCTCCTTGTGCTTGAAAGAGCCAAACATTCTGAAACATGAAAAAGGTGAATTCACCATTAGATCGTCATTTCACTTTAAATCAAGTGACGGGGAGTGTATGTCTGACACAAATTATCCTGATTTCAACTGACTGTGATAGAAGTGGCTCAAAACAGAGCGCCTTGCACTAAACAATGGATTTCTCAAATACTACTTTTTCTTCAAAAATAGAGAGAAGAAAAATGACTTGGTGTAAGTTGATGTAATTCACAAATATATTCACAAAAACATTTCTGAATCATTTCATTTTATTAGTAGCAAGCTGATTACCTATACTAATGAATTCTTGTATTATTCCAGCTGAGAACCTTTCTCTTACCTGTCATTTGGGCAATAAGCTGGGTGCTTGTAGTGTGAAAAGTTTTTCCAGAATGAAAACAACTGCAGCTCCCAGAGCTGGTAAAAACATTTACAACTAATGCTCACAACTTCAAAGGCTTAAACACAATTTAAAGAAGAAGGTTTCTCTCCCTAGATTATTTTCCAGAAATGTGTTCTTCATCCTGTCAGTTAATAAACTGTTTCTTCAGAATGTTTGCAGAAAATATCAGCAACAAAGCATCCATAAGGAATGGAAGTTGCTTCATTGTAGTAACACTGCTGAGATATTTAAGGTTGGCAGCAGAAAGCTGGATTTCAGCTCATGGGTATCTACAGAAAGCATTCAGTGTTGAACAGTTTAAAGCAGACAAGACACAGCAGCAGCTTAGCCAACCATATGAGATGGTCTTATATTTTTCCAGCTGGTCAATATACCATGTCACTGCCTAAATGTATTTCTTTCTGAACACTTTTTATTATCTTCTAAAACAGTACAGTAGAAATATTGTCCATGGTTTGAGGTGCCTGCTGCCTTCCCAGCTGCAATCACAGAGCACCACAACATTAAATGTTTCAGCACATCAAACGTGCCAAACAGAAGCATCAGAGTTTTCAGACACTGCAACAAATCAGTTGGATGGACATTTTGGGTGCTTCATCATACAGCTGCAAGGAGAAGTCATTATGTTCAAATTTATCCATAATTCTATCATGACCAGAAGCACTGCACATAAATTCCTGCTAGAACTTCGTCTGGTAACATCATGACAGAGCCCAGCCCAACCCCAGTGACAGCAGCGAGACGTTTATCATTAACTTTCCTGGAATCAGAAATAAGGCCAAAAATTGGGCAAAATCAGACAAGGTTGTAAGACGTCTTGTCAGTCAAATTTTGATGGCTGGCTTCCAGCCTTTAGCTTAGCTGAAATCCCTTAAAAGACATGTATATCAACTAAATGTTTCTAGTTCGGTATTACTTTCTCTTCCAAAGCACACAACAAGCCACCACAGATGTTAAAAATTTCCAGCGTTTCATGCAGTTCATGCTTCTCTGAATTCTTTCTTGTGGAAGATCATAGACACAGTATTTAGTATTTTTGGTTTTGCTCTGCAGGAAATACAGACATTAAATGGAAAGAAGATTTTTAAACATCTGTGACTCTCCAGAGAGTTTACATTTTATTTACTGATTTCCTGAGCCAATAGGGTTGTTTTGTCTTTGTAAATTAAATGCCAGTGGATATTTAGTTAAATAATTGTCCTTTGTAATTTTTTTTTTCCATTGTTTAAAATCAGTATATGCAACTGCTCTAGTTAAACTGGAATCATAATCCAAATGGACAGGATGCACTTTTAGTCTTGAAGTCTGCTCCAGGTTATAATGAAATAAATGGAAGTTTTAACAGAACCTTCGGTGGCAGCAGGATGGAGCCTCTGATAGGCACAGTAATGGCTTTCTTTCAGTAGTGCCAATGACAATTCCTCATTTGTTCCAGATTCAGTTATTTTTAGATTATTTATAACACCGCATTATTTTGAAGACACACCAAGATATAGTAAGAAATTAAAAAATACATAGTTTGGTAGTCTAAAAGCACGTGCTTGAGATCAGTTCCATTACCTACTATCAGTGTGGCAGTAAGCAACTTGCTTTAGTCCCATGTCACATTCCATATTTTGTGCAACTACGATGATGAGGCAACATTTCTATGGAGAAATGAAAACACAAGTGGACCAACACAAGTAGTTACCTTCCAAATACATTATGGCATTCACGTGTTCTTTGGATGAAAAGTAAAAGGCTCAAGAGAAATCTATCTTCAGAACAGAAAAATACTGGGCTTAGTTTTCACTGACACGTGCTGTGGTAACCTCCATGGTTACTATGCTGGAATGAAGAGACATTATCAGCACGAACCATTCAGGAATAATTTTAAATTTCATTCATTTTTGCATATTTTTGCATATACTTAATAGATGGAAAATACCAATCAGTTACATAAGGTGTTAATAAGAAATACAGCCAGAAGTTGAAATTAAGGGAAATATCAGATAAATATGCTGCAGGGGGCAGAGGTATGGTGCACCAGCTATCAAATACCAGCCTTTTTAGTAGTGTGTGAAGAATACAAGCACGAATATCAGTTTGTTGTATACTACTACTATTCCATTCTAAGAAAAAGGCATAGACTTTCAACCGGAGATCTCAGTCTTTGAGCAAGAATAGACCTTTAAGTCTGATTTTTCAGTTACTTTGCTCTTTCAGGAAGAAGGCAAAAAGGAAAGAACGAGAAAACCTACAAACACTTACGCATAAATGTAGCTGACCCTCTGTAAATGAGAAAAATGAAGGAAGAAGTCCTGGGCCCAGCAGTGCATTCACAATCTCCCAGAAAGCAATGAAATTGAATTGCAAAAGTTATTCACTACTCAAAGAAAGGAGAAATAAGGCAAAGCAGAATGTCTTTCTGTTATCTTGTAGCCAATAGCAGTGTAAGCAATTTTCTCTAAGACCTAGATCTTAGAATGTAGAATTACAGATAATGTAAAATTTACAGAATCATAAGCTTTCCCTTGTGAATCTGGCCTTTCAATCCACTAAAACGTTGTTGCATTTTACCCTGTTGGCATTTTCAGATGAAGTGCCAACTACTGAAGCAGTTACTGAGTTGAGGTTTCTCTCAAAGGAAAATAACCCGAACTGAAAAACGTTTCAAGCTTGAGGAAAAATGAGAAGCACTTAATTTGTCTGCTCTGAAGTACTATTGGGTCTACATAAACAAGGTTTCCCCAGAGAACCAGTCTGTAACCACTCAGATATCCTTAGGATGACTGGGGCCTCTGCCCCTCTAAGAACATTAGAGATAATACCAAACTGGTGCTTAACCTTCCTGCTACAATTTACTAAGTCAGATTTATGAGATTTGGAGCTGGCCTGAGTCTTTTTTCATATATTTTTATAGCTCTCTTCCTGTACCCTGGCTCACAATTGCATTTATGCCTATAGGTGGTGAATGTCAAATATTAAAATACCAATATCTGAATATCAAAGCCTAACAATTCTTACATTTTGAATGTGTGCAAGAAGCTGAAATCCCACCCCTTTTCACTGTACTTTTTAAAGAAGGAAGAGACACAATCTTGTTTATAAACGTTTGTAAACTATTTCAACTAAAATGAATCTGTATGGACTACAGTTTTTCGAAAAGAAACTTGCATATATGTGCCACTTAAATGTGTATTTTCATTCTGGAGCTTTTACACTAGCCCTCTGATTCCTCTGCCTCTGGCCACAGAGCTCAAGCCATCCACAAATATCTCATTTCAGTGACTTGTCAGTGCCTGCTCACTTGTTCAAAATCAGCACAACAGGCTCCTGGGTCAACAAGTAACAAAGGTAACTTCTTTTTCTCTACAATTCCTGACCCTATCTTGCATTCCTGAAATACAATGGGGATTTTAGCCACTCAAATCTTCTTATTGGCACAAAGAATGAAAAAGCAACATGCTGTCAGCATGTTTTTCTCTCTGTTTGAACTCAGCAATTCAATCACTTTCAGGAAATTCTCCAAAGTGATGAGCTTAAAAAAAGGGGGGGGGGGAGGGGGGGGAGGGTCAATTGTCTTGCATCTCATTTACAGATAACTTTAATGGAGCAGAAATGCTATTAGTATTAATATATTTTCAGGTGAAGAGCAAGTAGGGGTTCTGGGGAGAGCACCAAGCTCTGTAAGCATTTTAAAAGCTGGTGCCTGAAGGTGATTTCTCACAGGCTTCATTTTGCCCCCTCCAGACACACAGGCCCACACATACCCCCAGCCTGGCCACCTCTCCCTGCTGCTGCCTGGGGCAGGCAGGGGATGCTGTGTGATGCCTCCATGTCCCTCTTGCCTGCCCCATGACACTCCACACAACTCCTGTAGAAATGAATCGCCTCAGAGGTGCTAAATCAGGCTAAACGCATCTTCTGATCCTCTGAAAAATAAAAGGATTGAGACAGAAGAATGAAAGAGGGCCGAGCCCTTGCCCTGGCTGTGGCAAGCACAAAGCCTTTAGTCTGCATTTTCACGGCTAACTGGTGAAGCACGAGGAATGCAACATGGGTCAAGTGAGTTAGAAGCAAATCCATACAAAGGCGGCAGCCCTCTGGTACTCGACAGCCTGCTCAGAAACTGCAGCCACAGTGGAGGTAGCAACAAAAATTGTGTGAAACTCCCCTGCCCTTACATGCGCCTGGATATTTTTTCAGATAACCAGAAAAACCTGAGAAGTTCTTCGAGTTGAAAGGAGAAAACTGACAACGGCAATGTAACAGAGCAAATTAGTACCACATGTTACATTTTGATTCCTTTGCACCTTTGGCTCACTTAATTTCAGTGCTAAACTGTATGCAATCAGTAGGAATCCTTCTCCTTTGAAAATGTCACTGTGACTGATGACAAAGCTGGAGAAGATAAACATCGCAAAACGCTGTCAGGAGAGATGTAGAGGATACGCATTAACTTTGATGTAAGCCCTTTATGGCATACATAAAAATAAATGATCTTAAAAGTTAATACCAATCACTGCACACATATATACAAAATCACAAGAGCTATCAGTGAACTATAGATCAGCATCTGAGTAACAGGACCCGAGTGCTACATCGCGGGATAAATCACATTTACATAATCCAGCTGTGCTTCTCCGCACATATCTCTGCAAAGCATCGTTTCATTACCATGACTGCTTCTCCCTGTGAAATGTAAATCTTGCAGTAGGGGCCTGCTGAGATGCAGGGCTGAGTGCAGAGCGACTCCACCACGCTAATTAACAAACAGGCAGGCTCAGTCTCAAAGTAACTGTCGATTCCTGTGATTAGAGAAATTGCTGCACTGGCATTTTCTTTATTACCCAAAGAAAGCAACTTTAGAGTCATTCTTTTCTTTAAATGCCAAACCACAGCATGCTCTCAGGGCCTGGGCTACTATTCAAGCCCATCCCTCTTCATATTCACTCCGTTATTACTCTGCTTTCCTCATTTTCTCCTTTTTAAAAGAACATCATGATAGGGTAACTTCATAATAGGTGTATACTGGGATAGGTACAGTGATTGTTTAACACTATGATGACATATAATTTAACACATTTTTTGCTTTTCAACAAAATTAAGCATATGAAAAATTGAGAGAGAAGGCATTAAAACAGAAGAGACTGGAAAACAATAACTCTGCAACAAGAGTAGACTTAGGAAAGAGATGGGGGTTAGAATAAGCTGGAGCTATCTCCAGCACATCTTAGGGGAAGGACATGGCCTAGTACATAACAAAGTTAATCACTGTTATTATCCATCACTTGAGTAATGCAGAAGGAAAATTTCCTTGCAGTTCAAAGAATGAAAGCACATAGCTTTGAAACTATCATCTTGCTTTTTTTCCCCTAATATTTGGAAGCATTTTCCACAAAATTTTGTTACGAAGTCTTTCAAACAAAGCAGCTGCAACTTGAGATTCTTGCTCTTTCTCTTCCCAGGACAGAAATAATGAAGGCCAGCACAATCTATTTCACTGCTGTAGGTAGATATGTTAGAACCCACTGCCTTCAATTCCCCTGCTGAGTGCTTTCCAAATCAGTCCCACCCTTCCATTTGTGGCAAGATCTCCACTTCCATCAAACCCCTACAAGCACAAGTGGATCATGCACAGCAGCCATTGCTTACCACTGGGGCAAATAACTCCTGATAAACGGAAAAGTGGTATCCTGTTTTGACTGAAGGACTCTGGATTAAAGGCAGCCATTCTGCTCCACACACATACAGAAATTTCCAGTGTCAAGAAAGCCAGGCATGTATGTGCAAAGGGACTTAGATGTGCACTCCCTTGGTGCACAGGACTTGAGTCTGAAAACCAGAAGTCACACCTTAAAGTACAGCCCTGGGGCTGGCCATTACACTGACAGAAAGGTGCAACAGCCACATAGAATTTTTTCAACTGTTTCTGTCTAATTGGGAATGAATTAACATCATGGGGGACATATCTTTTCTCAGCACCTTCTGCCTTCCATAAAGACACTTCGTGATTGACTTGTACAGATACTCTTTCTAAGTATAGTACCTGGCTGGAAAATGAGTTTGTTCTGTCTGAAGATTTGTTCCATAGTTGTTTTAAAACCATATTACTTCCAAATTACTCTTCTTGTATTGCTTATAAATTTTATACATACATATATATATATATATAAATTTTATAAAATTTATAAAAATTGGACATTTAAACCAGGACAAAACCATTTTTACTGTTCAGATTTTAAGACTTCAGACCAGTCTTGATTTTGTGTGTTTTCTTGGGTTGCTTAATTAAATTTCCGCACAAGCCTATCTCCAAAACTCCTGTACTATATTTCCATTTTCATGTTAAAATTTGCTCCCACTTAAAGCACATCCAATCTTACTCTCTTCTTTTTCACAGTTGCTTATGAATATCACAGTTTCCCTCAGCCACGAAACATTAATTCATTCAAATGACTGCTTAAACTGCATTTCATCAAGCAAATCTTTTCAAGGTGGTTTTTGATTCACTTGCCCAAAATGATGCCATTCTCTCAGCTCCTCTGAAGAGCCACTCATAGTTGGGTTTCATTGCATTCTCAGGGCCAAGGATCTATGTCTTTTCTGCTTTCTGCCTCCTAGGAATGGAAAGAGCTCGGCAGTTGAGCTGTTATTTAATATTTGACAATACAATTTGTTACATATGCAAAAGAAAATGCTGGTAGTAACATGTACTATTAGATAGAGTAGCAGCAGAGGAAAAACGATCTACTCAAAATCTGCTTGACAAATATCTACCAGAAGGAAACTTTCTAAATGTGATGATCTGCATGATAGGGTGAGGCTACTTTCCATTTCAGTTCTTGTTTGGTTTCTACCAGCCAGAAATAAGCTTATCTGTGAAATAAACATGCCCCATTCTCCTCTGCTCCCAAAATACTGAGAGAATATCCAGTTCACAGGCAAAAGAAATAAGCATTTTCCATCTATTCTAATTAACTGTCATTGCCATGTCTTGAAGACTCCACTTGTCAAAACATATGTAACTTGTAGCAGTTTGCTATTAGTAATGATGTTAACAATGACCTGTCAAATTAACTAAAAACAAGTGAATTAGGATTGCTTCAGATACAGACAGAAAGCCTGATGGGGACGTCAAAACTAACAGAACAGTTTCAACTCCGGTGGTCTTCCAGGATTATATAAGACATACTTTGAAAGGTCAGAAACAGTTAATCAGCTTAACGTAGAAGAGTCAACCAGAACCCTCACTTCAGAAAGATTTTTAAACAATATACAAGCCTTGGTTTTTCATTAGGAAAAAAAAAAAAAAAAAAAAAAAGACTGTGGTGAATGTGTATTAAAAGCTTATTATTAAAAGCATCTTTGCTGCATTCTGATATATTCTGTTACAATAGTATGTTCTCATGGCAGTCCTTTCTAGACATAAAAATATATCTGAGTTTTAAAGGACTATAATTAATTACACCAATTCATCACCACAATTTTTTTTATGTTCCTTAAATGAATGAATGGAAGATTTTAATCAATAAAATATGTATTGACCTGAGAATTTTGTTTATGAATGAAAAGTCCTTCCAGTGCATTTTGCCCCTGAAAAGGTAATAAACTCTCCAGTAAGCAAAACTTCCAGAGGCTGCTTTAGAAGCAAACAGAAAAAGACCTCAACTTAAGCTCTCACTGTTTTGAAAGCATCGGCTCTAGTCTCCTGCCCAGTAGAAATGCTTCTCCTTGTTCATCCATATTTCAAATACAGGTATGTAAGGAAAAGGAAAGAGAGAGAAAAAGGAAAAAGGAGTCTATATGCATCAAAATCAAAGTAAATTGAAAGATTTTACAGATTTTCTAGGAGTGTAATTCTGCCAAATCTGCAAATATTAATTAATTATATATTTTCTTAGAGCCAAATTTCACATTATAATATGCTGGCATCTCACTCCTAACTATATTTTAAGTTGTCAGGATTCAAATAATGCATCTATTGTGAAATGGCAACATTTAATTTTAGCATATTCCCAGCATGTGCAATAGATTCAGAATACACAGAACTGCTGGAGAAGGACATATTCTTGCTCTGTGCAGGCTTTGTATAAGCATCCCAAACATTCCAGTTTTCTCTGTCTTGGAAATAGAGAAGTGGGCTGAGGTTTATGTCTAAGAGCTGCCTCAGAGTCACAAAAGGAGAGTTTAAAAGAAAGAGACAGAGGTAGTTGCTAAGAGACCACAGATCACATGCTGTTATCTAATGATATGCAATGAAGGTTTTGCAAGGAGAGAATGTATCTCTATGTACCAATAACGCCTGTCATTTACTGAGGGCAAAATACCCTTATAATAGTAGAGGAGGCCTCTCACTGTAAATTAAAATGCATAAATTCCTAAACAGAACAAGTCTTGAGAACTAAAATCCTCAAATTTATTCATTCTCCATATGCTTTTTGGCCACATCTCTGTTACTAATTTGCTGATATTAATTCTTATTTTATGAGCAGCAATATAAACTTCCATAGTACTGAAGCATGCAGAGGAAAACAGTCAGTACCAGCTTGTTAATTCAGAATTACAAGGTTTGTTTGTGATGTTCAGCTGACACAGTCCCACTTCTGTCTATGATAGGCTTTTAACTGGCAGGGTCCCTGTTAGAAAGAGCCACCTCCGAGTGGCTGAACACACCCTGAATACAAGTCAGAACTTAATGCTAGAACCATCAAAAAGGCCAGCTTTTTGAATTCTCCAGATTCAGATAGCAAAATCCAAGAAGAAATATAAATAATGAAGCTTACATTTAGAGTGCTATTTTCTTTATTTATTCTACTCACTGTACTTAAAAATTTCACCAAACCACTACCAGTATAACAGTAATACTATAAGGAAGACAGGATGACACATCCCCTGAACCCCTATGGTCTGAATTGTTCCCAGTATTTTACCTTGAGTAAAGTATTTCCCTTCTTTTCTACTCACGCCCATGAGGCCCCAGTTGGAATACTGCATCCAAGTCAGGGACCCCTAACACAGAAAAGATGCAAAATTCTTGGAGAGGGCCCAGAGGAGGGCCACAAAGATGATCCACGGGCTGGAGCATTTCTTCCATGAAGGCAGGCTGAAGGAACTGGGCTTGCTCAGTCTGGAAAACAGAAGGCTGCAAGGAGACCTCATTGCAGCCAATATTTAAAGGATTTATAAACATCAGGGAAGTCAACTTTTACATGGGTAGACAGTGATAGGACAAAGGGGAATGGTTTTAAACTAAAGGAAGGGGGAGATTTACATTAGAAGCCGGGGAATTTTTTCACTGAGAGAGTGATGAGGTGCTGGAACAGGCTGCCCAGAGAGGTTGTGGAAGCCCCGTCCCTGCAGGTGTTCAAGGCCAGGGTAGATTGGGGCCCTGGGCAATCTGATCTCGTACCTGATCTAGCAGCTGGCATCCCTGCCTGTGGCAAGGGGTTTGGAACTTGATGATCCTTGAGGTCCCTTCTGACAAGCAATTTTATGATGATTCTATGATTCTATATGATTTTCCTTCTACCTATCTTCTCCCTGCTCCCGAACATCTGCCTGTGCATGCAGAGAAGTGGGCAGTCCAGGAGCTGTGAGCAGAAACATTACCAGCCACTCCCAAAGTACCCCTCAGTGTCCTTACTTTAGTTCAACATACTCTGAAGGTCTCTCTATCCTTAGGATAAAAGCGGTCCTTACATAACTGACACCAGTTACCAAAGTTTTATTTGGCTATAACTTGGCAAAATCAATTGCACTCATATTGTCCTAGTCTGGATTTCAATTAGGGAGCGCATAGGGTTATCCAGATCCAGTACATAGATGGATGTCACTTATATTTCTTAATGCAATTTATGAAACTTATTCCAGCACAAAAAGGTGGGTTATTTACAGAACAAAACCTGAACTATTCTACTCCTACTGCTTTTCCTTGCAACAGAATACTAACGTGTAATTTTCAAATTGCCTCCCACACCGCCTTTCCAGAGAATATTTTTTCACAGCACTGCTCTACCCCACGCCATTGCCTATTTCCACGATAAGTGGCCAGAGGGAGAGTGCAGCTCTTGATCCTGGTCATTAACTGATGCGAATAATGGTGCTTCTCTGAAGCTATGGATCTGGTGTATGTTATTCATCCAAATGGTTATTTGGTTCTTAGCAAAATCTGTGCAGCTATTGTGGTCAGTCACATCTCCAGATGCTGTGAACGAGCATTCTATTCTCTTGCCAAAATTGTCAATGAAATTTTCATAGAAACAAAACATTCTGACATTCTTCTCCAAATGCGTGTGTTTAATTACTGATAAAAAGAATGGGAGTTGTAGATGTGAACTAAGGAAAAATTCTATGTGTTCATTCAAATTAGATGAGATTTTTTTCCACATAAACTTCCAAAGGCATGATTTCCATCCTGTTCAATTCTGATATTGTTTTTGCTTGCCTTAACTAAACCTTCAAAAAATAAAGGAAACAGCTTCCATTATAAAATGTCTGTAACTCTGATCAGGGTGCACAGTCAAGATAGAAAAGGGGTGTAGAAAAGCAGACATATTCTCTGTTCTAACACAAAACCCATAATGAAAAAAGCAATGAACCATGTATTTTGGTTTCAAAAATATTCAATCAGAATATTAAACTTCTTTACTATTACAAGCTCCTGCAAAAAACCCACATCTGCCTTAAACCCACGAAGTCAAGTGATTTAATAAGTCAATAGGATTTGTAATTTAAACATGCAACTGCTAATCAACAAAATCAACATATGCACATGTGTTTATGCGTTCATGCATTTTAAACAGAACTGCTAGAGTTTTTTTTTTTCCCTGTGAATAAGGTGAGACATTTTCATTCATGAGGAACGATAGTGTCCTACAGAAATGATCTCTGTGAGAGCAATCATAGTTCTGACTCCTCCATTTGTTTTAAAAGGTCTTTTCCAAATGTACTAAATATATGTATAAATATATTCTTAGATTAAACGTAAGAACAAGCGCAGTACAAGTAAAGCTACTGAAATAACTAAGAACACATCTGGATCTTCAGTTTGTGTAACAAAACTGCTACTGCCTCTAAAAAGGGTGGATCATCACATGCAGATAAGCTCTGTAAAGTTGTCTTTCACACTTGTGAGGAACCATTCCCAAATTATCTGTTTGAATGAGGTGCCACATCTGGATGAGGAGCTACGAGATATGGTTTAGTGGCTTAGTGGGTAATAATGGTGAGAGGAGAACGGTTGGACTAGATGATCTTGTAGGTCCTTTCCAACCTTGTGGTTCTGTGATTCTAAGATAATATTTTTCAAAGCGCTAAGAAGATATGCAATGATAAATGTCTGTTGTTTTGCATTTCCATATTAAATTATAAGAAAACTATGTGTTTGTTGCAGAAGAAGCAAAAGCCTGACTTAAGGTTTGGAGGTTGTTCATTGGTTTGAGCTTTTGGTAGGAGGTGGGAGGGACTTTATTAGCCACATTGTAGAGGATGAGATTTTAAGGGAAAAGGACTGCCTCATTAATGTTCAACCAGCAAAACACACCTTTAAGAATTCAGAGTGTTACACAAAACCACATGACATAGACAATATGCATATGTGCCCAAGGAGGCTGTGGATGCCCCACCCCTGAAGGCTTTCAAGGCCAGGCTGGATGTGGCTCTGAGCAGCCTGCTCTGGTGGTTGGCGACCCTGCACATAGCAGGGGGGTTGAAACTACATGAACACTGTGGTCCTTTTCAACCCAGGCCATTCTTTGATTCTATGATACATTATATTAAAAATCTATTATCTAAATAAACAGTTATTGTATGTTACAAACCCCTGAAAGTGTTTCACAAACTGAAGCCACTTTGATCTTTCAGTGATGGATTACACATGGAAGGCTTTGCAAGGAGTATAGAGGCCAACACCTATTCTGGAGAAAAAGTTGCTTGAAGTTTCTGGCTCTGGAAACTCATTTTCACAGCAGTCCTTTGATCTGTGGCCTTGAGTTCTCATTTTCTACAATTTGAATCCAAAGAATATGTATAATGCAATGATCCTGACAGCTGAAAAAGAAACATCACAATCTTCACAGAATGCTACTGAGCTATAAACTTCCTTACAAAAGTTTTTACTTGTATTCCTGTGCCACAGAATTTAAATCTTTTTCTGCCCTTTCATCAGTTTGTATAATCTCTCTTCATAACAAACGAAAAATGTATATTAACATTTCATTTCCAAAGAAACCTTATGTCCCAGAATTTTTGTATTTTTTAAAATATTTTTTTAATCTAAAAAGCTTAAAACCAGAATCAAATGAAGTCTATTTTCCCTCCATTGTCACCTACCCCATTGTTTTGCACAACATACTTAGAACACTATAAGCACTTGATTCTAACTCTGAGAGCAAAATCTCTTTTTTACGATATGCATCTAATTTCTGTAAACTCTAAACTCCAAAAGAAAAGTCTCATTTATCTCAATTACTTTCCTTTGTTTATAGAATGCTTCATATTTTCTTTTCCTTTTCAAAAATTGTTGCTTTCAACAAGATGTGCTACATACATACATGCACTTGGTAGGGCTTTGTTCTTTAGAATAATGTCATCAGAATACAAACACATGTTTAAGCTATTTTGTTCAATTGAATGATAGCAACTGCATACTTACAAGTGTGAGTAGGTCCACAGCTTTATCATTCTCCTTACTCCCAAGAGAAGGAGAGGTGCTCCAGCACTCTGAGCATCCCTGTGGCCCTCCTCTGCACCCACTCCAACAGCTCCACGTTCTTCCTATGTTGGGACCCCAGGTTTGGACACCATGCTGCAGGTGGGACCTCATGAGGTCAAAGCAGAGGGGGATGATTCCCTCCCTGGAGGTGATTTCCAGCTCCTGCTGACACTTACTTATTTGACATTCTAGGTGATCCAGACTGAGATGCTGCTTACTTTTGGATATCAGTTCCCAGGTCTCTAATTTCAACATTAAAATTGAAAGTAATATTAATTCAGAGAGGCATTCAAAGGATTACTGGGTAAGAGAAAAATACAGAAAACAGCAGCACTTAACCAATACTAGTGACAGAAAGCACTAATCCTTAAAGAACAAACTGAAGAGAGAAAAGACATGGGCACACGAGTCGTAACAATTACTCCTAAGGTCTCTCTGCTACCAACCATTGAAAAGACAGATGAGGAATAAAGCAGATTTATTGCTGCACTCTTACAGAGGCTAATCACTGTCTCAGGCTGATAGTTTTAAAAGTTGTAGATGGTTGATTTTGTCCTGTTACCAGACTCTAAGTAAGTTATCAGAGAATACAAACACAGAGAATACAAACACTCAATGGCAGTGGCAGGGCAATTACCAAACAGCAAGAGGATCTAGCTCAGTTGCTCATAATTTCAGCTGTTCACCAGCAGGTCGGACTTAAAGCGTATTAGGATTTCAACTATTTGGAATCCTTACACATCATGCATTGGAAGATTCATCAAAGAAAAACAAAAATATGTTAAAATTACACAATATATTCAAAAGTGAAAAAAAACTGAAGAGATTCAAGAAGACTCACTGTATTTTTTTACTAGTACTTTCCTGTCCTGAGTGTGAGATTTCATTGAGAATAGAAGCTGAAGGAGAGACCAAAGATGTGCCTAACCAAAGGTCAGCTAAAACTTGTGTCATCAAGAGCTATAGAGTCCATTTGTGTCAAGACTTTAAAGTATGGATCGCCTGCAGTTCCCTTAGACAACTATGAAATTAACTGAATTAACACCTTCGAAAAGATTCACTGCTTTCTAGTTTATCCCAAAAATCAATTCAGAAGGCTATTTGGAAGCACCCATAAAAATGACAGAGACCCAGGACAGTGAAATCCATTTTCTTTCCAAGTCTGATGAGGAGCAGCACAGCTTCTTGAACACCTTGCAGCTACCATGGCTGAGACATGGCTGAGGATGAGCACCACAAGTCATCCTCATGGCTCATTTCCCTTGGCCCCTTCAGGAGATGCCCAGAGGAATGACAGTAGCACAGAATGTTCAAAATGACATATTGCACATGACCCATCAAAATGGAATCCATATATTAGTGTTGTCAATGTATGAGGGATGCTCCAAAAGTCTTCTGTTTTATTGTGTCAACCCACAACATTAGAGGTGGATATTGGTAGTATGGCAGTAAAGACTGAACTTTCCCACCAATATTCCATTACATGTTGTTGCTGTGAGACAAATGGCAGCAGAGTGGCAGTCCAACACAATGGCAACTGACATGGAAGTGCAAATGAAGCAAAGGGGTGGAATTTAATTCCTCCCTGTAGAAAAAAAATGGCACCCACTAAGATTCATCAGTGCTTGTTGAACATTTATGGAAGTCAAACAGCGGATGTGAGCACAGTGAGGCAGTGAGTGGTGTGTTTCAGCAATGGCAACAGCAATGTAAAAGACATGCCATATTCTGGACAGCCATGCAGTTTTTCACAACGGTGGCGTGCAGGCTCTTGTCAATTGTTGATGAAGATGTATAACTTGTGGTGGTGACTGTGTTGAAAAAAAAAAAAAAGACTATTTTGTAGCTGAGAATTTGCCCTATAAAACAATGTTATCGTGCTCTTTGTGTCTGTTGTAGTTTCCATGGAAATAAATAGGAGGCATTACTTTCAGAGCAACCCATGTAGTTTGATAGGAACTTGATACTTCCAACTGATGGAAGTATTTCTTTGCTTCAGATGAGGCACCTAGATGCCTGGGAGTAATTTTTCTCTTGGTGGCCTCCAGTTAGATTGAATACAATCAAGTTAAATTCCCAGACTCCATGAGCCAATGTGCATATGATCCTGTACCCCTACTATGCATAACTGACTGTTTGGTTTCAGATTACTGCCAATGAAAACACAAACAGAAGAGATTCAGGAAGACAATCACACTGTGCCAAGGTAGGACATATTTTGTTCTATTTAAAATGACTGCAGATGTACTTAAATTGAGACAAGGAAAGCTGTGAGGTTTAGATTTAAAGAGAAATCAATCATCTTGCTGCTCAACGGAAAGAAGGATTTAAGAAAATTAAAGCGGAACAGTTGAAGACATCATCTTTCACTGCAGCCAGCATTGGATTATAGGTAGAGAAAAAAAGAAAGCCTACAGGAAAAAGGGACTGGAGTGAGGGATAAGGAAGTGTTTTAACAACTGGAAACTGAAAAATGTATTTATTTACTGCTGGGGACCATGAACCAAGAAAACAGATAGAAAAAATAGTCTCTGCTGCTCTGCACAGATGCTGTTCTCATTTAACACAATTTGTAATTTTATCTAAATTAATGTGAGCATAGACAGGGATAACCTCTTATGGATATCATCACAATTTATTATCACAGAGTCTTCATTTTGTTTATTTGGACCTCGAGGCCTAGAGATGAGATAATTTGAATTTTTGACCGAGAGTAGATGTTCCACCTTTCTGGCTCGTCTGTGTACTTTACCACCTTCTAAGCCATCTTTTTTTGCCATCTTCTACCCCATGTAGCAACAATGGGAAATGCTTTCTTACTAATTTTCATTTGCATTTCTATAGCATTTATATATATATACATATATATAAAGAAGACAGTTAGGTCTTAACCTATATTGGTACCCTTTTTCCCTTTACAACAGAGGCATGCTAAAAAAAAATACAAGCAGGTAATATAAGCTAGGCCAATAGCTACATTATTGAATCTTACATATAATTATGATAGATTTCAGTCTTTTGTTTCTCCAACCTTTAGAAAAACTATAAAGGATTCAAGAATGCAAAGTATGCAATATGTCTGAACATAACAGAAAAGGAGTCAACTGCTTAAAATCCATGCACAGCTAATTAACTTATATGACACACAAATGATTACAGATGTTTCAAAAATGTAACCTTTCCCCTAGCTCATGTTTAGAAGTTGCACTGACAAAATCCCAGCTTCAAGTACCACCCGCTTTGGAAAAACCCTCCCAAATGGTGAGCATGGGTACGGTATGTATATCCTTACATTATTCAATTAAGCAACAGAGTGTGGCTGAAGTTGTGAGAATAATTGAATCATCAGTGTCTCAGGAGTATTCTGTGACTCACTGGGAATGTTTCCTACCACAGGATTCACTCGGAAGTGTTATGTTTTCATTCCCCAGGAAAGTACTACAAAAATAATCCTGCTTCTTTACCATACTAATATTTAACAGCTGTAAACTATGTGTATCTATCTTTTTTCATTCTCCTCTCAAAAGCCACCATGTCGTTACAGACTGTAAGTGGATTTAGGCTAGAAGGAATCCATGAAAGTCCAGAGAAGCTGTGGTGCCCCATCCCTGGAGGCACTCAATGCCAGGTTGGATGGGGCCCTGGGCAGCCTGAGCTGGTAGGGGGAAGCCCTGCCCATGGCAAGGGTTGGGGTTGGGTGGGCTTTGAGATAGGGATGTAAGCCTTTCTGTGATTCTAAGTCATCTGGACCAACCTCTTGCTCAAAGCAGGGATAACAAAATCATTTAAGGAATCTTGTCAAAGAAGACATCTATTCCAGAAGGTGACCATCACGTTTTCTCCACCTCCAGAAAAAACTTCAGAGTGGGATAAGGTGATGCTATTGGGAAGTCCCACATCTAAGGAGGGGATGTGGTGGGGTGGATGGAGGAGAAACAAAGCAGAGTCCCATTTCGTTTCATCCCGATCCAATGAAAAGAGAGCAGCCACATGAAGGAGCAAGAATGAGTGCAGACACCAAAAGTCTGTGCAAGGAAACTGATTCCAGCTCCCCAAATCCTGTGTCATCCAGAGTGCAAATATCCCTCAGCATAGCACTGCTTGGCCACTTCTCCTCTGTGGTAGATATCAGAGCTGTTCTTCATGTGATCCACATGGGTATACAGCACGTATACCCACATACATCACCAAAGAGCATAGACTGTTACACATGCTTAACTCCATATGGTTGGGACAGAGCACTTTGCCCCAGGAAACAAGCTGTTGAAGGGAAGGTGAGACATAATGGCCACACAGATCTCTCATCCTTCCTACTGTTTTGTCCTCTTGAATGGCTTTACTTTCTTTCGCACTGCACGGACTCTGCATGCCTAAAACACTGTCAGCTTTGTCTCCCTCCCAGTCTCCAGGCAATTTAAACTATAAATAAGCTTCATTATCAGTTGTCAAGACTTCATACGGAAGAAAAATCATAACAATAATTAAAAAACAAACAAACAAACAAAAAAAACACCAAAAACAACACAACACCAAACAAACAGAGAAAAAACACAGGAAACAAATCTTATGCACGTTTGGCCTAATAACTCATGGCTATTCTTCACAGTCCTTACAAAGACAGAAAATACATTTTCCGTATTTATCATGCTGGTCTTGGTGCCAGCCCATTTTTGTCGCGGCTTACCAAACCAATATTGCCCAGTGTCATAGAAATGAGACTCATAATACTATTTGCAATGAAAAGTCTGGGCAGGAGAAACTTTCCACTTCACTTTGGCAATAAGTTCTCTGCAAGAGTCACTTTCTCACCTCACATGAAAAATATATTTGTAATATCGGATCCTCCTGCTTTGAAAACAGAAGTCTCAGTTTCATCTTAACACCTGAATTTTTATGAACACTTCACTATTTATACTGATCACACGAGGAATGATTAGTTATTTTATACAAAACAAGGTACTAAGATGGCACTACCTTTTGCATATCATATGTAACCACCAATAAAAAGTTCTTACAAGTTTCCTTTTTATTTCACACACACACACACAAAAACAAACAAAAAAATCACCTTTTTGTGCAGCTTGCACTTGACACAGGCATTTGATCATGATAGCCTCCTAAACACTGAATTCCATAAATGCACTCAGCTTTGTCTCCTGCCCAGCCTCTAGGCGACCTAAACGATAAACTATTTTCATTATCAGTCATCAAGAATTCATACAGATGAAAAATCATAATTAAAAAAATAATAATAATAAAAAAGAAAACACTGCAAAGAAATCCTATGAATGAGAAAGACCATGATTTGTTTTTGACAAAAGAATGAGTTTTACTCTAACATGCAGCTGCTATCAGCCCCCATGCCTGTCTCAAGGGTGTTATCTGGATTCTCAATTAAGCTAACTTAATGAAGAATAGCAAAGAAATATTCTTGTGACAATAAAAGGAAATGACAACCCAAGCCAATAGTAAGTCTAGTCACCCCTTTAAAATAAGAATCTTTTCAGACCTGTCAAAGTAAGTGTTTTATGATAAATAGATGCTATATTGAGAAGATTAAAAAATCAGAGCTCTCTTGGATATCCCTCCATGGTTTCCCTCAAATCCTTCCATTAGTGTTTAGATGACTATAATTTTTAATGTACCATCTCTAATGTACTCAAGCTGAGAGTAAGCTGTGCAAATCCTGTGCAAATCTGGTTTGAATAAGCAGAGCCAGCTCACTGTCCCATCCCACAGCAATATACTACTTCCAGTTAGGCTTACATGGCACTCCAGCAGAAGACCCCCATATAGAAGTCATAGCACATACTTGACCCATAATCTCACAGGAAAAAGTCCTGGGAGCAGGGAGGAGAGAGGGGAAAAGCTTGAACTTTTTATCAAGTTGATCTTACTCATGTTTGTAGAGAGAACAAGATGGGGGACATGAGACTTCCCCATGGAAATCAACCAGCAAGAGATACCCTGAAACTGCTTAAGATCATAAAATCTGTGTATCTTGCATTCATTTCACAAGAATGACTTTGTCTTTTTGAAGAAAGAAAGTTCTTTCTTCCCTAAGTGATTAAAGCTAATAAAAGTGGCTAGCAAGCAGAGCTCAATGTCTTGGAGATATTGCCTGCTACAGCTTCTGCATCCTATGTATTTGTCTCCTGTCCTAGGCCTGCCATGACAACCTCTTGACTTCCCATCTATTTCTAACTGGTCTCCATAGTCCTACTCTGGATGACCTTGAAGAATTGCTCCCTTTGTAGCCTTCTTGCATGATTTCTACATGTTGCTGTGCCTGAAGTTTCACTACTCTGTCACCTGATATGCATTCCATGGTACTTTATTTCACTTAATTTCTGCTGTTTTAAATTAGCAGAATTCAGGCCCCTTCTACTGATTTCTGGACAAAATTTTTATGTGTTCTTTCTGATTGACTGCTAATATTCAAGGACTCTGGGCTTGCAGATTTGGTCACAAATTTACACCCTTTCGCACTGATTTTTCTTCCTTCTGTTTTCCTTCTGGAAATCTCTGCATTTGTCTTTCCTTCCCTGACTCATTTATCCAATTTTTTAACTAAATAATGTTTCTGTTGCATTGCTTTCTACAGATTTTAGCAAACCTGGTGTCTGCGTGCATGTTTGAATTGTATAGCACATTTCAGACTAAATGTTGGCCAGAAAAGTCATAGAAAATAAAGCATATAGAAAATATATGTGTTGGTTATAAAAAGGCTGCTCCAAAAGTAGTGCCTCCTATTTTATACTGTTGGTCAACAGTGTCAGAGGCAGACATTGGTGGTATGGTAGCAGAGACTGAACCCTCTCACCAGTATCCCATTGCATGTTCTTGCTGCGTGATAAATGGCAGCACTGTTGGTGCCTGACACAGAAGTGCGGATGAAACGAAGCTGTATCACTGAATTACTCCATGCAGAAAAAAAGGCACCCACTGACATTCAACGATGCTTGTTAAGCATTGTTGGAGACCAAAGTGGATAGGAGCACAGTGGAGCAGTGGGTGGTGCATTTCAGCAGTGCTGACAGCGACAGTGAGTCACCTCTGCTGGTGCAGATTGTTACAAGCATGATGTGCAATCTCTGATGAAAATGCATAGCTAATTGTGGTGACTATGTTGAAAACCTGTTTTGTAGCTGAGAACTTGCTCTATCAAATAGTGTTAGCATGCTCTTTGTATCTGTTGTAGTTTCCATGGAAATAAATAGGAGGCATTCCTTTCAGAGCAACCCATGTATACTGGGTTTGAGCCTATTTCCTTTCCCCGATCAAGAAAACGGAGGGAAATCCATATATAAGTTAATTAAATTGTGCCAGAGTGGTTCTTAGTCTCTGTTTTACACTGTAAGGACATGCCCTCCTTTTCTTTCACTGCTTTGTCATATTTTGCATATAATGAAAACTGTCATACTTCAGATTTAAGCTGGTCCATCGTTTTCATGTGGTCCCATTCCACATGCGGTTTCAGAAAGAACACATAGAATGTTACATAGACAGCAAGTCTACATTAAACTAACCTGACAACTGGGGAACCCAACTGTGATTTTTTGCTATGGTTATCACATTTTCCAGTGAAGCGTAATTAAGTATGTTACTGCAACTCTACAGATGAATTCTAGCTTCCAAATCCCTCTGATTTCATTTTTCTATTAATTTGGGAAAAAGAATACAGAATGTACTTTGCAGCTCTCAAAAAGTTCAGTGTTCTATTCTTTTCATAGTAGAGATTTTCAACGAATTTAATTTAAGACAGGGTACACAAAGAACATAAGACAAGACTCCAAACATGGAAGTGTGAGAAACCATGTTTCTAAAGATAATTCTACTCAGACCAACTGGTGTTGCATCCAGGCCCATAATAGGCAACATAGTTTTATCACAATGGGCTGTCAAAGACTAGACAAATTTTCTGTCCGGCCTGTATGTCCACCTAAGTAAGCCAATGCAACAAGTTGTTATGATTTTAAACACCTGCAAAATTAATGTTATATGAGAGAAAAAGGAAATGTACTTTTTTGAAGTTTCACATAAATAGGATTATAATGTTGCAGCTAACAAGCTAGCATTTCCAAGCTACTTAGGAGCTTACTGCTACCCATCCATCTCTTACATGCTGAGAACCGAGCAGGGTGTTAATGGGTGAGTGATGTGCAATAAAAAAGGCACAGCAGTGCTTAAAGTCTATTGAAAAATGTAGGAAAAAAAAAACAACAACAAACTTTTTACTAATGGAAACACACAAAAAAAATGTGAATCCTCAAGCAAGTTTATCACAGTCACTGCAGTACAGATAATTTTATTAGCTGTAGGTTTCTCACTGAATGTAGATTTACAAAATTTAAGTAATATCTGTGTACAGTTTACTTTCTAACCTGTAGCCAGAAGTTACTGAATAAGATCTTGAAAAATTGCTTATAATGAAAATATAAATTGAGCCTTAAATCAAGTTTTGGAAATTTAATAGAAATTAACAATAAGGAGTCTGTGTTTTTACAGACATTTTTTCTTTCAACCTATAATTTACCACACCTGCTTGAATTCCCTTTTAAACCTTCGTAACAGCTGAGCTGTGAACAGTTTATTGTTGTGTAAAGTGTACTATTAAAGCATACTTTTTTTCTTTTCTTATTAAGCCTATTTTACAGATTCATTCTTTTTCTTTATTTATAAATTGTTTGATATACATGGGTTGTACAAATATATGACATAATTAATATAAATGAATACTATTTTAAAGATCAGAAGCGTGATGGTGAAATGTTTCAGTTCACTATAATTTTACTTTTGTAGCAGCCTGGAAAGAAAATAAATAAAATCATTCTGTTGATGTCTACAAGGTGCACAGTGAAAGACAAAGCAGTTCTGGTACAAGAAACTCACATTAGGAAAGACAAAAAAAAAAAAAAAAAAAAAAAAAGAGATTGGACAAAATGTAATTGTTTTTCTCATGTCACAGTTTGAAACCAGAAAAAACTACAGCCTCAAGTGCATGGGAAGCCACCATTTCAAGGACTAATTATGAGACCATCACAAAGGATATCCAGCTTGCAGGAAATATTATTACTCACTTTTGAAAACTGAAGATGAAGTAGTTGGCTCAAAGTCACCTTGAGAGTCAAGAAAACAGCCAGGTGGCGATCCATGTTTCCCTCAACACAGCGCAGTCATACTACCTACAGGGTCATACTATCTTCTCGTTTAAATACAGCAGTGAGCTCCAACCTCATTTGCTCTTATTTTTCTTGACTAAACAAGTTTTTCCAGACTCTCAAAATACAAGAGCTGTAGCTGCAGACAAGAACAGTGACACTTCCAAAAGCACATACAATAAAATATTCGCAGGTACACTACTGAAAGTCACTGCCTTGCTAGGAGGGCTGAGGAGTCCAGACAGGGTAAATTCCCACTTGTTCAATGTTTTGTTAGGATGCACTGCCTACAGATATGAGTCAACTAAAGGAATGTGGGACTGTTCTCTGGTACTGAGGCCAATGAGCATGGAATAACTCACATTCACACCATTAAATTTTCCTAACCTCCAAAACAAGGTGACCGCAGGCACAGCTCTTAATAAGATTCATCCCTGGCTTTTCCCAACACCCAAACCAATGCTCAGGACCCTCTGAAAATTGTACCAGGCCAAAATCGTGGCTGGGAGATCTCTCTGGGATCTGTGCCCCCACACCCAGGGGCCTTCCCTATCAGCTGAGCCCTACTTGAGCCTCCTGCTGGCCCCTCTTCAGAGCTGAGCTTCCATGCACGTTAAAGCAAGAGCACTCCCTTGGTCACCTTCCTAACAGTACAGGCCAAACTGCAGGTGCACCAGCATAAGAGCTTGGTTCCCACTCAGTCATGAGAAACCAGCTATTTGTCCACTCCTCTTTCAGAGGTATGGGATCTGCAGCAAGCTCTGTAATTCTGTGTGCTCCCAAATTTAAAGAATTTTTTTTTCTTAGACGTGGCCATTATACAATGAATAGACATTCTCCTGGGGTTTGGTTTCTCAAGTCATAGGGGCTCAGATCATCTATACAAAAATAACACTCCTTTTGATTTCAGAGTAAAGACAGAGAAGTGTACAGTTCCTCTTACCTGAACCATCCATTGGCCTTCCACTGTTCTGCATTTTCAGTAGTCGTTCAGATAGAAAAGAAAAAGAGAGCAAGAGCAAGAGAGATTTCCTCAGCCTGTCATGAACAAAGAACTAATGCCCACATGGAGAGATTGTTTTTTATAACAAGAACACCTCCTAAAAGTTACTTACATTCAATTTAACACAGCAAGAATGACTGACAGCACCACCGGAACAAGCAGTGCCATCTAACGGAGTAACCACCCAATGCAGTTTGAGCATTCCAACAGTGAGAATGTGAAAAATCCACACAGTATTTACGTCCATCCACCAGCACACCAGGAATTTTTCAAAAAATACAAGAGGATTGCTGCCAAGAAGAGCCTGTCCTCTAAGCACAGATATTCTAGAAGCAACCACACTATGCCTTCTCCTAAGGTGTGTGATGCTTGGGCTCTTGTGTTGTAACACGGAATGAGGAAAATGTTTTCTTCTAGCTATGAGGAAACAGCAAATGTATCTGAGCCAGGTAATATCCTACTTGGGGCATTGGGTGGTTGTGGGAGGCATTCCAGTTAAGTAGATATTTTTAACTGCAGTTGGTTAAAAATAATGAGGAAGGGAGAAGGAAAAAAACCCAACATAATAATACAGGGTGCCTACATTTTTAATATATTAAACAAATTAAAGTGTCATTTGTATTCCAAAACACTCAGGGCTTAGAAAAATACCCTGAGAAGGCAACATGAATCTAAGTTAATTACACAAATTAAAAGAATGTTGAACTGTTGTATGAGAGACACAAAAAAACACACGCAATAAACTTTTCTCAATTGAAGACTCATTAAGAATTCCTCTATAATTTAATTAAAATCATGCCATCAAACTAATTTTGAGACAATTTTAATCCTCGCTTTAATTCCCTAATTGTTTTAGTGTTCGAGGACTTAAAGTACATCTGCATGGGGAAAAATAATATGGCACTTTGGGAAGCAAAGTAATTAATGCTTGAGTTTTAAAAGTGAATAATATCATGGCAGTTAGCAGAGTATCTTGTAAAGTCATATGGTAGATATATATATATATATATATATATATATTGTTATATTAGCAAATAAGGCTTATTTGTAATCCACGTCTAGGCTGGCACATCCTTCTAGAAATTTTAAGAAATCTCTTGTGTTTCAAAGGGAACCTAGGTGTGCAGTGATAGTATATTTATACTCAATATTATAACTGAATGCCTAATTAAATTCATATTTACATTCAAAGTGAAATTCAAAGCCAATATGATTGCTTTGCTTGAATTCACATCGCTTGTTTATACGACACTGAAAGTACAAATTTAAGTATGTTTCTCTTTTATGTATGGGAAAATGAATTTGTTTTTACAAGGCTGTTCACTAGGAGAATTTAGCAACTGGCATTTGGGGGAAGAATTTGGATCTATTTTAATGTAAAAAATTACATGCTTTATAAAAATATAACAGATTAGTATCACTGAATCATTTGGTTTGTTAAAAAAAAAAGAAAGAAAGAAAAGAAAAAAGATTTCTATAGATTTTATAAATATTTAAGGCCTAAAAATGGCAAGGCAGTTTGAGATCAACTAAAAACAAATGGCAAGGCAGTTTGAGATAAACTAAAACCAAATGTACAAATACAAGTTCAGTGTAACTGTGAATTTAACAGCAAATTATATTATGCTTGACTGAAATAGAACTCTGTCTTTCTTACATTAATAAAGGCATATGTTCAGCCATGGTAAAGAACTGTATGTTCCCATGAGTCGTAACACATGCCTGTCTTGTTACAGATAAGGTGATGTTTTAGAAATTTAACCAGTCCATGAGGCTTCCCCGGGTTGTTTATTCAAGGACTCATCCTCACATCATCCCTACTGCTTGGCCAGCCCAGGGGCTCTCAGGTAACACAGCTGCCATTGTGGGGAATTTATTTTCCTCCCACTGAAAAATGGGATGAAATCACTGGGCACATTTGTTGTATTGCTCATATCATCACTGTATTTCTTTCAAATCCATCCCTGCACTAAAAAATCTTCCTTCTCAGTAATTCAGACTAGGGAGATTGTAACTGGAGGGACAGGGAATAATTTTAAAAAAAAAAAAAGTCAATCTCAAGCCTCTCAGTGTTAACCCCTTTGTATCACCTCTCCTTTGATGGATGCCACCTTCTAGACCCTTGGGGCAGATGGACTGGACTATTCAGTGGGGGCTTCCGCTACACAAAGTGTGTGCAAAACAGGATGTACCAAGCAAATCAATGCAAGATCTCTACCTCGTCCAGCCCATTATGGATAGCTGTATAGGATGGAAGGGCCAGGCAGGAATATAGAATCACCAAGGTTGGAAAAGACCTCCAAGCCCATCTAGTCCAACTGTCCACCTACCACCAACTGACCCACTAAACCATGTCCCTTAGTACAACATCTAAATGTTTCTTGAACACCTCCAGGAACAGTGACTCTACCACCTCACTGGGCAGCCCATTCCAGCATGAATAAGAAATTTTCCAAGGAGAAATTTTTTTTAACATCCAACCTGAATTTCCATTGGCACAACGTAAGGCCATTCCCTCTAGTCCTATTGCTATTTATGCAGGAGAAAAGGCTGATCCCATCTCATCACAGCCTCCTTCTAGTTGTAGAGAGTGGTGTCCCTTGAGCCTCCTCTTTTCTAGACTAAACAATCCCAGTTCCCTCAGCTGTTCCTCACAGTATTTGCGCTCTGACCCCTCACCAGCTTCCCTGCCCTTCTCTGAACATGCTCCAGGGCCTCAATGTCTTTCTTGTAGTGGGGACCCAAAACTGAACACAGTATTTGAGGTGTGGCCTCATCAGTGCTGAGTACAGAGGGACAATCACTTCCCTGCTCCTGCTGGCTGTACTATCTCTGATATAAGCCAGGGTGCTCCTGGCCTTCTTGGTCACCTGGACACACTGCTGGATCATGTTCAGCTGAGCATCAAACAACACCCCCACATCCATTTCTTCCATACAGTCTTTCAGCCACTCTTCCCCAAGCCTGTATCATTGCCTAAGGTTTTTGTGGCCAAAGTGCAGGACCCAGCACTTGGTCTTGTTGAACCTCATCCCCTTGGCCTCAGCCCAGCTACCCAGCTTATCAAGATCCCTCTGTAGGGCCTTCCTACTCTCTGGAAGACCAATGCTTCTTCTCAGCTTTCTGTCATCTGCAAACTTACTGGCAGTGCATTCAATCCCCTTGTACAGGTTATCAGTAAAGATAATTGTATGGGAACTGCTGAATCATGGCTGAACCTCTGATTGATCACCTGAGGTGAGTAATGAGTCAGCCACAGGAACACAGGTGAAGGCAATTCACCTGTGCTGCCAGAAGGGATGGAGCCTGGCTCCACCTCTCCTAGACCTCTCACTGGCTACCAGTGGGGAAGGTTCTCTTCTGGAGCTCTACTCCACTGGAGTTTCCCAAGCAAGCCTGGGATATAGGTGAGTGTACCTATCTTTTCTGTTTCCTGCTTTGGTGTAACAACCATGTAGCCAAGCTCTCTGCTATACTATAACATCTGTATATTCATTAATTGTACAATACTGAGCAGCACAAGCCCCAGTATCAACCCCTGGGGAATACTGTTTGTGACCAGCTGGATTTAACTCCATTCACCACTGTTCTTTGGGCCAGGCCTTCCACCCAGTTCTTTACCTGAGAACTGATGCACTGGTTTGTCCATGCACTGGCATTACATTGCACTCTGGTGCCCCAGCCAGCAGTGTCACCCCCATGCATCGAGCTGCCTCAAAGGCAAAATGACACCAGGGTACAGAGCACCCCCTCATCTCACCAGCAGCCTCATGCAGTACTGGCATGCTCTCTCAACACCAGCTTACTTCACCTGCAGAGCTGCTTCACTGATGCTAGTAGCAGGTAATTTTAACATGGTAATAAGGAACAAGTGGTTTTCCATAGGTTACTCAGTAAACTAGGGTTGTGTGACCAATTAACATCTGAAGTGTTTCTTTCTGTCACCTTTTGTCCTGAATACTAACATTGCCTTTCCAGAAGAGAAAACTGAAGAAGTCAAGAAACCAATTGTAAGCTGCTTTGAATTTCAGTGAAAGAACCAATCAATTACTGGGAATGTGGAAGGGCAGAATACTAATGCTCAAGTCTCAGAAGAATGAAGTGGTTTAAACTAGGAAAAGATAAATTCATCAAGTTATCTGTTTTAGAAAGATTCATATAAGACATTGCCATGATAAGAAGTGGATAAGCAACACTGATCCATGTTTACCATCAGTCAGTACTGGGAGACAAGGGCTCAGCTTCCTGTTTTATTTACAGATTTTTTTTTTTTATCAAAGATCAATTAAATTTTATTTTGGTAGAGGCAATGACTCTCCATGTAAAACCTCAAATCTTCCCCTGTAAAATGAAGATAATGATTGTTTCTTCTTCTGTTAACCTCAGACTGAAATAGCTTTTCAGGTTCCCAGGAATTGCAACCATATAAATTGCCTACAACAAGAACATCTCTAAACCCAACTGTGTAATAAAGTGTACAAAAGGTTGCTGAAGTATGTTTTTATAAAGCAAAGTTAACAAGTAAAAGAAGCTATGCATTTCTATCCATAAACTTAAATGTTCCTTCAATATTACTGCAACCATAAAAGAAGTATCCCCTAGTATCAGAATTCCCACCACTGGGGCCTCCTTCTTTGATGTCTGCAGTATGTTTATAAACTAAAACCTTCAGAAACAAACAGTAGGCTCCAACTTTCAATGCAGTGCTTCTCCAAGTAAACACAACATCAAAAAGCCAAACTGTTTTAAGCGTAAAGGACTATAAAGTTTTCTTTTCATTTGTTATCTACCCTGCTCCTGCTTTCAATAGCTCTTACCTTAATTAATGGTCTCTAAAGAATCCCTGCTTATATTCACTTTGGAGCAGCTTCAGCAGGAAGATAATAGTTATTGCCTGTTTCCCTGCCACTCCCTGGTGTCACTCAGAGCCACTCTGAAAGGAAACTTATTTCTGCTTGCCAGGGTCAGAAGCAGCCCCAGCACCCACTGAAGCTATCTGCTGCTGCCTCTGGCTGACGCTTCATAGATAAGCTATACCTGCACTTCATGCTCAAGCATTAGCAATTTTATTGTGCTCCAGTGAAATGAGCCCCTTTCAGGCAAGGGAAACATATAGAGCAAGTAAACCTTAGCCTCAAGTCAGCCATTCCTGTAGTCAGGCCTCTGGGACCACCACCTGGGAGCAAACAACCAGCACCTGGCATCCCTCTTACAGGAGAGATCGTAGCACCAGTCCCACATCTTACAGGCCCAGGGGATAGATAATCAAGGAGCTCATCTGGCATTTCTCGAGACATGGACTCCCACCCCGCATCAGGCAGTCTGTGAAGAACTTCATCACTCACATCTTCATGGGTCAGGCTCGCTGGGTGGGCTACAAGTGGCAGAGAGCATCACCTCAGGCTTTGAGCACAGATTGCACTTCAACCCTGAATCCACAGAGTGCTCCCCAGGGTGAGAAAAATAAATTGCCATGTAGGTGGGTGATTCATGCACTTCCACAAAGTGAAAAAGAAAGCAAGAGAGGTTCTGTCTGGTGTTTTGGTAGGGAGAATTTCCATAGCAGCTTAATAACTTGCTTTTCAGTGGGAGCCAAACTAAAAAAATATGGAAAAAACAAACAAAAATGGGGAGTTGCAAACATTGCAGGGGAGTTGGACTAGATGACCTTTAAAGGTCCCTTCCAACTCTAAGGAGTCTATGATTCTATAACAAATGTTTTCTCTAAAGGAGACAAAAAGAACCTCAAAAGCTCTTCCTTCTGTGTTTTAGTATTTCTTTTGTGAACTGAGTAGAAACAAGGAAACAGTGATTTCAGCTGTGAAAGTTTGAGATTCTTTTAGGCATGCATTCTTGCTGTTAGGAAATTGATACCTGACAAATTCAGCCCCTTGATTTATCACATTTCACACAAAAATGCATCTAATTGCAAATTGCTATTTCTGCATTTACAGTACCGTCACTGTAGCCTACAATGATTACAGCACCTCTGAAACTCAGTGCGTGGGGGAAAACCACTGTACCACCATCTCCTTTCTATTCATGGAGTAGTTCCATACATTTATCTTCCTGAGCAATGCTCAGGAGTAGTACTTTACACAGTACTACATACTGTCCACTGAAACACTGCAAGAGATGTTTCACATTTTACTTGCTTAATGTGGTGAAGTCTCAGGAAAAAACAATAAAAATCAAGAGGAAATGACTACACTTTTTGTCAAAAGTTCCTTTTTACCATTTTTCACGTTTCTACTCTTCACTTAAACCAGCACTTTGTACCTTTTGTGGGTTACCTTCACGACGATTTGCAATCAAATTTGTGAAGTTGATAAACAAAAGATTTTCATATTGCTTCAGTCCCAGCTTATTTTTTTCCAGTAACTTTTACAGCCTATGGAAAACTAAAGTACCTCATGTAATTATTATTAGACAGAGCTGTGGAAAATAGCCCCAAAAAAGAAATTTCATTTGTTTTTTTTTCATCATGTAGAACCCGTAAATAGTTAAATTCTGCATTTCACTGCACATGCACAGCTTCTCTTTTTATTCAGTGGAACTCAGGGCTAAGTCACACCCTTACTTAATTATACTGTGATCTTATTCAAAAATAATCTAAAGCATATTTTTCTCTTACAAGTCTATAAACCTTGAAAAGAATTGTCTAGTTTGTTTTACAGTCTTTAAAAGATACTATTGGATTGATAGTGATCTGAAAGAGTTTACAAGGAAAGTAATACTGCAACTGCAGAGTATTGCTTTCAGACTTCCTCTCCTTTTGTCTTTCCTTTGGGGAAAAATAGACAGGGGAAAAATAAAATAAAATAAAATAAAATAAAATAAAATAAAATAAAATAAAATAAAATAAAACAAATAACTACTCCTGAGTCTGCTTATCTAGATTTTATCCATGAGAACTCTTCCACTTAGCCCTCAGAATAGTCTCTACTTTAAGAATATAGATATATCCAAGATCTATCCACTTTAAAAAATAATAAATAACAGAAAGCAAGGAAGAATAAATATGGAAATAAATATATTGACATATAGCTCAACCTTGTAAACCATGGTAAAATTACTGTGATCAAACTCAGGTTCTATTTGGAAGAAAAGGGACAAAAGAAGAATGTCTCCTATGGCATGAAAACCTTTGGCAAGCAGTGGGTCTTGTTATATTTCATGGTTTTTTTTAATGTGAACTATAGCTTTGCCTATGCATTCTGAGGAGCCAAGGCACATAATCAGCTCTGCAAAGGTTCGGCTTGACTACATTATTCCCCCATGTTTTTAAAAGCAGTCTGATCTCACCTGTCTTTTTAGAGCCATGGTGCACATCACAGGGAAATCCTAAAACAGGCTTAGTCTGAGACAGCTTTTCTTTTGTTTATGGGAAAACTTGAAAAACCATGTCTGTTTGGGATCTAACAAGCTTTGTAAGTGCTGCAGCTTGTTCATAGCACCAGTAGGAAATGCACTTGTAGCATAACAATACCAAAGGCTTCTAACCTTTTCACTTGCATACCTTGTCACAAAAATCCATGTGTCCGTACAGTTCAATGGCAAGGCAACTTTGGAATTAAAGAATGGCTTGAATTTAATAGTGACTTTCTAGCCATGCTCTCATTCTCTGCTAGTGTCTCTAGCAACTCCTCTAGCAAGGAGTAATTATACTGAGAATACTAAGCCAAACTGCTGCTTCATGGGGAAAACTATGGAACCCCTATCAAAGTTCTCATCTCAGATCTAAGAAGACGTAGATATCTGCTTGTGCCTTAATGAATTTATAATCCTAATAGGCTCACTGCTATTCTCAGTTTTTTAATTATTATTTATTATATATATAATATTTATTATTTATATTTATTATTATTATATTATTATTCATAGTTTACCTATCTATCTATCTCAGCAGTGCCCATAGCCACAGGCTTAGGTAGTAATAGCAGTATAAAACTAAATATTTATTATTAACGACTTTATTTAAATTGTATTTCACTGAGATGTGCACTTTCTGTCTTTCTTGTTTCCTGGTTTTATTAAAGATATACATAAGATGAAAATGCAATAGCTCCAAAGAATGAAAGACCCATTACAGAACAAGCCAAATACAAATTCTTCTGCCCCTTCAGCCTACACTAGGCTCCCAAAGGATCTTCATTTTCAGAAAAGGCTGCATGCAGGTTAAACTACAAATTCACTTTGTCAATGCACCTGAAAACAGCAGCTGCTCCTCATTTGAGATATGGGAACGTGGTGATGTTTATGGTAACAATACTGTGAAAGAGATGATGTTACAAAAGATCTCACCTTTGCTATTATGGTTAGCAGGTTTTTATTTTGCATTCTTTTTTTTTTTTTTTTTTTTTTTTTTTTTTTTTTTTTTTTTCCCCTTTGAAAAACAAAGATAAATTACCAAACTGCTCTCCCAGAAGCACAGATGAACAGATGACTACAGGAAGTAACTCTGTTGAGGTTACCAGAGGGTATGCCTATGCATGAGAACCATATATAACTATCATGCGTGAAGTGGAATTGCAAGTCAGAAGAAAGAGGAAAATCCACAGGCTAGAGAATGTAGTAGGGGTAGAGACTGGAGATTAAAGAAACCTGTGGGCTTCTGGGATAGCACTACTCTGGGAGTAAAACAGATGGGCAGATGGTGGAGTGTGTTTGCATTTTCCTTGTATTTCTTGTCCATTGTGGTGCATCTATTTTGTTTTACCGTGCCTACTGCTCATTCCCCAAGGTGAAATTTTCATTCTTCAATGGCACACGCCATGGAGATTACATATGGATATATCTGAAAGTATGATATTCCTGAAATTAGGAAAGTACTGAAAATATTGTATGTAAACACAATTTTTTTTTTACATTCTCTTTTAATGAACTATATTCCTATGTTGGCATGTAAATTGACTGCTATCTTACAGTGAATATTAAGATTTTGGGTAGTTTTACAAGTGACCTATACAGTTTTTGAGTCTTGGATAAATGATGAAAAAAATTGAAATGCAAGAATTTAGGTTTCTTCTTTATGTTCACCTGTATTCAAAAGGATTATTACATCTCAGTTTATAGTAAGCAAAATTATGATCACCTGCTCTCTCATGTGGGTTTCACAGGGTGAGACAATAATTTGGCTTGGTGATAGGAGAGGCAGAGCCTTTGGGGCAGTAATATCTGGGTAAAGAATGTTCTGAGAAGGTTGGACTTGATGATCTTGAAAGTCTTTTCCAGGCTAGATGATTCTATGTTAACAGATAGTCTGGAGCTGTGTATTCTTGCTAGCTGGTCAGGGGAAAAGTAATCACCAGCCACATTCTCTTGTCGTGTAGAAGTCTTCCCTATTAACCTTGCCACTTCACACCAACAGACAAGGGAGACCTGTCAATTTACTTTGGAGAAAAAGAGAACCCATCCAGCCCTCTTTCATACAGCCCTCTACCAGGACAAATACTTTTCTCTTCTGATAAAGTATCTCCAGCTGAAACCATCAGTGGAGGAGCAACAATTCATCTTCTACCACCGCAGCTATGGAAAGAAGTAGATAGCTAATAGAAGGAGTTGAGATGATATCATCAGGTAAAAGGGACAGAGAACAATGAAGATCCAGAAGTTGTGTGCTAAAAAAATACAGTGACTAAATGTATAGGAGCATAAACTCAATGCAACGAATAGATGCTTGCAAGGAAGTGGGATAGAATTTTCCCCAGTTGGGGTCACAGAAGAATGTTTCTGGGGGAGGCTCAAATTAAAGTATTTTGTGACATATCAAGAAGAAAACTTCTGTTGGGAAGCTTGTCTATTAGTAAAAACAAACAAAAAAAAAAAAAAACAAAAAACCAAAACAAAACAAAAACTTGTGTTAGATTTGAGTTCTATAAATTTGAAAGTATTTATTTTCAGATAAAATGAAGACTCAGACTACAGACCTGTCAGTCCAGAAGTGTTAGAGGCTCTTATCCATCTTGCTTAGGTGGCTCATACATTACAAAGAAATTCTCAGAGTGCCAGAGGAAAGAAAACTTACCTTTAAATTTGTTACTTTGTTGGCACTCACAATTCCTCTCTCCACAAATACATTCCCAGGTAGCAGTGGGGGAGTCTTAACAGGCTCATATGAGAGGCAGCGAGCCAATCTGTAGTTATTATAAAGAATGCATCAGTTGTCTGAAATTTTGCACCCTAGTACAGATCCTGTTTGTCTGAAAAGTATCCAGGCCATGTAAAAATGGTCTGCTGGCCAGAGTCCAGAGTTTTATAGGCTAAAAGCATATAACTTTACAACATTCCACTTAAATCTTGCATGAAAATTCTGGTTAGCAAATGGTGACAGGTATAGGGAGAGGAACAGCTTTTAACACTGTCAAAACATTTTGGGGCCAATCTCAGAAAACCTGTAGGAACAGCATAGTGAAAAGGTAGCATCTGTAATACACTCCAGACTCCAGTCTTTCTGCATGCTTGCAGTTAGACTTCACTCACTGCTACACTCACAGTGAGGTATTACTGATATTTTCAGTTTACAAGGCATAGGCTCCTTGCCATCCATTCAAAATTCAGACAAAAAAAAAGTCATCTAGCTTCCAGCCTGGTCTGTTAAGCCACTCCACAAAATCTTTCACTGGTTTCCTCATGTACTGAGAATCGAGTATGAGGCTTCATTCCTAAGAATGCTTTTTTACACATTTTATTTTATTGCCATGAGTAAATCTACTGCCTTACATGGGAATACACTAGGTACTAAAGTTAAGCATGTGTGTAAGTGTTTGCAGGTTCAGGGCCTTAAATCCCTGTTCTGGTCCACATGACCAAACACAGCAAGTGATATCTGCAATAAATTCAGTTCCTTCTACTGCTATTTCTCCAATTTCCCATGAGAACAATGTTTCAGTGCTTTATCAAACTATATGCAAATCTGCTGCTCTTTCATTAACTCTTTATAATTTTTTAAACATAGAAACTTTGTGTGTGAGATGTACTATTTCATAGCACAGTTTAATCGGTTCTGAGATAGCATGAGGCTCAGGCCCTGGGCAACCTGATCGAGCTGTGCTGTTCCTCTTCATTGCAGGGGAGTTGGACTAGATGACCTTCAAAGGTCTGTGCAACACTAAGGATTCTACGATTCTAAGAGTAAAGCTGGTACCTGGTTCCATGACTCCACACTGAACACCACTGGAACCTGCTCCAGGCACAGGCAGTGCTGTGTAAGATGCTGCACTGGTCTTCATAAAAAAAAAGTCCTTTCAACCTCCTTCACAGAAAAGAATGCTTTCCTTGTAGAACCGTATTTGACTCTGACAGACTTCTTTCTTTTCTTTTCCTTTCTTTTTTTTTTTTTTTTTTTTTTTAAATTACTGCAGAGAAAGACACAGGGAGAAACACCACGGAGATAAATCATAGTATATATTGGGAAAGTGAGATCTAGGCAGAAAAAAGTTTTCAGAAACCCTCATTGAACGTCTAAGTAATATAAGTGGTCTGAAAGAATGGAGACTCTCATAAAATGGTTATGACTTTCACTTGAGGTGTGTGTTCTGAATCCCTTATATGATAAGGAACATTTTTATTCAAAATGCAATTTAGGTTTAAAGTCCCATTCTATCATCAGCTTGTACTTGGTTCTGTGAGAGCCTGGGTCAGAGAACAGCATGCAAACCCATCTGCAATTACAAAACTGGCTCCTACATTTCTCTCCACATCCCCTGCTTTATTAGGTACTCTTCAGGATGAAGAGCTTCTTCATTGTGAGTGTAGTCAAAATGAGATTAGTGTAATCAACTGAAGTTTTCCATGAAAAATGAGCAGTGAAAAAACTAATAAATAAAATGATATGAACCAGGAATATATAATTACTTTTAAAAAATGAGCTATTGAAGTACTGTCAAGCTACTCTCAGAATAGGACACTGGTTCTCATGCTCACAGGTACTACCCAATATTTATCTGTATTAGACACAGCTACACTGCACACCTGTCAGGAACTGTAACAAGTGTGAAATGTGGCTGTTTGCATTTCTGAGCAAGCCACTAGGATGATAATCATATTTGATCTACAAATCACACAGTGGTTTCTTTATCTCCGTGAGATAAAGAAGAAAGGTGACAGACTCAGGTGTCTCTTACTACTCAGACTGATGATCTAATGGATGGGACGCTTGCTATTTCAGAATTTGTTGCTTCTTGTGCTTTTTTCAGACTCCACTTTTATTTAAACTGGCAAATGCTTTTCTCTGATCTCCATTGTGTAAATGTTAATAAATATAGAATTAGTTAATAAAAAAATTCTCTAACAATAGTGACTGAGGAAGATGTTCGGTGCTGAATACTATAAATGTGGTGTATCTGAAAGGTTCTGCACTTTACAGTTTGCACGATAGTCAATTGTATGAGAACTGCTGATCAGGGCCCGAACCTCCGATTCACCACCTGAGGCGAGCAATGAGTCAGCCATGGGAGCACAGGTGAAGGCAATTCATGTGTGCTACCAGAAGGGGTGGAGCCTGGCTGCACCTCTCCTAGATCCCATTTAAGTGCCGACTGCCACTGAGGAAAGCTCTTTTTCTGGAGATTGCTCCTTGTGGAGTCTTACTGCGAGCCTATGACACTGATGAGCATTTCCATTTATTCTGATTATCTTTCCACTGTGATAATCTTACTAAGCCTAACCTCTGTACACCTATTGATTGTACACCTATTGATTGTACAGTTAATACACAAGCCAGAATTCAGACAAGGAAACTCCACTATGTCATCAGATCTATACCTCTGCTCTTTTCAGATCTGCTTTCTGAAGAGCCTTCAAAGACTTTGCACAGTTCATTTGCCAGTGATTTAATACACAGTTTTACCATTTCCCTTGAAAGACTGTTTCATATAATTGTTACTCATAAACTAAAGAGGAATTTATAATTGGATAGAGTTCTCTCTCCAAGACCATCACACTCCATATACTAATTTCTGTATGTTGATCAGTACAGTTTGAGTGCTTCTGTAACATTCATTCAGCATCTCGTTATACATTCTGGCATGAAACACTGTAAGCAATTCCTCTTCTTCATGCCTTAGAAATCTTCTCAGGCAATTGTATTGTTTATAACATCACTTTGCATGAGGCAGATAAGCACTGCACTGGAAAAAACCACACAATACTGAAAAAGGAATCCATAACATACTCGATCCTATTGTCTCAGCTTAATGTCCTGCAACGTATATGGTGAAGAATACCTCCTGAAGCAAAAAGATATATTTTACTGTTTTTGTGGGAAATCAGTGATCTTATATTCCGCAAGATATATGAGTAGTGGAGAATATCAGTATTAGTGATATTAAGAGAGTCACAAGGGACGTGTGTTTGTGCTTGCAATTGTTTATTAGATTGGGGTTGTACCTATCTTACATTAAGGAAAACAGAGAAGATTATTATAAAGCATGACAGACTTAACATTAAATACCTTGCTACTCAAGCCTCCTGCACCTGGGATTTTGCTTTTTAAGAATGCCCTAAGCCATTTTGGAGAGATGCCAACTGTCTCATACCCTTTGTCCAAAACCAACTGTAGATTTCTAACAAGGAAAGACACTAAAAGTCAAGATCCCTTCTCTTTTTACAATATCTCTAAAGTCCTTTTTTTTCCCTACAGTTCCACAGAAACTTAAGACAAATGAAGTCAGCACAATGGAGAACAGAGGAATCATGTTTAGGGTATGAGCATTAAGCATAGCCTACAGTGAAAACAGTACATGAGCATGCAATTTCTGTTCACGTGAGAGCATGAGAAAGGAATGGCAGGCATTAAACAATGAACACACACACACACACACACACAAAATATTTCCTCAGCTCAAAAATGTATTTACTACTGTTGATGAGTTTTGGTAATGCACAGAGGTATTTCAGTAGGCACTTGTAGTCTTTAAAAATGAGGGCAATTTCACTTCCTTTTGACTAACCTATTTAATTCATGTCTTCAGAGCCTTAAAATCTTGCATCATAATTTTTGCAACAAGAAAGAAATCATCTTGTGGTCCAATGAACACAGGGTTTTCTTCTGCCAGTAGTTCATATAATTACCCGTTTCTCCCATCGGAGACTGCAGGCAAAACACTATTACTACCCTAAAAAATCCACCTGTTGATCATTTGGAGAAAGGAAGCTGTAGCTTTGTCAGATGTATCACCAGAAGGAATGCTCTGAGCGGACCAGACTACATACTTTTCATGTACAAGGAAGAAAAACCCCTGAAAATGGTTTCTTCTGAGGTGGAGAAGCGTCATGTTGCCACCTTCTATCACTGCATTCAAGATCTATGACCCAGTTCATCCTACTATAATAGAGAGACAGAGTAGCTAGAACATAAGACAGGAATCAGCTGTAAATGGTAACATTGACTTCCAGCAGGTTTGGCCATACCAAAACAGATATGGAACTCAGAACTCAGTTGTTTTTTAAATCCTAGGTGACTGAAAATCTGGTTTAGTGCTCAGCACCTAGCTGCTGTCTCCCTCTACTCATAATTTAGGAGGCCCAAATTAAAGTAAGTGCCAGAAGCCTACAGAGGTGCTTAACTTCACACAGAGCTTTAAGATTATGGAAAGCCTATTTTAATTTAGCCTTGGTTTTCCCTGTTTCATCTCCCATGTGTTTATGACATCCATGTGGAAAGAAAAAAAAAACCCTAACTCAATGATTTAGGATTTTTTCATTAACATCTGTATAATACAAAACATACAAAAATGATCTTAGTGAGGCCCGCAAGCCATGCTGCCTCCTTCCTTCTGTAAGACCAGGAAGTTAAGTTCTTGAACCATCTTTCTCCCAGGGGCACAGCTGCTACAGGCAGAAATAAGTCTGTATCAGCACAGATATTGCCACATGTTGGCCAAAGCACTGCTCTTAGAAATACTGAACGTACCATGGCAATACTGAATGTACCATACCTTAGCCAGAGAAAGGCCTTCAGCGCACATTTTGCTTTTCCTGCATGAGCTAGACCAAATTGAAAGCATCTCCATCTGTGCTTAAAAAACAAGCTCTCCCCTGCACTTGGAACAATAACCCAAGCAGATGAAGCTACCCTTAGATACAGAAAGTATCCCCTGAGCTCTAGACAAGGACAGCCATTTCTTCTGGCACCCCATCCTCTGTATTATAGGTCTTATTCTGAGGTACTGACAAGAAAAGACACACCAGTGAAAGCTTAAGATCCCATACCATGCACTTAGAAGTTAAACACTGCCAAACCTAATTCATAACGCACATCTCTTCCTCAATACTGCCTTTAATGTCTGATGGATAAAATGCTGAGTTCCATCTTGCTAGAAGATACAGGTTGTTTTTTCTTGAATATTAGTGTGATGTCTTCATGTTACTGTACAAAAGTTTCCTGTCGCGATTCATTACATTTTTACTTCGGCATCTATCTTTAATACACAAAAACACAAATAACGACTGACAGGTTGTAATCTAAGAGAATTACTGAACCATACTTAGAAGAACGTCATCTTTCAAACAAGTTTTAGCTTTGGATTTAGCTTGTCCAAGCACTTTAAAGAGGATTTTTCTCCAGGCAAAATGTTAAAAGCTGTTTTTGAATAGACATATGGCCATACAGTTGCCCGCAATTACTGAATATTTTAGTAGTCTGGTTCAATTTAATTTTTGCAAAATATTTTTAGATGTAAAACTCTAAACCTCAGAAATGAAAGTCAGATAGCAGTGTTGTCTACAAATGTAAAGTGTAATATGCTCCAGTCCTGAAAGACAGTAATTGAAAGTCCTAGTAATGACTGCCATCGCCAAATGAGTATTTTCAGACAGTTTGTCATGGTTCTATGTTTTTTGTTTGTTTGTTTGTTTTTATTTTTGGGTTTCAGTATTCCACATCAAAACATCATGTAGTGTACGGGGCATTAAAGTGTCACTGCCCCAATCCCAGGTACCTATCCCTGTACATTACAGCAGTCATGGGATCTGGCCCTTCCGGGTGGGGGGGGCGCTCTCTTGCTGCCTTGCAGTGGGTGCTGGAGGTGCTTTCCTAGCCGTTCCAACCTTTTCAGGTTTGACTCGGTCCCGGGAACTCTCTCTCTTATCTTGTCTGATTTATTAATCTCAATTTCAATTAAATTGTATATATTGTGTTATCTTGTATTCCAATACTATAGTAAAATAAGTTTTCCTCCATAGATTGTTGCCGCTGCTCTTTTCCTCCCTTCCTTTCTTCCCATTTTTTTTTTGTGGGGCTGGGGTGGGGGGGGAGGGCAGAGGCCTGTCGCCCCTGTCACGGACATAGATTGATCTGGTCAACTCCGTGACAGATTTTTGGCGCCCAACGTGGGGCGACTGCTTTTCAGCTTTTTGAACGAATCTTTTTTTTCTCTCTGCTCTTAGAGAGCTTCGTTAGGGAGCATTATCAGAAGTTCAGGTTTCTGTGCTAGAAAACCTGACCTTGAAAGATTAGGCATACTGCCAGTGTTCTGGGATATTTGTAAACTTTGAGCACTACTTAGTCTGGGTAGTGCCTTTTTTCCTTTTTTTTTTTTTCCCCTCCTCTTGTTAACTTCAATTCATTAACCCTTTTTTAGCAAGCACCAGCGATGAACCCACTCGTTATCGTGGGGGTGCTGGGTAAAGGATTAAAAGCAATGGTGTTAGTCACAACCTACTGGCCAATAATCCATCTCACACTTGTGTGTTTTGGAATTGCATCCGCATATAACTATCTAAGGGCACTGATGGAGACACCTATGTTTTACCTATTTGCAATGTGGTATGATTTGAACTTTGACATCTACATCCCAGAAGGAATGGCTAATTTCACAAACAACTACATCCCAAATGGAATGGCTAATTTCACAAACAGCTACATCCCAAATGGAATAGCTAATTTTACCAACAACACGATGTTCAGACCAGTCTCTGGGTTTTCTTCTCGGTTTGTCAAACGTTTTTTGAATCCTGAATTAATACCCATATTGTTGTTCGCGTCATCAATTTTCCTGAATGTATTCCTATGCATTCGTATTAAGGGAAAGGAGTCTCTTCCAAAACTAGAGAATGATGATTGGCAGGGAATATGGAGAGGTTTAGGAAAGGTTTTAGAAGCATGGGGACCCGCAGTGTCATGGGATTTTACTCTTGAACACCTGTGGGATCCTGAGAAACTAAGCCAGTTTTTGAGTCAGGGACTATGCGGCTTACATAAATCTAAGGAGGTACAACTTATTTGGGGTTTGGCTTGTGCTTACCGTGCCCTATATAATACCATTCTGGAGAGAGAGAGTTTCCGAGCTGAGGTTCAAGCCAAAGGGGAAAATCTCCAAGTCAAATCTAATCAATCACAGGAGACACCAGTAACAATTCCAGTTGCTCCTGTGGAGGGCAGGAAATGGAAACAAGTGTCTTCGCGTCTTGAACGAAAAAGAGAAGAAGAGGAGGAGGAGGAGGAAGATCCAGGCGAGGGGCCCTCCTCAGAACCACCACCATCGCGAAAGGCAAAAGGGAAAACTAAGAGACATGCAGAAGAGAGTGATGAAGAGGAAGTCTCTATTACTACTCGCCGGCCTCTAAAGATGACTGAAATCCAAGGTTCAAGAAAGGAGTTTACACGGCGCCCGAATGAAACTCTTGTTTCCTGGTTGGTTCGCTGTTGGGACAGTGGGGCCCATAGCTTGTCTCTGGATGGTAATGAAGCTCGCCAACTAGGTGCCATTGCCAGAGATCCAGCTATTGATAGAGGAATTAGTCGATGTTCGGATGAGGCTGCCTCCCTCTGGGAACGAGTGTTAATAGCCATGAAGGAAAAGTATCCCTTCAAAAATGGCTTGAAGATTGCGATGAAGAAATGGGATACAGTTGAAAAGGGTATCCAGTATTTGAGGGAAATAGGCATGGTGGAAATGTTGTATGACCCTAACTTTGTTCCTAACCACCCACAACAAAACCGCGACCCTGAAAAGGTGAGGACAACGCCTGAGATATGGCAGAAAATCGTGACAACAGCGCCGGACAAATATGCCGCTACACTAATGTCAGCGTGTGACAGATTCAACGAACAACAGAGAGCGCCCTTAGTTTATGAATTAATTGTTACGCTCCAAAACTACGAACAATTGCTGTCCCCAATTCATTCTGCCGTTGCTGCAATATCAAGAATGACGGAGCAAGTGTCTCAACTGATTAACCGTGACAAACCTGTAGCAGTATCAGAGACACTTGATGAAGATCGGGATAATCAAATGAGTCTATTGAAGGAGATGAAGGAGATGATGAAATGTATGCAAGCCCACCTAACTAAAGACAATGAACCTTCCTTCTCACGTGCACCATCAAAGATCTCAGCTGTTAGAAGCAAATGCTCTCCGGCTCAAGTAAGGAATAATACACCGCGAATTACCTTATGGTATTACCTACGTGACCATGGAGAAGACATGGGGAAGTGGCACGGTCAACCTACTCCTGTACTACGAGCCCGAGTGAAAGAATTACAAAGCAGATCAACCACCAGTGCAGTTGCTCCAGTTACCACAGGTAATGAATAGAGGTGCCCTGCCCTCAGTCAGAGGGGGGAAAGGGATAATAGAGTATATTGGACTGTGTGGATTCGATGGCCTGGCACATCAGAACCACTGAAATATAAGGCCCTGGTGGACACTGGTGCACAGTGCACTCTGATGCCCTCGAGTCACCAAGGGACAGAATCAATCCATATTTCTGGAGTGACCGGGGGCTCTCAAGAATTGACTGTGTTGGAGGCTGAGATAAGCCTCACTGGTAAGGACTGGCAAAAACATCCTATTGTGACGGGCCCAGGGGCTCCATGTATACTAGGTATTGATTATCTCAGAAGGGGGCATTTCAAGGATCCTAAGGGATATCGATGGGCCTTTGGAATAGCTGCTGTGGACACAGACAACATTAAGCAGCTGTCTGTCTTGCCTGGCCTGTCAGAAGATCCATCTGTTGTGGGGCTGCTGCGAGTAAAAGAGCAACACGTACCGATTGCTACAAAAATGGTGCACAGGCGTCAGTACCGCACCAACAGGGATTCTTTGCTCCCCATTCATAAATTAATTCGTCAACTAGAGAGCCAGGGAGTGATCAGCAAAACTCACTCGCCTTTTAACAGCCCCATATGGCCAGTGCGTAAAGCCAGTGGAGAATGGAGGCTGACGGTGGACTACCGTGGCCTGAATGAAGTCACACCCCCACTGAGTGCTGCTGTGCCGGACATGTTAGAACTCCAGTATGAACTGGAGTCAAAAGCGGCCAAATGGTATGCCACCACTGACATTGCTAATGCCTTCTTTTCCATTCCTTTGGCCAAAGAATGTAAGCCACAGTTTGCTTTCACCTGGAGGGGCGTTCAGTATACCTGGAACCGTTTGCCCCAGGGGTGGAAACACAGCCCAACCATTTGCCATGGGTTGATCCAAACTGTATTGGAACAGGGCAGTGCTCCTGAGCACCTGCAGTACATTGAGGACATCATTGTGCGGGGCGATACAGCAGAAGAAGTCTTCACAAAAGGAGAGCGAATGATCCAAATTCTTCTGAGTGCTGGTTTTGCTATTAAGTGAAGCAAAGTGAAAGGACCTGCCCAGGAGATTCAGTTCCTAGGTATAAAGTGGCAAGATGGCCGTCGTCACATCCCGACAGATGTGATCGACAAAATCACTGCTATGTCTCCACCCACTAGCAAAAGAGAGACACAATCTTTTCTGGGTGCAGTGGGCTTTTGGAGAATGCACGTTCCAAACTACAGCCTCATTGTAAGCCCCCTTTATTATGTGACGCGAATGAGAAATGAGTTTACATGGGGCCCTGAGCAGCAGCAGGCTTTTGAACAGATTAAACAGGAGATAGCCCGTGCCGTGGCCCTAGGGCCAGTACGGATGGGACAGGGTATAAAGAACATCCTCTATACTGCTGCTGGAGAGAACGGTCCCACTTGGAGTTTGTGGCAAAGAGCCTCAGGAGAGACCCGAGGCCGACCCCTGGGATTCTGGAGTCGGGAGTACAAAGGGTCTGAAGAGCACTACACTCCAACTGAAAAGGAGATCTTAGCTGCATATGAGGGGGTTCGGGCTGCTTCCGAAGTAGTCGGTACTGAAACACAGCTCCTTCTGGCACCTCGACTGCCAGTGCTGAACTGGATGTTTAAAGGAAAGGTTCCCTCCACCCATCATGCTACTGATGCCACTTGGAGTAAGTGGATTGCACTGATTACACAACGAGCACGGATGGGGAACCTCAGCCGTCCAGGAATCCTAGAGGTCATCATGGACTGGCCTGAAGGTAAAAAGTTTGGAACACCACCAGGAGAAGAAGTATCACGTGCTAAAGAAGCCCCACCATACAATGAACTACCAGAGAATGAAAAGAAATATGCCCTGTTCACAGATGGATCGTGTCGTATTGTGGGAAAGCATCGCAGATGGAAATCTGCTGTGTGGAGCCCCACACGACAAGTTGCAGAGGCCACTGAAGGGAAAGGAGAATCAAGCCAATTTGCAGAGGTAAAGGCTGTCCAACTGGCCTTAGATGTTGCTGAACGGGAGAGGTGGCCAGTACTCTATCTTTACACTGACTCGTGGATGGTAGCGAATGCCTTATGGGGGTGGTTACAGCAGTGGGAGCAAAATAACTGGCAAAGAAGGGGTAAACCTATTTGGGCTGCTGAACTGTAGAAAGACATTGCTGCCCGAACAAAGACTATAGTTGTAAAGGTGCGCCATGTGGATGCTCATGTGCCCAAGAGTCGGGCTACTGAAGAACAGCAAAATAACCATCAGGTAGACCGAGCTGCCAGAATTGAGGTGGCTCAAATAGACCTGGACTGGCAGAACAAGGGTGAATTATTTCTGGCTCGGTGGGCCCATGAGACCTCAGGTCATCAAGGGAGAGATGCAACATACAAATGGGCTAGAGACCGAGGGGTGGACTTAACTATGGATGCCTTTGCACAGGTTATTCATAACTGTGAAACATGTGCCATCATCAAACAAGCCAAGAGGATGAAACCTCTGTGGGAGGAAGGGCGATGGCAAAAGTACAAATATGGGGAGGCATGGCAGGTTGATTATATCACCTTGCCACAATCTCGCAATGGTAAGCATTATGTGCTTACTAGGTGGAGGCAACCACTGGGTGGCTTGAAACATATGCAGTACCCCATGCTACCGCCCGAAACACCATACTGGGTCTCGAGAAACAAGTCCTGTGGCGACATGGCACCCCGGAAAGAATTGAGTCAGATAATGGGACTCATTTCAAAAATTCTCTTGTAAATACTTGGGCCAAAGATCATGGCATTGAGTGGATTTACCATATTCCCTATCATGCACCAGCCTCTGGTAAAATTGAACAATACAATGGATTGTTAAAAACGATGCTAAAAGCACTGGGAGGCGGAACATTTAAGCACTGGGAGAAGCATTTGGCAGAAGCCACCTGGTTAGTCAATACCAGAGGATCTATCAGTCGTGATGGTCCTAACCAATCCAGTTCCCTACATACTGTAGAGGGAGATAAAGTCCCTGTTGTATATGTAAAGAACACGTTAGGAAAAGCAGTTTGGGTTCTTCCAGCTTCTGGAAAGGGCAAACCTCTCCGTGGTACAGTTTTTGCCCAGGGACCAGGATGCACTTGGTGGGTAATGCAAAAGAATGGGGATGTCCAGTGTGTACCACAGGGAAACTTGATGCCAGGGGAGTGTAGTTACTAATTCTATGTATATATATATATATATATATAGCCATGTGTGAGTAATGCATTGTAATCATTTTTTTGTTTGTATATATGTATATATATTTCAAGCATGATGTAACAATGTAGAATAAGGGGTGGAATGTCATGGTTCTATGTTTTTTGTTTGTTTGTTTGTTTTTATTTTTGGGTTTCAGTATTCCACATCAAAACATCATGTAGTGTACGGGGCATTAAAGTGTCACTGCCCCAATCCCAGGTACCTATCCCTGTACATTACAGCAGTCACGGGATCTGGCCCTTCCGGGTGGGGGGGGCGCTCTCTTGCTGCCTTGCAGTGGGTGCTGGAGGGTGCTTTCCTAGCCGTTCCAACCTTTTCAGGTTTGACTCGGTCCCGGGAACTCTCTCTTATCTTGTCTGATTTATTAATCTCAATTTCAATTAAATTGTATATATTGTGTTATCTTGTATTCCAATACTATAGTAAAATAAGTTTTCCTCCATAGATTGTTGCCGCTGCTCTTTTCCTCCCTTCCTTTCTTCCCATTTTTTTTTTGTGGGGCTGGGGTGGGGGGGGAGGGCAGAGGCCTGTCGCCCCTGTCACGGACATAGATTGATCTAGTCAACTCCGTGACACAGTTATATGTTGGTTGCCTGACATAACATTCCCTTCCCCTGCGCTCAGAATAAGGAAAGGATTCAGTCGGAGATCGCTGTGAAAGAAGACAGTAACTTTCCTTCAGCAATGAGCAGAATGTGTTACGGGATCCCTCTTGCAAGATCGAGGCCCTAGTCATGATCCATATGGTGTGAAAGTCATGGCAACAGTTTCACCATTTGGGCTAAATATCAACCTGAAAAATGCTTTTGACAAACCAGCCTCTGGCTGCAGTAGGAAGGACAGGGAGCTTATTCAGCCTCTGCTTGCTACGTATGTTTTTCACGAACACATGGAAAACTGAACTCTGAGACAGAAAGCAGTTTATTTTGCTAGAAGGTATCCTCACTGCAATCCCTTTGCACCTTTCCCATTAGAGTCAACTAATCTATTCACAGACAAGTGAAGAGACGGACAGCTTCAAGTGGATGTTAGTGATATTAAAGAAGTTTACAGTGAATACAAATATAAAATTAGAAAGAAAAAAAGATGTTTATAATAACTCTTTTATAAAACCATCTTTTACAATTGGCAATACGTATGAACTAATTTTAGGAAGCTAAACACTTGTCATTTTGTGTTCCAGACACAAATACCATTTAGGAATTCAGTTTAACATATCTCATGAAACAACCAACCTCAGAAACGCTGACTCATGAGATTGAGGTTATGGGAAGTACCAAGAAGAAGAAATCAATCTCACTTCCATTTACACGTTTGTCTCCTTCTATTTTTACATTCTCCTTCTCTTGGCTCATCGACTTTAATCTGGGACCTGACTGATCAAATGTTATGCCTCGTATCTTCATTGTGAGGTTAATGGATATTGCACTACAGTATACGGCATCGATCGACAGTAATCAATGACTGAGAACTGCTACATAACCATGGGAAATGTACCTTTTTTTTGCCTGCAGCACATCAATAACACATTTTACACAGCAAACCAAACACTCCACTGTACTATCCAAAGAGAACCTTGCCCTGTAACTCTCAGAACTATTTCTACTTAGATACAGTGCTTGGGTGAAAAGTCTCCTCACCTGCACTAAAATAGGATTGTTTATTTTCTTGGTGGTGGTGGTTTTTAAAAATTTTTTTTGTTTTAACTTCCCCACGTTTATTTGCAATAGTTGTATTCTTGCTTATTTTACATCTACAGAGACTGTTGTGTTCTGTTTTTTATTGTATAGATTGTCCAATACAGTAATAAGAGGAAAAGGTATGTATTTTGTAGACTAAATGGCAATAGTTTCACATATGCAACTATTCCCTCTTTTTTTTTTTTTCGTTTGTTTGTTTGATTCTGTTAGGCTTTTCATTACTCATGTCATCTCTGCATTTACTATTACTTAATGCTTAATGTTGAATAGGTGTCTTGATTATGACACTTAAGATTAATAACTGGCTGGAAGCTAAAAGCAAAGAAACTATCTGAAGTTCCTGAATTCCTAAGCAATGAGTCCATAGCATTAGAAAGGGTGAAGAAAACATGGCAGCATTCTATTATAGATACAATACCAGTCTGGGTCTGAGCCAGCTGATGTCTATGACAAGGGTCACCTGTGAGGCATACAAGAGTCTTGCTTCATTGACATAACACCACACGATCAGAGAACAGAAATCAGGGTCATGAAGTGGAGATAAAGGGCAGATGTAGGCCCAAGTTAGGCACTTCTGTGCAACTAGGACATGGCCCTCGGGTACATTGGGCCTGAAACTGAGCAGCATTCTCAGATTCCATGCTTGGGATCTAAAGAATGACTTAGGAATCAAAGAGAGAAAGGCTGAGAGAAATTTCTCAAGAAATCTAGGCGGAGTCACTTCCCTGCTCCCAGGAGGATCACAAATCAAAGCTGGTATGTATTTCCTCAGCCAGTGAAAAATTTTCAAAGCTAGATGTGACACCTTCTTTAGGTTACATATTCCTCAAATCTAACCAAAATTACCAGGGTTGCAAATGGCATTTTTTTCAATCCTCAGTGGAAAAGCAGAATAATTAACCACTCTTGTGTATTAGAATACAGTTTATTCTCTTTTACAGACGGAGATTTGCCAAGCTCAATTTCTGTAATTAGCACTTTGAGTTGCTCACTTGTAGCAATCTCTCCAGCTCCAGCTGGCTTCCAAGCACACACTTCCAGCTTCACCCTTTGCTCTCACATGAAGACAGCAATGGGCAAGCAGGATCTTCTGGTATAGCAGGAAAAGGCAGCTGGATATTAATTCTATCCTTTCACAGGAAACTGTGAATTCTTGTTTTACTTAAACATACTCTAATCCTGCAATTTTTATCAAGTTTTTTTGCTACATTTTTTCACTTGCTTTCCAACTGATTATCTCCAGTTTGTCTACATATTTCTTTATCACATATAAAACTCACTGAAAAATTCAGGCCAGGTGTTTATCACAGTAGAACTGGACAAAATAATTAACTGTCATCCTCTCATATACAATATCATAAGTAATTAGTGCCAGAATGACATATTCACATTTCAATATTTTGTCACATCAGTGACTCACATTCATTTTCTAATTTGCAGATACACTTTCTATCTGAATTATTCCCCACTTTCTATCATAGAATTATATTTTCATCCCCGACTATATTGGGTTGTGCTCCTTTTGATTCTTTTATTTTGATTTCTGAACAGCTTGCCAGCTTGCTCAGACTTCTTTTGAATTTAGTTCTAGCTCAATCTGCCTAATGATGTACTAAAAAGTTTGCAGATGATACCAACTCCATAAATCAAACTTTTCAGATTCCTAAACCAATTCTCAACTGAAAAACACCTTTTTTATTTCATTTTTGAATATACAGCAATTCTGCACACACCAAAACTTTAAAGTGCCTGTGACGAAAAAAGAAGGACTATTTAGCTGATGGTTCTACTCAGCTGTAATCTTCTATTTTCTCCTCGTTATTTGTTTCTTTAGTTCTCATGTGACATAGACAAAACATTAAAATTCAACTCTTACGGGCATGGAAACATAAGGACAAAAACCTTCAAGGCACATTGGGTTAACCTTTAAAATTAAAGTGCGAGCTAACAACTGTAAGTCATTTCATCGAGTTCATTTTCATTAATCTAAACCAAATCTATCCTGTTGCGCATTCTAGCAGTGTGCAGTGGTGCACATTAGAAGCAAAACGTGTCTGAAACACTAGTGTACTAACACAGTACTGCTGAGGAGTTGCTGAGATCAACAGCTAAACTTCAAAGTCCAGGTAACTTTTCCATTTGAAAGGCCACTGTCAGCTATATACTTTGATATAAGAAAAGCCAAGTGCCTGTTAATAAGGGTTTGCTCTATTTTGTGCCATGATTATGGTGAAATTCTGGAATGAAAATATGCAGATTTCATCTGATTCTATTTTATAATGCTGAGTGCATTTCTCTATGCCCATCATTGTCGTCTCGTGTGTGCACATGTGCCCGTTTCACTGCCATCTTTACTTCTGTAAAGACATTTACATGACTCTTTTCATACAATTTAAGAACCTTATTGGTGGATTAGTTGGAACTGTTGGAGGCATTGGTGACTGCAGCCACAAACTGTCTTTCTTCTCTTCTGCAGATGTCATATATGTCATCCCATATGACATACATTTTACTGACACAGTTTAAGTTTTATTTGGTAAACAAACCATACAGTGCCAGTTGAGTCCGGTGATTTACATTATGTAAAAACAGAACATCTTAAGCAACACATGTGCAATAAAAGCAAACAGATGTTTGCAGTCTAAGCACTGCACTAATAGTGGTGGTATGGCAACGTATCAAAGGCAAAACACGACGTATCCAGAATTGCCCACTGGAGTGTTAAAGCACAGCTGCATAACTTTGAAACAACAACCAATAGGATATCCCAAACCGCTCTGTGGCATGCTGCCATACTTAAGGTAAGAATTTGTAATTAACTGCTAATACCTAAACTCCTCAACTAAAACGGTGTGGAATTTCTTGCGAATGAGACAACAAAGATATGAACCATGTAGTAAAGCCATTGCTTGTTTTACAGCATTAACATAGCAGGGACACAACTGTTGTTTCATACCTAGAGGAATTAAATGTGCCCTAAAAAATCTACTTCAGGAGGCCTGAGGTTTCATATGGAATTTTCCAGGCTGGGCAGCTACAAAGCAGAAATGTTAGAAACGCAGCAGCAGGAGCCCATGCATTGCTGGAAGAGCACGGGAGACAAGTTGTGACACTTACAGGCTGACATCCTATCAGCTCTGTAATCCCATGCATTAGAAACAGTGCTGTTGTCAGCCTGTTGGAATGGCTGAAGTTATGCACAAGGTGTCAAAAATGTCATTTTGCTCATGCCATTGAATGTAAACTTCACTAAATCCTAAATGGAGCTGAAGTTATGTACAACTTCATAGAAAGACATCTAACAAAAGCAATGGCTCTTCCTAAATCTGACATCCAGAGGACCAATGGCAAAACTGCCACTGAGTGAAAGTAACACAGGAAAAAGATGAAATTGAACATCCAGTGCTAGAAGGAGTTTTACAAAATCTTGTAAAAAAATGAATTGTTCAAGGAAAATGCTACAAGTGTTAACTGACATAGGTAAAAGCCATAACCTGTAGTTTCACCCTATGGACACAGTATCACATGAGAATAATACCTTTTTTTACTAACAAATTGAGCAGAGAATTTAGGAACATATGAATCTGAGTATGCATTAAAATCCTAGACGAAGATACGTTGGGAAACATGTATCTGTTTATGTATAGATATTCGACTTCAAGTATGTCCACAAATATTTTGCTGAGCATATAATATACATATCATGCATTTAATAAAATGGAACTGCACAAGATACACCAAGAAGCATCTCTGTACCCCCTCAGCTATCTGCTACATCATCAAAAATGAGATTCCATGCCAGTATTTTTAATGAAAGAAAAAAACCCAACAAAAACAGTAAGGAAATATTTTCTAAGAAGTTGGTAAACTCAAGATTCTAAAACAAGTTGCATATTTTCAATGCCTTCCTATATGAGTCTATAAAGTAGTTTGTATTCCAAAACTGTAATTTTGATAAGTAGTTCTGAAGTATAACTTGGAAATAACACAGAAACAAATGAATTCAAAACACAAGCCTGCAGAAAGCAGACTGTTAGACTGTTTTTGAGATAACACAAGACTGGAGAATCTGGGGAGTTTAATCCTCAGCCCAGTAGTTTTCTGAACTTTTCAGACTGAATAAACATACAAGAAGTATGAGAAAACTGCAGTTCCACATCTTTATCACAGATTTGTCATGCTTTATGTTTCTCAACCCTTTTTAATTAAAATACTTCCATTTTTTGTTTCCTAAACAATTCAGTTACACATTAGTGAATAAATACACAGATGCTGCAGACTTCATTTTTCAATCCAGGATCCAGCTCAACATCCTCTGATCTGACAAAGCGCAGCTTTACACTGCCCAGCTTTTAGCCTCCCAAGCTAAAAGCATTCACATGGCTCCCAGGAACCCACGTGCACAGAAGCTGCAATATGAGGCTATGCTAAAGGCTTCTAACTGGTAACACAGTGTCTCAATTTTAGGTTGTGGTTGCAGACTGTGGTCATCCTACTTTATCCTCAAACTCGGTGGCACAGCGGAGACAAGCCAGATGCTGGGGAAAGAGGACAGCAGCTGGTCTAGATAAAGCAGGTCAGATTTGGAATTATGTTTTTAACTTTAAACTCCAGATACATCTACTCATAGTTGGAACAAGAGGGAGACAGAAGTAAATGTCACACAACACGCACCTCTTCTGGATCATGGGATCTCTAGATAGAAAAATTAGGCAGATGTATCAGGCTGCCCTTCCTATGCTGCCTTATCATTGGTCTTCAAAGCAAAGATTTAAGTGCATGCAAAATAATTAATGCTACAGAAGAACAGCTCACACCTCACTCTGGACTTCCATCTCCTCCTTGCATTATTCCCAGATTCCTTCCATACAGCTCCTAAACTGCGGAGGGCAGTTTTCACTTAGACATGTGTTTCAGGGGAAATAAGGAATTTCCCAAGGTCACTTTAGGGCAGTGAAATCACACATGCCATATAAAAAACTTGCACTGTAGAATGATAGCATAATGGGGTGGTAAAGCCTTTAACAAAACCCTAAAGAGAGCATGCAACTAATACAGCATGGTCATTTGTTATTTCTAGCTCTCCAGTTACACCTTTGAAAACCAGTGTTTCTTTTTATTGGAAAAATGATAAGAGGTATCAGAAAAAAAGCATGATGTGTCTAGCTTCCTCTTGCCAATGTGTAGGGTCACTCAGCTTCAAATTGCACACAAGTCAGAAAAAGAAAATAAATACATGCAGTGATTGTTCTGTTTAAGTCTAGAAATCATATAAACCATTTTTCTATTTGTAGGACGAACAGGTTATAAAATGTAAAAAATGTTAAGACGTTTACAATTTTCACTTCTAAACAACAACAACAAAAAAGTAATAACGTATGCTAAATACATCAAGCATTCACTCTTTTGAAAGCAACAAATGGGTGAAACTTCTCGTGAATTTAACCTATCTTATAATAGAGACAAAAAAAAAAATGGATTTGGTCCAAGTAATCAAAGGTTGACATAGCCAGAAATAATTCGGTGCTTCTTACCTCAGGCATACAAACAAAAATTCCAGTTCAGTCATGCATTAAACTTCAGACTGTCACATTCAAATATTTCTGTTTCACTTCAGTCTCGTCTCAGTTACACAACTAAGGACGGTACTACAGCCTTATGCACAAACTTGCTGCACCTTTGCCTAGGTTCAGAGTATTCATTTCCAAACTATGCAGTCCAGTATAACACCATTGCTGCACTGTGAACTACTAAAATTGATATCAAATGACCCTTGATTAAATGAAAAATTAATCTTTAAATGGGGTTATAATGAATGCTAGCCCCTGAATGCTAGCCCTTTTTCTTAATTAGTGGATGAAACACATCACCTACTAACATGCACATGAGACAAATGTCTAGGGCAGAGAATCATTTGCCAGAGCTCAGGAAGGAGAGGAGTCATTGTAAAACCCAGCCATATCTACTGGATTTTGTTGTGATTTCAGATAATACACGAGATCTATCCTTCACTTTAAGTTGCTTCATCTACTTCGGAATTCTCTTCTTACAGTAAACAAGGTTAAATTTTTTTCTGGGACGTATCTCCCAGCCATATATCCTGGTCAGAGAAGGACTTGCTTTTTGTGCATCCTAGCCAATGAAAACTCATTCAATACCACACTTGCAGCACAAAGTTAAATATATATATATATGTATATATATAAACCAATAGCGCAGATGCTAGTTCTTGGTAGGTCCGGGTGTGATAGTGCAGGCTTTGCAGCTGCCCCATTAAACATGCTTTGGGTGGCAGAGAAGGGTACAAGAAAACTTGTGGTGAAGAGCATGAGTGCCCATAGTGCCTCCCATCTCTCTGGAAGAGCCTGCAGTTGGGACCAGCCCCAGGATGGCCACACAGATGGCTGCTCAGGTCACAGAATCACTGAGGCTAGAAATGACTTCCTAGTTTATCCAGCCCAATCATCCACTTATCACCAATAGTCCTCACAAAGCCATGTCCCTCAACTCAATGTGTAAATGCTCCTTGAATATCTCCAGGGTCAGTGACTCTACCACCTTTCTGGGCTGTCCACTCTTTTGAAAAAGTAGTATTTCCTAACATCCAGCCCGAATCTCCTTCTGCACAACTTGAGGCCATTCCCTTTAGTCCTCTCACTAGTTACAAAAGAGAAGCGGCTGTCCACCAGCTCACTACAACCTCCCTTCAGGTAGTTATAGAGAGCAATAAGGTCTCCCCTGAGCCTTCTCTTCTCCAGACTGAATAATCCCAACTCTTCATAAGGCCTGAGCTCCAGACCCCAGATCTTGGGCTAGAGTAAGCTCGTGCCAGTCCAGAAGATTCTGTGCAGGCTTTGAATCAGAGTTCTATCTCACTTCACACTGGGAAGCCAAAAGATCATGAACAGCTGTAGCACAGCTACACACCAAACGAATGGGGGCAATGTAATTTACTAGATAGACTGGGGAAAAGATGATTAAAGAATAAGTTTATCTAGTGTCTTATCCTGCCACAATTCATAACTTAATTACTAACAACCCTGCTAAAGTCTATCCTCTGTACTCCCACTCAATTCACATTAATAAAGGTTATATTGCCCAGAGATATGGTGGATGCCACTTCCATGGAGACACTCAAGGTCAGGTTGGACTGGGCACTGCGCAACCTAATCTAGCTGTAGGTGTCCCTATTCATTGCAGAGGAGTTGCACTAGGTAGCCTTTAAGGACCCCTTTCAACTCAAATGATTCTATGATTGTATGATATGAACTGAAAATCAAAAGGATGAAAAGTGATACAAAGGATCTGTATGGTTCTGGTCCACCAGTCCTGTATTTGCTGTACTGCCTTCCACTAAGACCAAAGATGTTTCAGGACAACAAACTCACTAGCTGTAGTTATGAGGCACTGTCTAGTGTTTAAATTCTTTGCTATGGTGATGCTCTTATAAAACGCTCTACTGAAACCACAGTCGTGTGTCATTCCCCTTGATAAGCATTCAAAGTCAGGAATTTAGAATTGTCTTACACATAAGTGAATGAGAATACACATCAACACAAGTGAATTACAATCCTGATGCCTCCTTAGTAATGTTGCATTACAAACTCCAAGTAGACATTCACTCATAAAAATTTAAAAAATCTATAAGGAAGAGAGTTTTTTAACAACAATAACCTTCACTCTAAGCTTTTAAGCCCTTAGCTGTAAAACTGTACTTTCATACTTTGGCTCCCAGGAGAGATATGCCTGTAACTCCCATAACCAGCACATTATCATGCATGCAACCACTTAAATATGATAAACAATGAAAATTAGTGAAAAGCGGTGAAAAGCAGTGTTACGTCTACCAATTGCTAAGATCAGAAAATCATTCTGAAATTAAACTTCACCTGTTGCTGAATAGTTCTGTGTGGTTTTTCCTTGGAAGGCGCTTCTCAGAGAAATAACTCAAAGTATTCTTTCATTCCTATCTTTTATACCGTAACTGCACAAAACTTGAGTGAGCTGCTGCAGTTCACGTGCTGATGCTAGCACTAACTGCACTGAAGGACTGCACAGCAGCATTCTTCCAACTAGAAAGATGTTTGAGATAAGTTTTTTGCTTGACTTTTTATTATGTCTTCACCAAAATCTACAAGGAACAAACTTTTCCCCCCCTTCTTTCTCTCTCTCTGTCAGGATTTTACACAGAACCTCCTGTAAAGGTTATCAGAATGTGTAAATATTTCCCAGGCAACACATCCTTGTTGTGAACTGGGGTAATCTCTACTGTAGAAGAACAAGTTTCACTCACATTTCTTAGAATAGTACCTGCAGTTTATTTAACTCACTGAAAAAGCTGTATTGCTGCAGGAACTCCCTGTATTCCAGCAAATGGAGCCCAGCTATACTGACTGGCTGCATTCACACACATCGCAATAAAGAACACTGAGATCCCGGAAGGGCTAAAGGAGCGCACCTTTCACAAAAGGTGTGTTTCACACTATAAAGTGAAGGACTGCTTTCCAGACGTGACAGGATCATAAAATTCTGCATTTGCAGAGGTTCGTAGAGTTAAGCATCTCATCCTCATTTCCAGTCTCACATCTGCTTTCCATCAGAGATAAAAAAGTTTGATAATCTCCCCAGTAAAAAGAAGGTGTACATGAATTAGAAGCACACGGAACGTCAGATAAGTGAAAGTTGTGCACACAGATGTTGCTGCAAACAAGAAGCACACTTTTGCTTCGCAGCCTCTGTAAAACCCAACAAGCCATTTCAGGAGGGAGCAGCAGTTGTGGGAACAAGTCTCGCTGGCAGCCCCTGAGCCTCTTCATTCTCTACCAGCACCACCACCCTCCCGCCACAGTGCTCCGTGCCGACATACCTGCCTCTCCATTTTTGCTCCCCTGGCTCTTTTTCTCTTCGTTTTGAAGTTAAAGAAAGAGGGATAGTCCTTCCCAGCGCAGCCCTGCTGCCGGTGCTTTTGCTGCTGCTGCTGCTACTGCTGCTGTTGTAGCTGTTGCTGTTGCTGCTGCTGCCGCTGCTGCCAAGCCCTGTCCAGCCCGCGCAGTGCCGCTCGCAGGGCGCGGAGCGCTCCCCAGCCCCAGCCCCACTGCCTGGCAGGTTTCCTTATATAGGTGAACGCTAATTGCATTCCTAGTGGAAGAGGCTAGCCGGGAGAGAGCTTAACTTGGTTAACTCCACGAATACCAAATGGGACTGCCTGCCTGAAGTTTGCTTGAGTAACACTTCAGTGTCTTCAGAGGGGAGAATGGGTTCCTTGCTGCAGTTTAGCACCTATGAAGCGATTCCATTTCTTACAGCTATAGTAATATTGAGTGCTATGTCACCGTTACATTAAACACTTGATATTTTTACAGGACACCTACTTTAGCCTATACATTTTACTCCAAGAAAAGCACACAAAAGTTCACAAAGGTAACCAGGCATGCATGTTCTGATAGCATTCAAACAATTCCAATTCTATCAGTTTTCTACATGGAAAGGCTGCCATACATCAAATGTTACGTGAAAAAGGGTTGCAACACTGCTGTCTATGGGGAAAAAAAAAAGAAAAAAGAAAAAAAAAAGCAGTACAAGACAAAGTTGTTTACTGTTTTCTACTGCCTTTTCTATACAATGTAATAGCTAAGCTTCTGGTGATAGATCTGACTGTGTCAGAGAGGTGTGATTGTGATACATTAACAGACACACCCATCCACGCAGATATATGAGTAGGGTGCATACCCAGAGGAAGCACACACCGCACTCCGCAGAGCAGTGATATGCTTGACTCCTCTTGCCCACCCACTACTCACTAAACCCTTCTGCAAACACAACTCAAATGTCTTCAAGAAGAAATTAATTAATCATGGAGAAAATCATGCTGCTTGTTTCCCTTTATACTACTCACTCAAGATTCCCCTATTCATTATGGCCCTCCTTATACGAGCCGCAACACTGACATATGCAGAGAGGGACAGAGAGCAAAAACCATGGAGACAAAAAGGAACAAATAAAACAAAGGATGGATGAAACCAAAACAAGAAATAAGAGTTAAAAGATTTGATCAAATGATGAAAGGCTGGTGTTTAAAAACAGTACATTGAACTCTAAAGCATATATATTTTTTTTTCTTCTTTCATTTGTTCCTTCAGATGTATCACTTATAACATTAGACAGAAAAAAGACAATCTGCTTCCTGATGCCCTCTGGAAGGCTAGGAAGAACCACCCAAATGCTGGAAATTATCATTACCCAGTAGACTAGAACTTTTCTTATCCCCATGTAATATATGTCTTAGAGATCATCAAATAATATACAGGGCAGAAAAGCTATTCCTAATGACCATTTCTAATGGTTTCAATACTTCTTTCATTATAATTTTCCTCTCCCCTGAGGCATAAACATTCAACCTCTTGATACTGCAGGAGCTTGGCTTATAAGTGGAGGAAAATGAAAAACAATACCAATAAAAGCTGTAAGACTCAATAAATATATCTAAAATAGTCTCCCTATACAGTACATAGGGAATCGAGAATACGTGACCAGGGGCATGGTGTAATGGTCTTCATGGGACTCTTTCAGGACACATAACTCACTTGTGGCTTCACAGTATAGGAATATGTCAGCCCTGCCAAGTTATGACAAAGCATGTGCAGTGGACTGTACAGCCTTGTATTCCCTTAACACCAGAAAGCTTGTGACCAGTTCCTGACTGAGTATCAGTTTTTCACATGAACCAAGCAATTAAAATCCACCAGATTCCCAAAAATGCAAAAATAATGAAAGGCTAAAAGGGCAAAATAGATAATGCCAAAATAGATGTCACTTCAAGTACAGCTGATATCTGTTCTTAGGTTAGACCTTTTTCTGTTGCCCAACTCAGAGCCCACAACAACTTCACATTCATTTATCCAAAACTGCTCTCTCTCAATCAAGGATTTTCCTGCTGCTTCTTCAATGCAGGCATAACTACTTTATTTTCCCTATCTAAAACTCAACTAGGTATCACATTCTGCACCTGACAACTCCCTTCACCTGTCTCAACATAATATTGTGAATCAGTTTGGGGTCTTACAGACAGGCACAATGCCTCATGCTTTAGGGAGAAGGGTGATTGTGTAATTGAAACAATCATCGTTAAATGAATTTTTGTCCTGCATCCCATGTATTTCTGCAGAAGACTGGAAAAAAAAATGACTGAATTGGAAAATCCTAATTGAGTAAAGAGGGGTGATCCAGAGCAGGTGGCAGGAGAGGCAGAGGAGGACCACGTGTTCTCTTGCTTGTCTGGAAGGCAGCATACAGCAGCTTGTTGACACACTTTCCCTAGCACTTCTGAGGGAGTCACAGCTTGGCGACAGTGATCTTCCCTGTCCCAGTGATTTCATTTTACCTGACTATGAAAGGGAGTTACTGAGAAACATACTGAAAATCAGAGCACAGTCAGCCTAAGCTATTCTGCAGTTTCTAGAAGAGAAACTCTACAGTGTCTTACACCAAAGATAAGGATGGCCCGATAGCAGTGCAACTCTCTTGACTGACCATAAAGAGGTGACTACAGCTCTCCAGTTACATTCCTTAAACTGGGAGGGGTGGCTGCTGGCCAAAATCATACAAAAGTAAGTTACATGACTAAGAAAATGTTGATCAAAATGGCTAGTATGCAAATTATTTTGACTGAAAGAACATTATTTATGGGTGTCACTTATGAATTAGTTTGATCCTTAGTTTTACGTAGTTTTACGTAGTTTACTATGGCAGGCAAAACCACTGTTTGAATCTAACCATATACAAAAAGACATCAAAATCTAAGGGAAGAGAGAAAAGGACAAGCAAAGTTTTACATTCAGGGAGTTCTGACTGTTAGAAGGAAAATGCCTCATGCTTTAGCGACTGATCTCCAAACCACGGTTATCAGCAGATAAAAAACATGAAAATTTTCCCCAAGTCCTACGTATGCTACCTGTGTGAGATATAACAACTTTACTTAAAAGAGAGGTTTGCAGTAAAGTATTATTTTTTCTCAAATGTAAATTAAAAAAAAATTAAAATCCTACACTTTCAGTTCATGCCTCTGCTGAAGCATTAAAAGCAGTTAATTATGGTAAGTCTTCATAGGTCCTTTTTACTTTTGTGAAGTATTTTTATAAAAAAAAGAAAGGATATATATATGCATATAATGAGGTAATCCAGTTAATTCCTAAAGCTGAGAGTAATCTTGGCGTATTACTTTCATCTACTTTGCTATCACAAATGCATTATCTAAAGCAGATCCTAAGAGAACATTGATTGCCTTCTAACCAATCTCTTCTATTCTTCAGAAAGAGCTCTAGTAGTTCTGAGTCTGCATTCAGAGTTTGAGGACACTAGAAAAGCTCTGAGCAGATATCTAAAGCACATTATTTTTAATGTTACACCCTTAAAAGATTCACTAGAAATGAATGCAGCTCATGACAATGTGTTACTTTCTTTGTTGCAGGGCTCCATGTTATCTTTGGCAAAAGCTCAGCATTCAAGTAACCGCTCTCATTCAGGGTGTCATTAGCTTGTTTCCGGTGCACAATTCATATAAACGGTTTACTGAGGTTAGTTCAGTTCCTGCTTTTAGATAGTAACTATTTGTTAGCCCAGCGACCTTTGTCCAGTACAGCAGCAGTCCCAGACAGGATCTGGTAACTGATCAGAGTTCTGCTGTGTTCCTCTTGACTTCCACTTCTGTACCTCACTGGCCATATTTTCTTTATCACCGAGGATGGCTTGTAAGAAACAATTTTTATTTATTTCTCTTATGCGTTTTTATAAAAGGCTGATGGATTTTCCTTTTTGTATTTCTGCCCATTTTTAAAATATACAGTCCTGCTGCTGTTTACATTGCTATACTAGAAATGGAAATCTAGTATAAATTCCCATGGTGAATTTGGATTCAATGGAATAGATAAGTGCAATACACTCAGAAATATATTTCCTATTAAACAAACAATTTGGCCCCTAATCTTGTCATGTATGTCTAAATAACTGCCTTGACTTTTTTTCCTTATTAAAAGCTAAGGGAAACACAGCAGATTCAGTCTGCTTTTACTGAATACTTACCTGATGACAAGATTGCTTTCTGAAGTTCTTTGTGGACTGAAATCATGCACACTTGAGCAGCTCAGTGAACTGATGAAATGTAGCCAGGTGAGTTTAAAATAACAGGGATCTCTCAAGTTTCATTGCAAAACTGCTGCCCCACAGTTTCCTGAATTAAGCTGTTAATTCATTCTTGAAGTTGTGATTCTTTCAATTCAATGGCAGCACTTCCTTTCACTTTAATATTGACATGATTTCATACTTCATCTTGGTATCTGCCTCATTATATCTTCTGTTTCCCTTAGAGATGTGCACCATCGAGCATCCCACAATGCATGCTCTGTTCTTGTGGCCTGCAGCAAGATCATTTCTTCAATAGCTCATTGTTTGTTCTCAGCTTCATTACCCAGTCCTCAAATCAAGCAGCATGAGTGGCAGAGTGGCAGCAGTAAGCACCTTACAAATAAGATAGATTCAGTTCTAACAGTCTCCATTTAACATACAAGTCACCTCAGAGATGTACGGTTGCACACTGCATCTCTTTCCATATCAGAAGATTTTCTAGCTTAAAGATCTGAAAGTCCAAATATATTACCAACTTTCCAACTCTGTTAGTGTTATTTCTGCACTGCTGTGAAAATCTTGTATACACACAAACTGAAAATTTTGCATTAAGAGATGCTGTGGTATTCTGAACAGATGCATTAAAAAAAAAAATTGTACTCGAGGTTTTGGTCTAGCGTCTAAAAAAGATGCAAAGAAAATGCTCTAATCTAGAGCAGAGATTTCTCTGAGCAAGCAGGGGAAATATACTGAATTTGGTTGGGATGGAGTTAACTGTCATAGTACAGCCTAGATAGCTCTGTATTTTGGATTTGTGGCTAAAAAAGTGTTGATAATGTGTTAATGTTTTGGATAGTGCTGAGCAGTGCTTGGCGCACAGTAGTTCTTCTTGCTGCCTCATCCCTTTGGTGAGTAGGGAACAGTCAAGAAATGGAGAGAGGACATAGTCAGGACAACATGCCCAAAATGGCCAAAGAGATATTCCATGTCAATATTATATAATATGCTCTGCAGTAAAAAGGTAGACAAAGAAAGGAAAAGGTGGGATCCTCCCAGGTGACTGGGGGCTGGAAGCTTGCTGCCTAAGGCAGTGGTGAGTGATTTCCTTTGCTGCACTTTTTTTCCAGAAGATATCTCAGAGTGGCCTGTGAAAACGTCTCATCTCAAGGTAAAGTCAAATTGATGCACTAAATTACCTTTAGCAGTGGTCCACTGAAGTGATTTGACTTCACCTGAAAATTCATTAGAAGAATCTATATGGCAACCATGAGTCTGAGAAGCAGCTGAAGTTTGTAGCTGCCTTTCAGCCACCTGTTCTCTGACTACAATTGGCAATGCAAAGACACATCAGACCAAACCATACAACTCCCTGATAGCAGACAAACTAAAAACAAACATGGGACCGAGTGCTATAGACACAACAGTAATTTATATGCTTAGCTAAAAGTAGGCACGAGGTTTTGATATGCTTTTCTACCATTTTATGCTATTTTCTTTCCAGCTTATGCAAAATAAAATTAATCTTAGAACCTATATCCATCCAAGATTCAGGCCATAAATGAAAATACACAAGAAAGAAGAAACTAAAAGGTTAAGGCACTCGGGAGCGGGTTTCATGTACTGTACACAGCTGAACATGTACTTTATCAGGGGAACACAAGCTGTACGGATCAGTTAACTTTATGATACACTTTTACTTTTTACTATTTCCTGATCTGGTGTTCAATTTTACAACCTTAATGCAAGTTACTTCACTAATAAAGCATTTCTTATAAAGTTTGACCATATTACTTAACCTTTGCACAGGAACAAAGATGTCAAAACATGTTAAAGGCTAATGTCTAAGGGTATTATGTCGGCCCTCGGGAAACAAATTGAGCTTTCCTCTGCGACGCTGTTTCAAAATTCATCATTAAAAGCTATGTAATACAACAAGTTACTATCTTTAACCTTGCAACACGTGTTCTTCAGATTTCAGAAATGTGCTTACACAAAACAAGAGTTTTATGTTTCCATTAAATACATTTAAAACTCAAGGTTGCGCTATTAGCTGGAGCAATTAGCACAAGATCCAGCAAAAAAAGCTATTTGGTCCTGAAGAGTTTAAATGCTTTATCTGGAAAAGTTAATGAAATATTTACAGTGTTGTTATTAACTAAGATTAGAAGTGGGTTCAAATGGCATTTGGAAAATAAATCAGACAATTAAAGAGCTTCTCAAGAACTGTGGAAACTCTTTAGGGTCCAGGGAAAGAACACTCAGAATGCCTATACAAAGAAAGACATTTTGAAAACACCTAATTTCTAGTACCATAGGACTTCAGACTGCAGAAACTGCCTTCATGTCGACATCGAAACTAGGGTTTGTAACAACCATGATGCCTAATGCTCATGAGCTGTGCCTTAAGCTTTCACTTAAAGTCCTTTCAAGATGTCTAATTGCAGCACCTTTCATATTCAGCATATTGTGCCAATGGTGAGGCTATTAGAAATGTTCCTTAATATTTTAACTGATGCAACTGTCAGATCAGTTAAATCAGTAAAGTGATTTCGAGCTACTTGGAGGAGAAGGGTGATTGTGTAATTGAAACAATCATCGTTAAATGAATTTTTGTCCTGCATCCCATGTATTTCTGCAGAAGACTGGAAAAAAAAATGACTGAATTGGAAAATCCTAATTGAGTAAAGAGGGGTGATCCAGAGCAGGTGGCAGGAGAGGCAGAGGAGGACCACGTGTTCTCTTGCTTGTCTGGAAGGCAGCATACAGCAGCTTGTTGACACACTTTCCCTAGCACTTCTGAGGGAGTCACAGCTTGGCGACAGTGATCTTCCCTGTCCCAGTGATTTCATTTTACCTGACTATGAAAGGGAGTTACTGAGAAACATACTGAAAATCAGAGCACAGTCAGCCTAAGCTATTCTGCAGTTTCTAGAAGAGAAACTCTACAGTGTCTTACACCAAAGATAAGGATGGCCCGATAGCAGTGCAACTCTCTTGACTGACCATAAAGAGGTGACTACAGCTCTCCAGTTACATTCCTTAAACTGGGAGGGGTGGCTGCTGGCCAAAATCATACAAAAGTAAGTTACATGACTAAGAAAATGTTGATCAAAATGGCTAGTATGCAAATTATTTTGACTGAAAGAACATTATTTATGGGTGTCACTTATGAATTAGTTTGATCCTTAGTTTTACGTAGTTTTACGTAGTTTACTATGGCAGGCAAAACCACTGTTTGAATCTAACCATATACAAAAAGACATCAAAATCTAAGGGAAGAGAGAAAAGGACAAGCAAAGTTTTACATTCAGGGAGTTCTGACTGTTAGAAGGAAAATGTGGAAGTTTTACTTTGCAGGTCCTTGCTACATGGAGAATCTGAAGGACTCCTTAACAACTTCTGTCACGGGGTTCCCAAACGAGAGAGGGAGGAAATCATTCTACAGTACAGGAATGCATATACTGTGACAATAAATGCTAATAAAAAGTGATCTGTCCCAGTCACTACTTACTCAGCAAACTGTTGTTCCAAAACATCTGTAAAACAAACAGTTATAATGCAATTTTAGACTTTGTGTCTATACAAAGAAGAATCAGAAATACTAATGATATATGTAACGCATATTAAAAGAACTGTACTTAGGAGTAGAGAGGTAATAGCTCATGCATTCATGTGACAGCTGAGGCTTCACTTAGTATATCTTTTGACCTTCACACTGTGAAGATGGGAAAGCATCAATGATGAGCATTAGGAAAGTTACAAAGTATAAGAAACATGACAAGAGGAATATTGTTTAAACAAACAAACAAAAAGGAAGTCTTTAGGAGTTACTGAGAGAAGCAAGAATGAAATAAAATGAAAGGGAGAGAATTGTTCATGGTAGACCATAGAGAATGTTCACTCTAAACATAACAAACTTAGATTAGATGTGAGGACAGAGCTCCAAATAGGGGTTATTCATCAATGAGGCAGTCTGCCAAGGGAGACCTCTGAGATATCACAAGAGGAAATACTTAAAGGGAGGTTAGATAATATACTCAAAATAGTGCAGAAGATAAACCTGTAAAATGTGTAAGAGGCAGGATTGAATAACTTCTTTCAGTCTATACTCCCAAGATTTTTTTTAAGGACTTTACATGCAAAGATACCCTGATAAAACAAAGCTTGCAATAGAAGGTAAGATCCAGTCTTACAAAGACTTAGCCATTTTAAGATTATCCAACTATGCAAATAGCTTCACTAAAGACAGCTTAATTCATGTAATAGAGTGGTTTGAAATATTCATATAGTTTCTCCTTCCCAGGAGTCCAAATATTATTTTAATGGTATGTAAAGGAATCTAGCTTAAGACGTGGGTACGGGAGACAACACAGACAAATTTCTATCTACTCTAGGAGACATACATCTGCCCCAGTCTTCCACTGCCATCTATTACACTAGGCTTGCTACTGAGTAATATTTGAACTTCCTAAAACTGGAACCTTCTTCCCAACTACTCACAGGATTTTGTCACAATTTTCTGTAAACATTCCTGTGATGTAGTTTTTAAATGCATTGAAATGACAACTTCAGGAGATCCAAAGGAAAGAATAGGATGGAGACTTTATCAGGCCAAGACATTCCATTTTCATTCTGCTCTCTGTTGCTCCAGCTGCAGCTCTTGTTGACTTTCCACATAGGATCTTCACAGCTACTCACAGTTCCAAATCAAGGAAAACCACACCTTTGCCAAATTCCCTGCTCTCTCAGGCGGCATTTAACACTTGTTATAATAGGCTGTGAAGGGATATTAAGTTCACTTATCAAGTCAACTTTCTTATAATCAGCTCCATACACATGGATGCCATCTTACCCTATTTGAGAGTCTCCTGTAAATCAGACACCCAACACAGGACCTGGAAAATGAATATTGATCACTAGCTCTGACACTTTACCAGCTGAGTCCCACCTTTAGTTGGGTATTTATTTATTTTTTCATAGAAATGGGCATCATCTTAGCAACTACTAGAAGAAATTCATTTATCCTAATCATTAAGGGACGCTGATGCTATTCAGCAGAGAACAAACTCTTCAGAACTCATGGATGGATCATGAAGTAAGAGAGAAGTGAACCTTTCCCTTCCTTTTCCTTCTCTAGATGATAAAAGGTCTGGAAGGCGTGTTCTGTGAGGAGAGGATGAGGACACTTGGGGTATCCAGTCTGAAGAAGAAGAGGCTGAGAGGCGACATTACTTTTCTCTGTAACAACATGAGGAGGGAAAGCACAGAGGGAAAGCTGGACTCTTCTCCCCAGCAACTGATGATATGATGCATGGGAACTGAGCAAAGCAGAGTCAGGGGAGGTTCAGACTGGATATTATTAGGAACATTTATATACTGTGAGGGTAAGCAAATGCTGTAACAGGCATTCCATACTTGTCAGTATTCAGGTCATTTGGATAAAATTCTCAATAATATGCTTTAACTTAGCCCTGAGGTGGTCAAACAGTAGAACTTGATGATATTTGAAGGTTCCTTCCAATTAAAGTATTCTAAATAAATTCTAAATAATTATTTCATTTTTCCTCCTTCTTCTTCCCCTTCTCTCCTTTTGCTTTTTTTTTTTTCTTTTCCATTCCTTCCCCTTTTCTCTTTCTTTCCAAGTGTGTCCCTCACGAACTACACTGTACTTTTTTCTGAAAAAGTGGAAAATCAACAGCTCTGTGATTGTGATTCGGCTCCACACTTTGATTAATTTTAAAAGGAATTAGAACTGCTTGAACAAGTTAAAAAAAAGTTCTCAAGCACAAAGTCTACAGAATATTACTAAACATACAGTATAATCCATGTTAATCACAGAGATAGAAATAAATGTTCAAAAATGAAAAATACAGAAAAGAAGTTTAATTATATCTAACCATTAAGAAACCTCATGCCTGTAAGCTGATCTACAGGTAGAAAAATGTAGTCACTGTCCTTGGGGCTTCATCATTCAGGCAACAACGTTTACCTCTACTTCTTCCCTTTTTCCTCTATTGCTTTAACACCTCTCATTACTCTTTCCCAGTAATATAGAGGGTGTAATTGAAGGACAAAATTGTTCAATTCCTTATGGAAAATGCTGCAGCACATATTTTCACAAATTTGCAAATACTACCAGCTGTCTCCAAAAACTGATGGTAGTTCTGTTTTCTCTTGTTGTTGTTTCACCAAGGGAGTTTAAAACAGTGTAAGAAATGCAGCACTTACGGAGAAAAAAATTAATTTACTTTGGGAGTTCTTGGATTAGGGAAAATGGCTGAGTTTTGAAGGGGTATGTGTTTTTTGTTTTTTTTTTTATAGTCTGAAGGTGCCAGAATAACGTGAAATGCTTAAAAATTGCTGTGAGCAAAGCCAAGAAGTGAAGGAAACTTCCAATTCCTTCAAGAGCCCTATTTATTTCAGCTTTCTGTGGCCAAATATAAGCTTTCCACATGCTTTGGCACCAAAATTGGTTTAAAAAATCTAACAGGAAACCTTATTACTTGAAACGTACCCCAAAAGGAAACATCATTATTTACATTAAAACTTTTAAATACTGATTTAATTTTGCATAAGATAATTTATTCTGCTGTTGAAGAAATTAAATATCATTCAGTTAACAGAGTTAAAAATGGCAATGAGTAAAGAAAGTCTGAGACAGGAAGGGTGGCAACAAAAGACGCTATGATCTCATAATCCATCATGAGCTAAGCAGAAGCATGCTAGATCAGTACCTAAAGATTACATTTGCATACAAAACACTACCATTCTATGTGATTCAGGAGAAAAGAAATGATATTCATTCCCAGCAAATCAACAGTCCAATGGCAACATCTCACAATACTATGACACTGGAAGAATGTTATTTTAAAGCAGACATGGAGACAAATCATTAGCTATTTACATTTATTGAGCACTGTTACTTATTTAATAAAAATAATCGTATTTCATAAGGTCTGCAGTATTAACAGTTGGCTCAAATGAAGTTCCAGTTCAGATAAAAACACTCCATGCATGACATGTCCCTTCAATTTTCAATTAGACTGATCACCTTCCACCTCTTTACTTGATAAACTGTATACATACATAGAATCATAGAATGGTTTAGGTGTAATTTAACTCTAAGGATCAGCAGATAAAGATCTAAAGATCTACTCAACTGCTCAACTTTGAACACTTGACTGATGGACAAATTTCTGAACTGACTGATGGATTTCTGAACACTAAAAATCAGCAAGACTCACAATCACTCAGCTACATTTGGAAAAATGGTCTTGTGAGAGGATTATTCAAAAATCAGAGGCTTCAGTCTGGATCCAGCCCATGAGTAAATTATGCACCAAACTTCACTGCGCTTCATCTCCCTGCATCTCCTCCGTCTGCATCATCTCCCGTAGTCCTCAGAATGAATTCCCAATTTCATTCTCCCCTTCAATTCTTCTCCTAGTATATCCCTCCAGTTACCAGCTCTGAAAACGATGTGCAGTATCAAGCTGCCCCAACGCACTGCTTTCTCCAGAGCAACTCCAGTTCAATCACCTAAATGACTTCAGCAGGTGATTCTGTCCCACATCATCAGCTGGGGCTGCTCTTCATTCCAAACAGCAGCTCTCCTTCCATGTCCGAGAGCTCCTGAGTTGAAGGCTGAACAGTGACTTTTGCACCACTCATTTTCTTTCAGAAAGCGTGTACCAGTTCCTGTGTTTCTATTTGTGTTTCCAAACTACCAGGAAAGGAAAAAAAAAGCAGTAGAACAGAGACTCGAACACATGCAAAGTGCCAAGCTGGACAGCTCAGTATGATACTAGAAATACTCACATGTGAGGTTTGGCATTTATGGGATATTAACATTAAGTGTTTCAGAAGATAAACAAGAGAATTAAGCAGCAGATAAAGCACAGCCAGCTAGTTACATCAGGGTCACCTCTTAGGAACCGATCCCTTCAAAATATTTGTGCCTATAGAAGGAAATGCAAATGAAGGTGGGTGGGGATATGTGTATAGGGTTAAGCTCTTGTATCAATATACAAGTGCTCCACACCCCTATCTCTTTAGATATCTACAACATATTTTTTTTCTACAGACAACAGGAACAATCAATCAACCATGAAGGCTGGGCTAGAGAGCTAGTAGCTGGAGTGACCTTGGCTATTTGTTTGTTGGCAGATTACTGAGCTGTTTAGAAAAGGAGTGATACTGCTGACATTTGGTTCACCTCTGCAGGTGACACCTCCAGCCCCCTATGCATTACAGCTTCCTGTACAGCTGGAAAAAAACCCAACCCCCAAAAAACTGTTTACAGAGAAAAAAAATCAGGGAGGAAACGGGATTTTTTTTGCTGCCCACAGCATAGGCATAGCAGCTACAGGGACAATCTATTTGTTCATGAGAAATAGATTGTTCAGTGGTTTGTCTTCCACTTTATTTAGAATACCCTGAACACTACTTCCAGTATTCATCTATTTAAATAGGACTCAGTACTTATTAAATAGTTTCTTTGCTGAAGACGTTGTGCTGTATTTGCCCCTAGGGTGTGGAAATAGCAGATATTTTCAGACAATGCCTTCATGAAGGCTGGGAGGCTGCAGAACTCCTGTCTCTGCTTTCAGAAAATGGTGGTGCTAACAGGCAAGGAAAAGGAGAGCACCATTACAAATACTGGCCTCTATTCTATAGTTACTTGTGAAACTACGACCGCCCATGAGATGCACTTCCCCTGCTGAATCTCAGCAGAGACTGTTCAGGTAGTAATGGTGACCTCTGTTTATCATCCACCCTTTGCAGCTCTCTGAAGCCTATGGATTCTTGAGGGAGGTTGCACGTATATTCACTAACTCTGTTTCTAAATGTAGTGGTTTCTGTTGTTTCTTTTTTTCTTCTTCCCTTTTCAGGCCCCTGAAAATATGACAAGCCAGCTCATTAGCATAACAGTAAGGTGTCCCAGCATGTCTGATGTGAAAGTTTTCAGACATCGCTGGCAGGAAGATGCTAGCAAACAGATAACAAAGCCACTAATGTTCTCTTCCACTTCAGCTTGGCCAGTAAAGGTTTTGGAGCTTGTTAGGAATTCCTCTTCTTATTTATTTATTTTTCTGGTTTCTGTGGTATGAAGTATGCATCCCTCGGGATTCTTCTTCAGAAACATGTCAGCTTGAGGTTTCTTTTTATTTTCAGCAAACAAGAAGATAATTGAAACCCTTCCTGAGTTACAGCTATGTTTCCTGCTGGAGAGACTGACAGATTCAGCAAAGAACAGAGGACACTGAAAATGTGAACGAACACATTGCTGAGTTTGCCATGTTATTCCCTTCATGTTTCTAACATATACAACAGTTTCCTGGATGAGACCATAGGTCCAAAATTTTAAAAAACAAATCACAAGAGATATTTGAAAACCAGAAAGGGGCAGAAAGATTTTTATGCTTCTGTAATTAATGAACGTGCCAAACCCATCGCTCTACTGAATAGCGTGCCAGCCTGGCTGCTGAGGGACATGAGAGATGCAGACCCCATGGCCATTCACCACCTGGTTTCTCTGCTGAGAGTTTCTATGGCCACCTGCCAGTTGTGGAGGGGATCTTGTTTGTTCTAGGAACAGCTGCCCAGGATGCACAGTGCTGAGACCCTTTACAGTAGACCTTTTATATTGTATCTGCAATAAGCTTTATCCCATAGATGACTTTGATATAACACAAAGCCTATCTGCGAGATACGGTAATTACTGAAAGCTGGTATAGTTGTAGGGCATAATGCAGTTTTTGCCTGACATGATGGGTGTAAACGGACGCTCAGGGTTGGTGCTGACAGCAAGTAGAGCTAGCTGGAGAATTTTTCTTCCATTGGAAATGGAAATATATCAATTTCTCGTGTACAAAAAATAAAATCAACAGAAATAAAAATTTTATCAGAAAGCATTTACTAGGCTCAGGACAGAACTTCTTAACAAATGAAAAAGCCATCTGCTATGGAGGTAATACAGACTATCAAGTCTGCAACCATGTTACACACATCTTACACAGCTCCCAAGATTAATCTACTGGCAAGCAGCAGATGTATGCTGCCCCTTGGGATATCCAGCATAGAGCAGGGCGACTGGAGCAGCAGAAGCATGCCAGATAGACCACAGGACTCTACAGAAATTGTTGTTATATATAGCTAAGTTCAGAGGAAAGTTTCCATTGCACGGACTCACATGTTTGAATGTGTCTCTTGCATGATCTGACATCTAAATTTCTCAAAGGATTTGATGTGGGAACCTCAGATACAATCTAAGGTTTTATCAAGGCTGAAAGGCCTACAGAATCACAGAATCACAGAATCACCCGGGTTGGAAGGGACCTCAAGGATCATGTAGTTCCAACCCCCCTGCCTAGCAGGGCCACCAAACATACACATTTAGATCAGGTTGCCCAGGACCCCGTCCAACCTGGCCTTGAACACGTCCATGGACGGGGCATCCACAACCTCCCTGGGCAGCCCGTTCCAGGGCCTAACCACTCTCCTCGTAAAGAACTTCCCCCTAACATCCAACCTAAATCTTCCCTCCTTCAACTTGGATCCATTTCCCCTAGTCCTGCTATTGTCAGCCCTTATGAAGAGTTTACTCCCCTCCTGGGTGTAGGTTCCCTTCAGGTATTGATAGGCTGCAATGAGGTCGCCCCGCAGCCTTCTCTTCTCCAGGCTGAACAAGCCCAACTCCCTCAGCCTGTCCTCATAGGGGAGGTGCTCTAGCCCCCTGATCATCTTAGTCGCCCTCCTCTGGACCCTTTCCAAAATCTCCATGTCTTTCTTGTACTGAGGGCTCCACACCTGGACACAGTACTCCAGATGGGGCCTCACAAGAGCCGAGTAGAGAGGGACAATCACTTCCCTGTCCCTGCTGACCACCCCTCTCCTGATGGAGCCCAGGATCCCATTTGCCTTTCGAGCTGCCAGAGCGCACTGCTGGCTCATGAGAGCGCACTGCTGGCTCATGAATATGAGTATGTATTGAATATGAATAACCAGCACTGTCTGGATAAGGTGTAAAATGTGGACATTTCAGCTTAGAGTTATCTATCAAATTCATAATCAGGGTATTCTAACTACAAGTAAACTACAGACTTCCCAAAGGTTACGCAAGGCAAGGAAAAAAATATCATGCCGTATTTTTACGTGATGGTAGAAGTGCACTGATGTACTGTTTCCCACTTTCATATTGAAAAGGAAAGGTCATTTTAGCATCAGATTACTTCTGTCTTACACTTGAGTTAGATTTAAATATACATTTCACAAGTGAAGTATTATTGCTCAATTCTTTAAGCTGTAATTGAGTTTACAACACAAAGACTCCAGACTTTATGGTGTCTGTTTTAGGTTTATCATACAGAAGTCTACATAAAAGAAAATTAGGGAAAAAAAAGAACATTGTGAAATTACTTGGATTATTACTTTTTTAACAACAAAGATTGCTCTCTAATATGAACCGGGAAGTGAAGAGTTGTAGTTCTCACAGTCTCAGACTAAACATCGCATCATGGCTTTTTTGGCCTCTGTTTAAAAAGGCTAATTGGTTTGGAAGAGAAAGACATAAAAGATTTTATAATCTAGCAACCTCAGACCAGTGAAAAAAACAGTCCATGCCTTTTCGGTTACAAATAAAGGACTTGCATTTCCTAAATATATGTTCTTTTTACCGTAAGTTGTGCTATTGAACGCACAGGCTAATCTGTAAGGATTTGAGTGGGTAACACACTAAGAGCAAAACTGAAAACAGAACACAAAGTAAAAAGGGAGATACTTCGTGCACTTGAATATTTCAATATCTATTTTGCATAAAATAGAGGGGGGAAGAGAAGGGAATATGTTTTTAATATTTTCTTCCAAAAATAAGAAAATAGTTAAATCATTTATGTGACAGCAATTAATCAAGTTAATGAATGGAGGGAGAAGAGAAGAATCAGCTGTTTCTAACACAAACCTTTTATCTGAAAAAGAGAGTGAATTGTTTCTGAAGTTGTTTCCTTACAAGACATAAGCAGCTGGGAGCAAATCTGTAGGAATCATTCACTCACTAACATGCAGGTGAAACCTTTTCTTGGTAGAAACAAGACATAAGATTTTGAGTGACATGCAAGTACAGAAGCATCATTTCTGTGTTTTAGAATGACAGATCAATGGCTGAATGGGTCTCTGGCACCAGCTATTACAGTCTCCAGACTCAGATTCATTCTCATGGATGGTGTTTGAGACAGTCCAGGTACCACATTAGATACACACTAAACAGATGTGCTCTCTTGGGGAATGTCTACTTTTAGTCAAACCAGCTTAGGTGCACCAGTAGAGCAGCAAGGAGTAGAAAGCTGGGCTGCTCAGTTATCAGACTTCTTTAGTGGGTTTTGCAATCCATTTTGAGCTTGATAATGTTCTGAAAACCACGTACCTGCATCCAGACTAGCTAGTTATGCTTGCTGAGATAACTCCAAGTGAGGAGCTGTCATAATTTTGATTTCAATACATATTTTCTTCTCCTATTTTTGAAATATAATATTTTTTATTGCCCCGGTACCTCAGAGGTAACAGCTTCAAGTATACTTAAGGTGGGTAATAATACAGCATCCTGCGTCTCCTTTAAAAGTCAGAATGCAATTGCAGAATCTGTGTCTCTCATTAATACAATAGCCTGAGCTGCAATATTAGAGCTTGCTTTATTTTACATATGGAAAACTTCACTGCATTTAAAGTGTACACACTATCTCCATGTTGTGGTTGGATTTTATGGCAAGACTACAGGGCAAGATGATAAAAAGTATAACGTGACACCAAATGGTTCACTGTAGACGAGATGTTCTAAAAATCTCTTCACACAAATAAGAACACCAAAAACATTTATGAAGCAGCAGAGAGACATGGATGCCAAGCATAAGCAATAGGAAAAGTTATCTATCTGAATACACAGAAGGAGAAACATTTTATCACAAAATGTAGGAGTCATTTCAGCACACTGTGTGTAACAGAGAAAGAAGCTCTTTCTATCTTCATGATAAGGCAGGCAAGGGCCACCTCCCATTGCAGTTCCTTGCCCACTTCCCCCTCAGAGGTAGTCAGAGGTCTTTAAACCTGTTAGTAGCAGTACTTCCTAATTGTCCATTGTGAGTACTTCAATTTCCTCCCCCACAAGTTACTCCACAGACTACATATCTGTTATCACAATTTGGAAAGGAGCCCCGCACCTGACATATGCCTCCCCCACACAGAATCATAGAACCCTTACAGTTGGAAATCACCTCTGAAGGCCATCTTGTTCAACTTCCCTGCAATGAACAGAAACACCACAGCTAGATCAGACTGCCCAGGACCTGATCCAGCCTCACCTTGAAAGTCTCCAGGGATGGGTCATCAATCACATAACTAGAGACAACCTGTTCCAGTGCTTCACCACCTTCACTTCAAAAGATTTTTCCTTTTATCTACCCTCTTTGAGCTCGAAGCCATTTCCCACATCTCCCTTATGCAATTACTTCAGTTTTTGCGAAGTGATTCAGGTGGATCAGTATTTTATTCCAAAAAGAATGTGCCTTATAATAGCCTGGAAAGCAAAAGGACTACATTGCTGTTGAATGTTTAGTTTGATTTTCTGGAAAAAACTCTTACTGTACTTCTAATGAATCTCAGCCTCTAAGATGCAAACAGGAACATTCCTGGCCTTACAGTGCTGTACCTCTCCATATGCCTCTTTTCGCTTGCAGCATATGCTTCTCTGTGCATTTTGAATGCCTCATTGCTGCCAGCTTTTGCTTTTGCCTGTGTCAGCACTTTCTGTGTTACTTGTGCAGGACATTATTATAAGGTTTTCCCCAGACAGCCCTCTGACATAATAACAGGAATGGGTGCTATAGTGCTAGCTTAAAACTTTTACCAAAAGCAAATAGCAAACCTTCCTTCAGACCAGCTGTAGTGCTAGCAAAACCATTCTTACATGTATTTAAATTAAATTGGTATTTGTTTTATATGGTTTGGGAAATTTTCATCTGATACTTTCATGCTGTGCACCATATATTAATTCCCTTGGATGACATTTGCTTTGGGGAGTTAATTCACTTTTCACTCCTGTCTTCTTGAAGTAGTAATTTACCAGATGTGACAAAGAGAACTCAAAAATGCATTACTAGCCTGAAAGAAAAACAGACAATTGATTTCTGGTTTGATTTCTGTCTTAGGCTGGAATAATTCAACAAGGGTATATAACAGATGAAAAAAACACTGCATTTTTATCCACGAAGCTAAGCACCATCTTTAACAACCTCTGGAACAGTTTTGGTACCTTGGAAGCTACTTTCCACTATGGAAACAGAACTATCAATCTCAAGAGGAAAGGCGTGCCCCCAAAGGCACAAAGATGAGTAAATAACCCACGTGTTTGAAAGTCTTACGTGTGATGAAACAGAACAGTAGTGAACAGTGACAAAGTGAATTGCAAAACCAAATATAATATTTACTGACATTATGCAAGGCCTCAACTCAGCCCTGCTAGAAAGAAGTGTTACCTCCCTTGTGCTTACTTGCCATGAAAACTAGAGCCTGAATGGCCTCTCAGTGAAACAGGTCAGGGAAACAAATGAGCTGGAAGAGACCTTTTTTAGTTGAATTCATTTTAGAAAGAACTGTTCCTCATCCCACCCTCACCATGAAATAGTACAAACTCTGGTGCCAACATAGGAGCTGTATGTGTTATGCTGATTTCTAGATGTATTAAACTAACGTGAATAACTGCTCGAGCCAGTAACTGGCTTTACTCTGTGAAGTCTCTGAAATTCCCACTGTCCTTTGTAAAACTTGATACCAGCTGTGTTGTAGAGAGAAGACAGGCAGACACACATATAACTATGAATAGAGACACCCAAATGATGCTTAGGCTGTTGCAAACCTTCACATTTGCAAACATTTGATTTTATAATACTACATCTTTAGTTTATGTCACTGCTGGAAAATAAAATATCAACCTTCAGCTTTAAATTCTTCTTCTCTGCCCCTTTTGTGTAACTACTGTAATATTTGCAGACTTAATTTGCCCTAATGAATTTGTGTTCTTTTGCTTTTCTTGTATATTAGTGCTGGTAAACAAACATCAACTAACAGTGAAGAGTTAATTTAATTTCTCAAAGTATTGCCCTCATACTCTACTAATAGAAATGGTTCCACCACCTACTGCTACCCTCCACCTTGCATGTGGCACCCAGTCCTGCTGTTCTCTAACCATGCTTGTTAGAGATCTGACACAGTTAGGTAGCACCAGCAAGGCAAGGATATCAACTCAGAGACCAGCAGCACTGCCAGCACGTCCTCCTGCTCAATTAAATTAGCATGCCGAGGAAGAGGGACCACAGGGCACAGAAGCAGTGCTACATCTGCAGCCTATCCATCTTCACTATGGCAGGAACTCTGGCATCTGAAGTGAACTTGTGCTTGTGTCCCAGTAGTTTAAGAAATCCAGATTGCTTAGCTTAAGGGATGCTCTACGTGCAATATTTTGACACACTTTGTGTAATCCGTAAGCTTTATTAGCATTGCTTTTATATTTACTTTCCCAATTATTTATAAAAGAGTATTTAATAGAGCTGACCTGTAGCTGACCTCTGCAAAATCCCATCTGAAATACATCTATCTAATGGTAAATCTTCCATGACACTGCTTTCATATATACCAACTACCAAGCACTTATATCCATTTAATTTGCATTTAATCAGTATCAGATAGTGTCGACTTCTAATCTAAATAACATGCAGTTCAGTGCTTTATGAAAAGTAATTTATGTGATGTGTAAACAATTGTTGTAATGAACTGAACTTATCACAAGAATAAGAACAGGTTTATATTGTAAGATCTACAAACCATAAAATCTGGTTTAGTCACATCATTCCCATCATCGAAATCTTAAATAATTAAATCCTGTATCAGCAATCTGATTTTAATTCTTCTGTCTAGGACTGACATCAGCCAGGTTGGTCTAATAGTTTCACTCATTCCATCTGTCAGTTCCAGCTACTAAGATGGCCCTAGCATGCATCCCCCTGCCTCAAGCCTTTTTTGCTGTCAGAAAGATAATTTACACTTTCTGTTCGAATCATATGATATTAATAGATTCATCCAGTTATACCAAAAGTACAGGCTTTTCCATAGTTTTCATACCACCCATAATACTTGTAGTTTTGTTATGAATGCAAGTAGCATCACAGAAGACAGAAAATGCTATCACTTCAGCACATGCAGAAATCCCAGTGTAGCTCCGCTATTCAAAATTTCAGACAGAGAAAGCTTTTATTGAAGCTTTTTTTTGCAGCACTATACTGCATAGTGTTTGGATGATTCTCCTACAGTAGCAGGACAGACACAGAAGACATTTGATTTTGTAAACCTGTGAGCTTTTGTTTGAATGCTCTTCAAGTTTCTTGCCCAAAAAGTGTTGTGGTGCTTTCTTGTTATAGCTTAAGACTTATACTCCTGAACTGATGGTTTGTTTTCACAAACAGCCTAGCTCAAGATCAAAATGAATGGAACAGAAATACTGTGAAGTGTATGACATACAGGCAGTGATGACAAAATTAAATCTTTTTCTTAGTTGTTGTAACCTCAAAAGTTCCATTGAGTGAAAAGTGTAAACTACAGTTTAACACGCTGGAGGGCACAAGCAAAGGAAAAAGAAGTATTTATACTGACATACAGAAAATTAATTCTTCCCATCTGTAGGTATGCAATTCCACAGAAGTGACAGAAAACAATTCAGGATGTTAACACCTCATTTTCAGCTGTCATTTGAAAACAACTAGTCCATTTACTCTACCTGACTTCCAATTATGTAAAATGCATTTAGCTTGCTTTAGAAAAATCCACTGAGTATTTTTGTTTAAGTGCACTGTAAGCGTGAGAAGAAAAAATTGAGATACCTGAGAAATGTTTTTCTGTCATTTGATTTTTCAAGGAAGAGTGATGCAACGGTTAAGATTTGGCAGCATAATGTTTAGCTACATACACAGTCTGGCCACAGCACTTTGAATTAACTGCAACCTATTCAAAATCTGGTATTTTCAATTAACTGGAGCTTATTCACATCTGGCAAGCTAGCAAACAGAGCGAGAGAGTGTTACAGCAGCTTAGCGGAAGCATGCCATGAATACACATTTGGACAGCCTGGGAGAGCATCAGTGTCACTCTGGGAATGTTCCTGGCATGGTAAAAGAAAAACATCAAAGACATTACTGATTTAAAACTGCCTCCAAGAGTGCAATCTGTAGTGACAGGAAATGGAAAAATTATCCTCAAAGGAACTGTGAATAAAGAGCTAGTCCAACATGATAGTGGGTTCCACACATAAAGCTTATGTTTTGTTGAAAAACTCTCTATAGCAAAATATTGTGCAGTTTTTGGCCCCAATTCAGAAATGAGCCGTCAAGGCAATTCAGAAACCGCAGGAACCAAAACAAGTTTGGAAGGGACAGCTCAAAAATGAAGACTTGTCATCTGCATGGTGCATATAATATTTTAAAAGGCTACTGTAACCTAGAAACCAGCATTTAAAAAACAACAAAAGGCTAATAAGGTTTGAAGATGGAGTCCTGAAGAGCTCAAGAAGAATAATGATTGACCACAATAACGACCAGAGAGCACTGTCTGAGTCTATTCCAAACATACCAAAATAATCCTCCTGCTAACTCAGCAGTACCTCTTCAAAGTTGGCATTGCCTCAGCGTGATTGGTGGAATCAAAACTTGTCAATAAACACATGAGAAGCAAAAGGACTCAACTTTCATCCCAGGAGAGATTGAAGACCATTATGACTCATTTAAATGGTATGTGTATTTTCCATGCATAATGTACAAATGCAAATTCTCACACAGTATATATTACTTAGGCTTAATTGGGAGAATTAATTGACAGAGGCTTTTGCAGTAGGCAAATCTATTTATAGGATGTGTTTTTGTAAACCATGGAAACAGACCCTTAAGCTCCTTTACCAGTGTTTAAACTGTGCAACATAGCTGCTAAAGAGCATTTTAAGGAATCTTTCAAAGTGTTCATGGAAAATATACAAAGCAAATTTGTCACAAGCTGAATCCTATTGCTACACAGAGCCTTACAAGAGCACATCAGTCAAACACATCATTTTGATTACTTTGTAGCATTTGAATATTTGTCCACAAAATCTAATTTCATGTTGAGGGTAAGACAATGGGTTAAATTTCATCTTCACTTTGCTTTACAATTTTTGGGGCATTCCCCTTTTCTCTAAACCAATCAGAGATTAATTTCTTAACAAAGTTGGACTGTGCCCACCATACTAAATTAGATTTGCTTCAGTGAACTCATGTAAATGGCAAAAAAAAGGGCTACAAGCAAGGCTCAATTTTTGATCTACTGTCCCTTGACTTAGAGTCATACAATCCATTCCTATAGATAATAAATTATATTTATACAAAATCTTTTTTTTTTTTTTGTAATTCCGTTATGGTTTTGAGGCATAAAAGAGGACAGTAACAACCAAGAGTGTTGGGAAGAAAAATGATTTTTAGATACATCTCATTGTGACTTATATGCTTATTTTTAAGGACCACAGGTCCATGGCAATTGCAGATAGGCCTTCAATTCATTTGCCCAGTGTAAAATCAGTCCTTGACACTCTTGGGTTTCTCACATGTCCAAAAGATCATTCCAAACAGCTGCAGCATTTGGCACAGGAGACCCTCTTGGGGGTTACCACATCAAGAAGCACTGAGAAAGAAATAAGGCACATGCTGCACAATGGTGGTGTGGAGGAATAAATGTGCATTTGGGATACAGACACCACCCATAAAAGCCAAGGGAATAATTCTCACTTCCTGCTGATAGTCAGTCTGTGCCAATGACCACAGCAAACGCAGTCCAGGTCCAAGCAGCAGGGGGAATGAGAAAAGAGGCCTCACTGCTGTGTCGAGGGACACGGGTGCCTGGACCACATCTTACAAGGATCCATATATGTCCACCTGGAAAATTCCAGTGTGCCAAGGAGGGCACAGTACTTAGACAAACTACAAGTGTAGGTGATTGGTGAATGGCACAGACAGACAGCTTGCAAACTAAACAAAGTAACAAAATAAATCTGTACAAAGTTGTTTCTTCACACATGTGCTGAGCAGCCAGTGTGCAAATTTCTGTATTACTCAGATCTCTTATGCAAATAAACAAATTCCTCCAGGGTACCTAACATCTCCAGTCATAAAAAGGGGCAGAGGACACAACAGGAAGTACTAAAAGAAAGACAGAAGCCCTTGGTTCCCACCAGTAAGTCTGCATCTATGATCACAACATCTTGTCTTGATATCCTGAAGCAAAAGAAGGAAACCAGCAGCTACTGAGTGCACATGGTACGTAGATATGCTTTTCAACAGCACTACTCTCACAGTTTCCATGTGGTTGATGTTGTACTTCAAGTTAAAAAAAACCTTCCTGATTCTCACAGTACAAATAACAGAACTCTGGGCCACTATGCCAACAAATCCAAGCACAGTCTGTCTCACATCAAGCCCATTTTTTCTACTTAAACTGATTGCCAGCAAAACCTTTGTTTACTCACTGATCTAGGTGGTCTCTTCAAGTATTGTTGGCTGCTATATCTTACCTGGTATCTTCCTAATCCATATACAGGTTGGAACACCCCTAGATTTTTAAAGAAGTTTGTATATGAATCTAATTTCATTCTTTTCTTCTTCTTCTAGAATTTACTTGGGTACTTTAAAACACAATTACATAGAAAGTACTGCTTGAACATGATATTGTAATAGATCTCTAGATAATAAAAACTTCACAGGCATCATTCCCACCAGCAAATATTTTCCATAGTAAAAGTTGATGTTTTCCTACTCCAAAGTCAACACTGGTTTTAACAAAATTAAATACAAATATATTTTCCAAATAGGTGATGAAATAAAGTACAGCAGTGTCTGCACATGTAAGACTCCAAAGTAAAAAACTACCAAAATCTTTAAGTCTTTGTCAATGTTCCTAACAACATACTGCTAGAAAATATTTCTCCACCACAGAATTCTGAGGAAATCAATTCAGTTGGGTTTTAATTTTGTTATCACAAGGGTTAGAAATACTACAAGTAGAGATGGACAAACTGATATGAGTAGTACATGAGTATTTGGGTATTATCAATGTGATTAATATTACCTACATAACCGAACTAAGTTAGCCTTAATTAGTGTAACCAAAGCAAGCGCTGTTAAGGTGCAAGAAAATATCACAGAATCACAGGGGTTGGACGGGACTTCAAGAGATCTTCAAGTCCAATCTACATTTAGAGCAGGTACTCTACAGTGAGTCACACAGGTAGGCATCCAAACAGGTCCTGGATATCTCCACAGAAGGAGACTGCACAACCTCTCCGGGCAACCTGTTCCACTGCTCATCACGCTTACTATAAAGAAGTTCTTCCGCATGTTAGTAAGGAACTTCCTACGTAAAAGTTTTATGCCAGTGCTCCTTGTCCTATCACTACGCACCACTGAGAAGAGCCTGGCCTCACCCATTTTTCTCCCACTTCTCTTCAGATATTTAGAAACATTCATCAGGATCCCCTCTCAGTCTTCTTTCCCCAGGCTGAACAGACTCAGGTTACTTGGTCTTTCCTGTGGCCCTCCACTGAACTTCTAGGATATCCTTGTCTTCCTTGAACTGGGGAGCCCAGAATTGGACACAGTTTTCCAGATGTAGCCTCATCAGGGTAGAGTACAGGGGGAAGACCACCTCCCTCAACTTGCTGGCCATACTCTTTTTAGTGCACCACAACTAGTGCCCAGGCTGTTTGAACATATCTCCTCTGTCTCATCCCTCCATAACCTCCATTCATCAGCAGACTGGATACAGGATTAAGAGACCAAACTCAGACGCAGCAAGTCCTTTGACTTCAGATTATTTCTGACGTGTTTTTATACTCACAGAGCTTCATTTCAACAGTATATTCACTCACCTTGAAGACTACCTTCAGCCACACTAGATGCATATACAGTTTTTCGCCCTGTCATAGGTAAAATAAGCTTCTTAGATACAGCCAAGAAACCAAGAAACATAATGTGCTCCAGTTCAGCACACTGCTTCAGTTGCTGACTTCAAAGTAAGCATTCAAAGCAAATCAAAACATGTGAATGTTAAAAACACAAACGGTGCTAACAGCAGGATCTCTTCTGAAACACTGCCTCTGCAGTATTTACTGGGTGTCCTCACTTCCTGATTATTACTGCTTATCCTCAGAATGCCCAAAGTTGGCTACAGTTGACGTTATTAACAGAAGCCACTGATGTCTGTGGTAGACATGCAACTCAAGATACTGTTCTTTTGTTAAAATTTTTCCCCATTAATTTGCAGGATTAAACACAGCTTTAAAGATTTTAGTAGCTCTTGGAACACATGTAGTTTGTTTTTTAAAAGGCTCTAAAGAAACAATTGCTAGATGAGCAAACATGAAATAAATTTTTAATGATACAGCAGAATTAGTAGTATATATATATAAAGAGAGAGGGGGAAATATGTGTGCACAAATTTCAAAAATAATGCTAGCAAACTTCATTTAACCAAGGGAGAAAAAAAAACCCTTCCTATATAATACGTTTTTTGTTTGTTTGTTTGTTTAGTTTTTTTTTTTATTCTTACACAAACTCAAGAAGAATGGGAAACTGTATTGGTCATTTTAAAATAATACAAAGGAATGACTTCTGTTATCTAAAAAGGGTAAAGTATTTCATATTGAATTCAGTTTTGTCCTACTGGATATACACAAATGTTTTAAAATCACAGAGCCTTAGTGAAGTTAGTTTTAGAAATAGTGAAGTTAGTTTTCTGCATAGTTTCTGTCCATGTCACATGAACTTCCAAATGTGATGGTATTCATTAGCAATCCAAAGTATGAGGCAACTTACTGAAAAACTTCTGAAGTCTGAACAGTATTTTCAGACACAGTTTGATTCTTTCAGGGAGCTAATTAAACTGGTTTGGAGAGAACTCTCACCATACCACTGCCTATGCTGTGCCTATTAGCCATGAGAAGATAGAGCAATTAATCGTGTCATTTATACAGTAATATATGCTATTCTTTTGTAAAAAATGATTTTAAAAAGCACATATAGATAGTATCCATGGTTTCAAAATATTTTGCCTTTTTAATCCACATATGGAAGATAAAACACGCGACAAAACTTACAAAACATGGCAGGGATCTGATCCAGGCATAGGATATAAAAGAAAAGTTGCCAACAGTTACCATTGTTTGTGATTTTTAGCCTATTTCCACCAAAGGGAATGCAGCAGAAGATGAGGACAATGTGGTTGGATTCATCTGCTTGATGTCAGCAGACATACTGACTCCAAGCCAAGAGAGGCTGAGCAACAGCCGTCACATGGCATGAAGATAGTGATTTTCTCATATGTCTCAAGCACAAACTGCAGCTCGCCAAGAACTTGGGGGATATTTGTATTGCTTTGAAAATTAAGAGCATAAAGTGAGTTAACTATTGCCTCTGTTCTTATCCAGTGCTGTTAACTAAAGTTATCAAGAGAGGTGGGCAAAACATAGTTAGCCCTTATCCTATCACCACCTTTTTATCCTGGATTTCTCCAAGCCATTCTCTGCTGCTGTTCAGCAGACAACATGTAATCAAACCAAACCTCCAGCTTATCTCACTAGTGGTTACAGAATGGTAGATGCATGTGCAAGTAGAAAGTTGAAGGCAGGATGATGCTGTTGTTATTACCATCTGGATGGCAAGCAAAGTATATCTGGATTGCAACAGCTCCCATAACACCTGCATGATGAAAGCAAGCAATTTTATACAGAGCAGAGCCTGCACAGACAATGATCTATTAGTCATATTATAAAAATGTTCAAGTATCTTCCTAAGCATTTGAAGACAGAAGTCACGAACAAATAAACACCTGAGAATTGGATGAATCACCAAGAACTAAAACAAAAGGTTTTTTCCTCCAGATTGTTAAATATTGTGGATTGCTATGATAGAACCATAATGCAGAGTTTGAGAATGCTGCTGATCTTTTTTTATGATTATTTTTAGGTGAGGGGGATTCTGATTCTCAGGCTATCCTGGGCCTCACTGCTTTTGTAGATTGAAGTAAGAGATTACTTAACAAAATAGTATTTAATTTTAATTCTCACTGCTTCCTAGTTAGAGGTCAGCAACCAGCCATCTTTTTTACAGGCTTTCACAGGTTGCTTTCTGTTCTGTTATATTTCAATAAAATGTTTTGGTACTGCTGTGGGTATTCACTCAGTTGTAATGAATCAAGTAATTAAACACGGAATTCTAGTGACCTACAAAGAAACCAACAAAAAACTTCACAGTGGTGCAGTCAGACCCCCCTGACTGCTAGTAAAAACATGTCTTTAACAAAGCTTTGTCCAAGTTGATACACGAAAAATTAGAGTGCAAACTACAACACAACTTTAAATGCCTAAAGCAAGACTTCAAACCGTCTACCTCAAGAAAAATCACACAGACAACCTAGGGCTCCCTTTATTTTTTCCATTCTTGTTCTGTCTTGAGCATCTGACTAGGAGGATGATCTGTCTTGCTGACATGGTTCCTCAAGCTGCCCAAGTTCAGAGAAAATCTAGCAAATCCATAAACTGATTGATCAGGAAGTTGTAGTTACAGAGTTGGGAAATGGTATGGTAGAATTCAGCATGACAGTTGGAAAAGAACTAGTGCTGCCAGAGGCAGTAAGGCAATGGAGGTGTGCATGAAAGTTCCCAAAGCTATACTTCATCCTGCACAAGCTAACACCCTCACTGGCTGATCCTGCACATAACACATCCAAGGTCTACTTCAAAGTCAGGTCAGAGAAGTGAGTTGGCACTAATCAATGCTGCATCCTGTTAACATCCTTGAAAGGCAGCAGTTCTCAAATTGCTTCTTTTCAAGACATTTCCAGAGTTTCCACTATCTGCAAGTTCTGTAAATTGTGATGTTTCCATGCTTGCAGCATGGAAGTTTCCCCATATCAGCACAAGCCTATAGCACTGCTGAAATGCGTTTTTCTTTCTGTTCTGCTTCTGCTGGAAATTCTGTACTTTTGTTCCTGCTCTCCTGTGCATATAGCTGTATCTTTAGCCTCTCTGGCTTACATCTAATGATAAGTTCAATGTATTTATGATGTGCAAGAAATGGAATTCAGTCACAGTTTGTAACCCTTGTCATTTTGGTATCCACCCTTTCTCATGCAGCCATAACCACCCAGTCCAGTTCTGCGTCAAAAGGAATAGCGCAGTCAATCACATGATAAAAAGATGTCATCCACCTCATGTCTCTCACTTTTTTCTTTTTTAAGGCACAAGTCTTATTAGTCTATTTAATCCAAAACACATATCAGACCCTCTTTTGCCAGCTAGCATTCTATAACTGTCAAGCCGGATAACCCATCAGTGATACAGTTTTTGAAGGTCCAGAGTGGAAAAGATAAGTGGCAGTCACCATTTTTAATGCGATTGAAGGACTACAGGAGATTGCTAACTATGACACACCTGTGAATGAAAGGATCAGCAAAGAGGTTAGCAAAAACATGGGTGGACCCGCAAAGTTTTCTGTATCAACTAACGTGACAGATTCAGCAGCATGAGGGATTTCTCAAAGGCAGTCAGACAACCACTGATAAGCTACTGAAACAAGTGTCAATTGACTAACCAACATGCAGTCCCTCCTGTATTGCCTCTTTTCTCTCACCACGACAGCACAAATAGGAAAGAAAGAACAAAAACAAAATGGCAGACTATCTCTTCCGTTCGGAAACTGTCTGCAGAAAGCATTTGACAAGGTCTCTGAAGAGAACTCGAACAGAAGCCAAAATGGAACGAAAAACCAAAAGAATAAGTCTCTCCACAAACTATTAGGCTTTTGCATGTCAGAATTCATACAGTTAGCAACCCCGAGAAGAGCTTTTTAAAAACTGAATGGTCTTTGATTTTAATGAGGGTAGATGTTGGTCTTTTCATGACCATGATACAGTTCACATGTAAGCAAGTCAATGTTTTTTTTAATAGATGGTGGAAGAAGTATTTCAACTGTTTCTATGCAGTCAGAATAAATGCCACAAACTCAGTTATCTCTTTGGATTTCAGGCCTTCCTTCTCTTCCTCATTTCCGATAAAGGGGAGTCATTAATGGCAGTGTATTTGTGTAAGATATCAAGTTCAGTGGTTGGAGTAGTGGCAATAAATTTGTGAAAGCGTGCATGTTATGGAATTCAGCTGCTTCTATACACCTGGGTAGGGCTTTTTTGTACCTTCCACGCCCCTCCCCAACATAATTCCTTGAGGTACATGGTTGTATTTCAAGACTATGTATTTCCTGGAAATTGTGTTGTAGAAGTGAACAGTCTTTCTGCTTCCCCCACTCACTTTTCTCACAGCATTTCTTCCTGTTCTTAACTCCAATGCTTTCCTCCTGTCTACCAGTATTCCAGGTACTGAAAACTGCATTGGATGAGAAAGAATTGGTTGGCCAAGTCCAGCAGGATCCAACAGTCAATGATGCAACAAGGGGTTAAACAGTTAAAAGAGCCTGTCAATTTCAGAACTGAGAGGAAGTATTCTGCAGAAGGAGCACAAAACACAAAGCCAGGGATTCAGAGATTGGGACAGTGGAAGACTAATGAAGTTTCAGCCATTAATCCCCACTGAAATGTTAGCATACAGTGAATCAGCCAGTGAATGAGCAGCTGAAACAGGTATAGCTGCGAAGACAGTTTTTTATGAATCAAGCTACAGCCACCTCCCTCTAGAAGTGAATCTGAGGAAGTACAGTGTGAATGGTAGAGTGCTACTGGTAGGAACAAAGCTTAAGTATACCTTCAGAGTATCTCTGGATAACACCAAAAGATAAATACCAATAGTGAATTTATATTGTATGAAGACTTTATGCTTTGAGAAAGGATTTGGAAATTAGCAATGACCTGACCTGTGACACCTTAGGAGAACAACTGACAGAATCAATTCAGCCAGCATAAAAGGTCCTGTTATCTTCAGTGAAGTTAGGACTTCAGGACTTTAAACTAGTTATACCACTGTTATTTATTCTCCAACACAGACAAGCATCACTTTCCAAGAGTTCCAAAGAGACTCACATGAATTGGAAGTGTTATTCTTTATTTTCTTGGCATTTCAGTTACCGCAACTTAAAATGAAGGCAGGAGCTAAGCTTCACATGGTTGACAAATGTCTCTAGTAATGTGAACATCATTTGTCACAGAAAGAAAGTTTTGAGGCTGAAGCAGATATTCAGTTCTGTCCATTGCACTGACCTCCAGCAGTTATTCCAGGGCAACAGAGAAAGGATAAAGGATCTAAAGCTACCGGGAAATTAAATCACATTGATAACTGCATCAGCCAGTCTTTAAGCACAGTTCCAGTGTCTAAAGAGCCATAATCATGGTCTGGCTCAGCCAAAACTCTTTATTATTTGTTGAGGTGTATTGTGCTTCAATCTGCAATATCAATAGAGATTTGTTGAACTTGTAGGACTTTCCAAAGCAAATATCAGACATAGTAAAAATACATAACAACAAACAATATACATTTTAGAGTGCTAGTTTAAGAATCTACAATGTATACAGGAAATTTTGCAAATACAAAATTAGAATATGAAGCACATTATAAGTTTTGTATACGGTTTTTGCCTTGCACTTTTCAAATTGTGTAATATGTAGTCTTCAAAATCTGTTGAGCTGCAAATAAACCCTCTTGTTTCCCTCTTGGGAAATGATACAAAAGGTGATCCATAGCAAGGATATTAGAACCTGGGAGATATAAAATCACACTAAGTATTTCTAAATCCCCAATAACCGAAGATTTCCTATAATTTATGTAACACAATCATTACTCTTTTTTTCTTTTTTTTTTTTCTTTTTTTTTTTTTTTAATAGACCCTCTTGACCTCAGCTACAGATTTGGGACTGCCAAATATCATTAGCAAATATTCAACATAAGCTATTATGTTTAGATCTGTCTGCATGTTGACAGTCCAGCAGAGTGGCTGCATATGTAGTCACCCTACCTGTGTGACTGCCCATTTCATGGCCAGTCCAAGGTGTCAAGTGTGATTCTTGTAACTCAGAAGGAAAGTAGTCACCACAAAAGGGATTCAGCCATACTCTACACAAGTTCCATCCAGTCAATCTTGACTCAACATCACAAATGCTATTCTCTGAGAACAGTGAACCAATGGCTTAAAAAGAGCCTCTAATATCTTACAGTTATGTAGTGTGACACTCAGACATGTACCTCACCAATAATACAAAATTGCCATTTAGGGAAAAAAAAAACAACTTGATTAAAGAACTATATACCTGATAAGAGTTTACATTTATCCTATTACTAGATGTCCTCAGAGGTGTAAATAAATCAAAGCCTGGCTGTACTACATTTCTGCCCAGTGCCTGCTGATGTTAGAATCTGAAGAAAGACTATAAAGGATAGGAGTGACCAAGAAATCTCACTCAATTTTTGCCATGCTTTTGATAATCTTTGCAAAAGCAGGTCACAGGATATCATTACCAGTGAAAAGAAGAAAGGCCCTCTGAATTCATCTGTTTGGAAAATGGAAAATTGGGGAAATAAGAAGCTATATGACTTCTTTTAGATGCCTTAATAGATTGAATTCTATTAAATCACTTCTGTGACTTTTTTTTTTTTACTATAAATATATTATTATGGATATTGATGTTGAAGTATATCTTAACATACAAACCTCTTAATTAAATCTATGCTGAGAATTCCACTGATGTTCTCAGCAGAGTTATGCAGTTATTAGCAAAAGTGCAGTAAAAAAAATAAAATGACTCACTAAGTAAGTAAATTAAGATATGTCCTTGAATACATCAACAGTAATTATTCCAAGTTTGTGGTTCACCAGCTTCTACAAACTTTGTGGAGTGCATACTCCATTAACTGTTCTGGTAGAAAGTGTGTTTGCTCTGCACTCAGGCTTAGATAGAGAGAAACTTTTCAGTGGTACGTGGAGACAGACAAGGGAAACAGACATAAGCTGCAGCATAGGAAGTTCTGCACAAATGTGCGCAAGAACTTCTTTACGGTGAGGTGACGGAGCACTGGAACAGGCTGCCCAGGGAGGTGGTGGAGTCTCCTTCTCTGGAGATGTTCAAGACCTGCCTGGATGCCTACCTGTGCGACCTGCTGTAGGGAACCTGCTTTGGCAGGGGGCTTGGACTCGATGATCTCTGGAGGTCCCTTCCAACCCCTACAATTCTGTGATTCTGTGAAACAATATTCCTAGATCAGTCACCTTCTCTTTTAAAAAAGGGGAGCACCTACATATACATCACACTGTGTGGCACTCTAAAAGATGCAACAGTTCTGAAGTGATAAAGCTATGACTTTTTGCTCATACCAGCAGTTTGTTTTATAATGCATTTAAAATATCTGTGATGAAGAATAAAGTGCTAAAATGTCACACTATAGTTTTAAAAGTCTTGTATTTATTACACAGACTGTACCCAGGTAGCTCTTCTGTTTCACTTTTTATAATTACAATACCAAAAAATGAATGATTTTCCCATGTTAACCATAGAATGATTCAAAACAACTGAATTGCTGAAGCATTCATTTGCAAACAGACTGACAGCTCTATACACTGGCTGAAAGTTACTAGGGCACAATTTATTTTTAGAATAGCTTCAGCCTTCTTGTTGGAATTCCATTTATTACAGTCAAAAGAATACAGTTCTGATCACTGTAACTAATTAGCAACTTAAAGTAAACACAAAAAGAAAGGCTGAAAGACAGTGCTTGTTAATTTTATTAGCATGGCTAAGGGAGGAAAGAATTATCTAATGCTTCATCCATCTTTCCATTAAGGACTAATTAAAGGCATTGACTCATAAATACATTTCAGGAGAACAATTTACAAATAGGAATGCATCTTCAAATGATCTGAAAATAAGTCAGTTCCAACAACCAATGACTAGCAACCCAAAGGATGTGTAATTCCCTGGTTTGTCACCAGCTACCATTGCAATTCATACACTTGCAGGGAGATGGTACAAATACATTCCATATGACACTGCATATACCATATCTTATTTGTTTACAGAGTTGTTTTCCTTCAAATAAGAACAATAGAAACAAAACAAAGCCTCACGAATGAAGGAAAGAAGGGAAATTTCATCAGATGTAATGCTAAGCAAAATCACCAAGCCCCAGTCAGATCTCTGACAGTAAATTCACGATAGCTCTCACCTGTTCAACCTGCTTTGTCATCTCAGCTTTTCTAAATCAACAGTTCGGGAAAGACAGCATTGTGGGAGGGACACACATGGAGCTGGAGCTGAGAGTGGTGTGGAGGAATGGCACAGGCTAAGCATTGTCGACTGATCACAGCCCCCATTCACCATCCCCTGTGCTGTTCAGGGGTAGAGTGCATGGGAAGAAAAGTGTTTTTATTTTGCTTTTAGTTCGCACTGCTCAGGTGTGATAGAAAAAGACAATACGTTACATTAACATCCTGTATGCTGAATCTGTTTTGCCTGTGATGGTAGCTGGTGAGGTATGTCCATGTCCTTATCTTAACCCACAAGATACATGTTTTCTCTCTCTTTCCTGCTGAAGCTGAAGGAGGAGGAGTGGGAGAGAGCTGCTGTCCATTGGTGTGAAACCACTACAGGGTCAAAGCATGAGTACAAACAGCTTAAGTGTTTACCAAGCAGAACTGTCTGCTTTCATTTTTTCACTAGGAAAAACAAAATCCATATTCTGGCATACAGCCAGACACTTGGCAACTTGAAACTGGTGACTCTGACTCCAGAGAAGCCTGGATTCCATTGCACAATAATTTCACATTAGAAGAATATTAAAATATTACCTCCAGACCAGATTGAAGGTCAATAATCCTTAATCAGAAGGCATAGCATGGTGTGTCTACCTCTGAAATGTTATTTAACAAGCCTGCACACTGATATTTTTTTTTTTCATCTATTACAAAAGCTATGTGTATTTTCCATAAGTCAACCATCAGAACGTTAACTCTTGCTCAGGCACCTATAATATTTTGTTGGACAGCAGATGGGCTCTTAAATTTCTCATAAATTCCCAGTTCATTTAAACATCTTAATTTGAGCAGATCTTTAACCTTCTTCTTAGGTTATGAGATCATAAAGAAGTGCATACAAAACTGACAAATACTCAGGGACTTACCCCTGCCCTTCTTAAGTGAAGCCATAACTTTAAATTACTTCAATTTGAAACCTTACAGATAGGAAATTTCAAGTGCCTCAAAAGTTAAAAAGCACATACGTGTCTTACCTGTGTAGCCAAAAGGAATGATGTTAATAATCTTGTATTTAACGTTACACCTCTTTACTGGAAGGCTTCCATCATGCTTTACAAACTATATTGAAAACGTATCAAGTAACCCTCCAGAGACTCAGCAAAAACAGGTTGCATAATGGAGGTTACTTTCTAATAAAGTTGGAGAGGACTTGAACTCTGCTGTTCACCTGGGGACACTTGGGAATATTCTCCTTGGAAAAGGAGGAATTTGAATAAGGCTGTACATATTTCAACACATACAATAGCTATATTTTGGCCACATCTAGATATAGGTAGATATACACATTTAGTCTGCATATGTCGTCCTGTATAGTTTAATATGCTTACACCTCATGGGTTTGTATACATATAAAATTCTTTCAAACACTTCTTGTTTTAATCTCTCATGCTGTTTTCCCAGCCTTCTCTTTTTAAAAGGGTGAAAAAAAGCATGTTGTGTCTTATTATCAAAATGATTTGATGTAGAAATAAACTTCCTGAAGATGAAGAGGGTAGAAGATGGTTCTTTCAATAGTCCTAGGAAATGGACTCGTTGTTGTGCCCATCTGTATGTGTGCACTCTTTGACAAAGTCTAATGTTTCTTTATATTCTTCCTTTTTCAAAACACAGATAAATACCAGCTTCTCAGCTTCCCTTTGCCTTCAGTTTCTTCCTAATTTTGCCAAGGGACTCAAAAGTAGACACCCATTTTCCAGTGACATTATCCTACAGCAAAATTATCACTGCTTAGCAAGACCTAGCAACCAGTCTACTTAGCCATCTTTCTTGCCCTAATTTTGTCCTCTTATCACCTTCATTTAGTGTAATCAATGCAATCAATACCACCTAGCTTTATCACTACCACCAACCTCATCCTGCAGGTTATTTTTGTTAAATTCCCTTTTGCCAGTAATTCTTACCTCTGCATTTCCAGCTGCTACTACTCTCATCTTTAGCCTAAAGCTTGCTGGCCCCAAAGCACACATATAGCTTTCAGTGCCATTTTCCATTCCCTTGCACATACTCTCAGACCTAGTCAGCTGCCAGTAGACAGTCCTTGGTGACAACCCTCACCCCTCCCTTAAGCCATTTCCAGACACTCCATCCTTCAGCTCCCATATTTTGCCATCCCCATCTCATGAGGCACTGCCACAATGTTTACACCTTCCAGTCATTTGCCAGTGTTTAATATATTTTTTTAAATGTCCTGGGAGCATTAGCCACCTCCTAATAGACTGAGATAGGCATGTCTTGTTTAAGTACTTTGAGCTCTTGCCATGTAGAATCTGTGACCCTAAGCTCTCAAAAGTCACCCTCCACTTATTTCATAGCAATTAAGGAGACTGTGCTCCTAACATATATATATGAAAGTGTTACCTCTCCAGTGACAAAACTGAATGGGGACAAAGAACATATGTAATCTCCAGACATGAGAAGAAATGGAGTTGCCTTGGTCCTCCCCCCATATTGCTTATGGTCCCCAGGTACTCACCTCAAGGCCTTACTGCATTCCATTATAACTGTGAGGTTTGCCTTTTTACTGAAGTGCTGTTCTCACTACTTTTTAACCAATTTATAAGGTTTTACAAAATAGTTCTGGCAAACGCACTCACATGTCCCATGATACTCCTACACACCCAAGCTGGCAAAGCATGGGAGTGTATGGGGAGGTGGGAGCAGGAGGAGGCAGGTCTGATGCAAAATTCTCTGATGGCTACTCTCGTTTATTCTAATGGATTTATTTTCAGGATTATTTGGCTTGTTATAACAAGAGAGAATCTGCCACAGTATCCCTAATCTTTGTTAGCAGATGTCTGCCTTTGGACCATATGCTGGGTATAATCACTTTCAGCTGCCATTTCTCCTGCATGGCGAGTAATTTGGCAACTACCTCCTCTCGTCTCAGAGGCATCTGGCACAGACAAAAGCAAGCCCTGCAGATTTTTTCTAGCAGAGAAAGATATTGAAAATGAATTATGAATATCAAAAGACTGTATCTGGAATGTGCTGATAGCTCTTCAACAGCTATTTGTGTATTTGTCATCTTCAACTATTTAGTTTGCTGTATGTACAGTTGTTAAAGGAAGCTCAAAACACACATCTCAGTGATTCTATACAACTGCGTGAACATGAAATTTAACAGATCAGTATTTTTGTCAAAGTAACAATAGCAATGTTCTGAGGTTCTTGACTCCCCCACCTGTTGCACTCTAGTCACAAGCTTTATTCCACAGATCTGCTCTTCATTGTCACCAGAATTCATCCAGTGTCTTTTGGTCATAAGCAAAAAAGGAGTAGAAAGAGGACGCTTAGAGGAAAATGAGTATTCAGTATTATGTCATTTTAAGTTGTGAAGTGTTAAATGTTGGTGCTGAAATACATCAGGACTGTGAAAGCAATCTCAAATATTCTTCAGTTTCTTTTGCCATTTTTCAAATAATTTACATTTACAATCAAGTTTCTTTCAGTTTTGACTAACTTTTTGACAGATGGATGTAAACTGAAATCAATGCTCTTCACAACTCTTCCTTCTACTTCATGATCCATGTTAGCTGTTATCATTGTCACACTATAAGACCCCAGATATGCTATCTACTTCATGCTGCAATTTTTAGTTTTAATATCTTCCTTCAGGCTTCTTTTTATTGCAAATTGTTTTATCACTATAGGAATTCCTTTCAGACAATATACAAATATTTTTACACACTAAAGGCTGAGCTTGAATTTGTAGCAGTGCAAATAAATCTTCCCTTTCTCTCACACAACAATAATAATAATAAAATTATCACTGTGTTGCTATCATTGCTGCAATTACATTAGGAGCTTCTACCAAATCGGCTGTACCACTGGCACAACTTCCTTCTGCACATCTTTTACCAACATAATAATTATTCTGAAAGAACTGTGGTCCGTGGGCACAGTATCTGGTTAAGTTTCATTTCCTTACTGACACTCAAACACCAATTTCCTAGCACAACAACAGAAATCCAGTATAATAACAAACACCAGGATAATTCCAAATCACATTGCTAGAGAGGAAAGACACGTGGTAGACTGCACACAAAAATGAGAACAGCATCTGAACTACTAATGAGACAGCACCACAAAGTTTCACTTGTTCAAAAATTCAAACTCACAGGCAGACTCTACTCAGCATGAGTAAAGGTGGCAGACATACGACAGTGTTTAAAACAAACACAATCACAGATGTTTTAATCAAGTGGCGGTGGAAATTTAATTGAAATAAGCTTAAGAATTCTCAGCTTCATTAATTGTTCAGCTCTGCATATAGTGCATGAATGGGAGAAAAGAGACACAGGCTGACGAAGGGCATATTTGAGAAAGCGTCCCAGGAGCTTGTTTCCTTAGCAATTTACAAAGCAAATGAAGGTAATCTGAAACTTCAAACTCTACAATATCTGCTTTATTAGACTTTAGTTTCTTGTTACTCTTTTCTCATTAGAAAACTCTTTCAAACACTAAAACCTCTATACAGCTCATTCACCTCTCTCAAATCCCTTTCTCTAAACTCTTAGTTACATTTTAGACTTAAAGCTAGGTACATGAATTAGTTCCTTGTGATACTGTCCCACAGCGGGTATTTTACTGATCTAATAAAACCACAATGAAATTACTGTATACAACTTAATATTGAAGACCAATTATTGATTTTTAGGGCTTCATTTCCAACCCAAAAGTGGCAGTGTGTCTGAAATCCGTGCAACTAGATCTATCTCTGGCAGAGAACCAACCAGCCATAGTGACGCACTGTTAGAACATTACATTTTCTTTCACTGCAAAAAGAGCCAGGAAATGATGTGTGCACATAGGTACATACAGTATAGATGTCACTCAATCATCCTCCACCTCTCTAATTATTTTTATTGAACTGTTCCTTTTCAAACACAGAGATGCCAAGACTGTAATAAGAGTGATGGCATTTTGGGGGGGACATGAAAATAAAGCATGTTAGTACTCTAAAGTGTCATTTCTCTAGGTTGATGGCCTTGGAGGAAGCTCATGTATCTGATACAACTGATACCACAACCCAAGTAGCCTTACCTTTGCTATAGTATTAATTTCTACATTATCCTTACTTCAATATAAAGAAATGTTTGAGAGTTATCATGTGAATATTTCATTGGGGAGTTCACACTGCAGTCACTGCATTCAGGAATGATCCAAAAAAAAAAATCCTTTAATTTTAATAAACTTGGAATGGGAGTGCAATAGTTCATTCATACAATTAATTTGTGGAAAATTTTGTAATATATTATTAGAGAAAGATTTCAGTGTTCACATAAAACAAAAAGCCTACAGAAAAAAACAAAGCAGTAAAAGTGAAAACAATGCACAGAAAAAAAAAACCTAAGAACTCAGATCCCATCCTGAAACATCTTCCCAAAGGGACAGCTTAACTTCTATATGAAATGGAAGTACTTAGTTCTCTCTTTATTTTAACCTTTAAAAACAATGGGAGGAGAAAGCACAAGAAAGTGTGTAACAGGAAGTTAAGTAAAAGGAAGGAAGTGATTTTAAAAATTTAAAAAGTAGACAATCATTGAACCTTCGTGGAACTGGGAGCTCTAGTTTAATTTTCTTAATTTAACTTTATTCTTCACCTAACCCTTATTTCCAGTAAAACTCCCCAGATGATTTGACACTTTTCCAACTAGCCTTTAACTCATTACCGCATAGCAGTGTCTCTAAGGAGGCATCGTTTCCACATGAAAACAATTTTTGATCAGCAGAGAACTTTTCAATTCATACAAAAATTACTTGCACATATCAAACAAAATCTGTACCACCTACTTGCTACCTAGACACAGATTGTTCAGTTAGTTCTCAGTCTTAAGAAAGATGTTGAATCACCTATTCAATATTGAAGATAATGAAAAAACAAATTATAGAAAATAAGTATATAAAAGAGAATTTCACAGATGCTCCTGGGATTAGGAACAGTCTAGCAGAAGAGAATGTTTTGCAAGAGAGCCTTTAGAAGCCGTTATGAAAACAAACTATCCAGGTGTGCAGCCTGAAAGACATGCATTCAGGATATCTAACTAATTATTATGAGAGTTCAGAACACATATGAAGTTGTGAATGTCACATGTTCTTCTCTAAACAGAAGAACCTACTCCCACAGAAAATTAAAGCACAAGAACACATTTTGTTCTGAAGGACAGGAGAAGTAATGACGCAACAAGGGAAGAAAGCAGTAAGGTATACAATTATCTTTAAACAAATGAGTCTCAATGTACGTTCAATACATTGGTTTCACCTTAAGGCACTACTTTTGTGTGTTTTTTATTTTATATTATACAAATGCCATCTGCAAATCTTTGAAAACAATTTCCATAATGGGCCTATCACATGATGTTGTACAACCTTATGTATTTTTCCCCTTCTGTCATTGTAGAGACCTTCTATTTTAGTCCGATGATTACATTTCCATATCTGAGGAAAATATTAAAGAATTTGGAAGTCCTGTCTTGAGTACCTATTCTCTGTACTTCATTCATAATACTATTTACAAATCACAGAAAAGTGGATTATGAATCCGGAAACTCCCAGGTAATTCTTTGATTAAGACTGAGAGTTAGATATTCTGAAATTGTCACTGTTTCAAAGCTCCCTTTATTTTATAATGCTTAAAGCATTTCTTCATTACTTATTAGGAAATCATCTGAAGAGCAGATTTCTAAAACTGGAGACTATAATCTGTTTTTGATGAAAAAACAGAGACTACTAGGCTGTCTTCCATATGCAACAGTAATCCTAGTCCATCCATTCTGAAGATTTATACCAGTGAGATTTGGGCAACATTCTAGCTGTAGAAATTGTCTCTTGAGTTCATGTAATCAGAGTGAATTAAATATCAGGCTCCATGTTGAGTAAGCAAAAAAATGCTAACAAATATGCAGCCTGTCCATTCCAATGAGCCACAACTGCAGAAAGCTGACAGCATATAGTCTCTCATTCAGCTAGGAAAGTTACAGATTGTAGCATGAAAGATTAGACATTGTTAAGCAGTGTCAAACCACATTGGCAGTTTTCACATGTCTAATGTGTAATTACATAAGGATCATTGCTCAAAAAGCACAAGATCTGGATGATGTGAGCTGAGTGCCAACTCAGCCATTCATCTGAAAACATTTAGTGTATGTATGCACTACGGAGTGAAAATAAATTGTTTCTGTGAGTGTGATTTTCCTTTTGTTGTTTTTCATAAGTGTGTCTCTGATGCTATCACTGAAGCTATACCGCAGTCTCTAAGGGGCGCTCTTCCAACTTGAAAGCATCATCTTGTGCATGTCCACAGTTGAAGGCATATATACACACTAAGGGTGATTTTGGCATGCCACACCAGCACCTGTACACTATCAAGAAACAAGACAGTTCCTGCTTAAATTTTCCGGTCATTCTCAGTATTAAGCAGAGTTAGAGTTCTATTTAAAATAGAACACTTTTTTTTTTTGGAAGACTGAGTTTCAGTGGTAGAGTGAATGCATGTTACCTACATTCAGCTATCACCAGTAGAAGAAAAACAGGGTGGGGAAATAGGAATAAGGCAGCAAAAAAATATGCTCATAGTGGTCTGCACAGTTTTGAAACAACAGGCATACTTCTAGTGCTGAGATTAGCTGTGACTGTAGTCTGTGAGCCAGTTGGTGACTTCAGGCTGAGATTTAAAAGTTAATTACTATAAGCAGTTTCCATTAAATTTCTGTTCAATTAATTCAATTCAAGATTAACCCAAGCGATTCGTTGCAAGTGCATAAAATTACAGATGTTGATTTTAGTGCAAATAGAAGGTTGCTCCCTATAGAAAGAAGAACAATATTACATTAGCCAAAAGCTACCACAAACCAAGCAGAACCCAAATCCCCAGAGATTTTGCCATGAGAGAAAAAACAAACAAACAAACAAACAAATAAACACAGATTTAGAGCTCTAAACAGCTACAAATGAGCCAAAACGAAAATACAAATGGCCTAGAAACTTCTAATTTCAAAATTAACACCACATAGAATCACAGAATGATCTGGGTTGGAAGGGACCTCAAGGGTCATGAATCTCCAACCCCCCTGACACATGCAGGGCCGCCAACCTCCACATTTAATACCAGACCAGGTTGCCCAGGGCACCATCCAGTCTGGCCTTGAACACCTGCAGGGAGGACAGGGCATCCACAGCCTCTCTGGGCAGCCTGTTCTAGAACCTCACCACTCTTGATGTAAAGAACATCTAGCAGCACATTTGAATTTTGATGAAGAAATTCACACTATTGCAAAAAATGTTAAGCCATTTTCCTGTAAGACTATTATCGTTAGTCCAGTTAACAATAATTAATTCCTGGACAAGAAAACAACAATCCTACGCATCCCAGCTTCTAACAAAGCACAGACCATGCCACATGGAAACTACAAAGAGAATCAGGAAAATTAACCAAAAATGAAATACATGCTTCTGACTTTCTCCCAGTGTTTCACATGAAACAGTGCAGACAGAATTTTTTTCTCTTGTTCCTTCAGTAGCTGATCTACATGACCACAGCTACATATGGTGAAGTACTGAGTTATTTCAAACAGCAGTTGCCAGCTAGCTCAAAATAAGAATGGAGAGATGTTTTTGTACCATGATTGTTTTGGGAAAAAGAAAAAGGAAAACAACAACAAAAAAACACTACTTTAGCATACCTCTAATTTGCTTCAGCTTGTACATCAGGAAGCCTTTTTACGCATTGCTGACTTCAGTAGAAACTCCAAGACCAACAGGTTTTATAAGTGTTATGCTCATCTAAAGGGTGACTGCAGTAGTACCTTCCTTCCCTACCATCTTGTTCCTGTGTCTCTAGACTGTCGCTAACAGTGATTCAAAACTAACAGTGTAAGAATCATTGATGATGGCAAAAAGCAATCATACGTTCTTAAACACAAATCAAGTTTTGCACTGTTCAGAAGAGTTCAGCTCTGGAACCGTGTGTTACAACGTAAGATGCAGCAATTCCCAACAGTTGAGAATCACATACATAGTTCAACTGTAGAGCACCTTCAGAAAACATCTATTTAATATGTTCAGGGCTTAAAGATTATATTCTACCTTGAGACAATGCTGCTAGCTAGTTAACTTTATTTACTTTTATTGTGCTTCACCACATTCACTTTTATATTAAAAGTCATCCATACTTATTCAAGATAGCATCCAAGTGATACACTAATGTTTAATGAATTTGTCCTTAAGAAGTGAAATATGTCTTTAAACCTTGTATAGGACTCAGGCTAGATGCTATGGCTTTGGCGGATAGTCTGTTGAGAGTTGCTAATTAGAAGAAAATTAAATGGTGGATCATTTTACGAAGAACACGGGGCCTACAGTTGATCTGAATACTGGCAGCAGGCTAAAGTGGCTGAGCAGTTGGGATCTTCTGCTATAAAATAAGGTCCTCAAAAATAGTCCACTTGCAGTCTTCAAAGTTTTCCTTATGCAGGCTTCCTGGATGGTAAATACTAGGCTGTTCAAGTAACAGTGTTTAAGAACATATTATATGGAATCATAAGGGAAATGCTGCTCTTTCAGGATAAGCCTTTTTTGCTTGACTCAGAGTGACTACGTACAGCACTAGGGTTAACATTATGGCCATGAGGCTGATGTGTAGACAATATAAAAGCATGTACTTCATAGTCAGCTTCCTAAAAATACTAAAAAAGTAGTTCCTCACTATTTTTAATGTAATTTTTATTTTATCCTCTTCAGTATCCTTAAGCTGTCCCAAAAGCAGCCATCAGTCTGCTGCTTTTCCAAAGGTTTTTTTTTCATTCCCACAAGTTACCACCTTCAGTCATTATGTCTTTTGAGGTATTGGTGCTACCACATAAACCTGGCACTTTTCTAACATCTAGATCCTTCTAAAATTATGTATCTTATATCTTTCATACCAGGCCACGGACAGAAGAAAATCTGACTTAATCAGCTGAAGTCATGCCTAAGGACAAAGACTGTTTCCACTGCCTGTTCAAAGAGGAAACAAGAAACCAGATCCATTTATTGAACTGCTAGCATCTGAGCTGCGAGCGACAGTTATAAGTAGGTGTTTTGATATTTGAATAAGGCACTCATTTAGTACCACAGGAACAAAACAATTTAGGACAGTGATTCTTCCGAAAGGAAAGACTCTGGAAGACTTAAGCAATTTGTACACTTCCTTCAGACAGATACTTTTAATCTTTTCTTTTTTTCATAGAAAATTAGATCTTTGTATCCTGGCAAAGTAATTTGTGTGTCTCAGGATTAGCACAAAGGAACTGAGAAAGAATGTGATTTTAGAAAATTAAATTGAAGATTATTTAGAAACAGAGCTATCAGAAAATAGTTCCCTCCTTGAAAATAATAACGATTTTGTTTTCATCTCAATCAAATACAGAAGAAAAGAAACAAACAAACAAAAAAATTCAAGTATATCACGAATGAGGCTTTTACACAATTTTTCACATCAGGAACAGTGAAATTTGACATTTTGGAAGGAAATTAACTGCACAGCTGCTCTGTGAAATTCACTTTCTTGTTAAATCTGAAAATGGCTAAATTATCTAACTTCCCTGGGCAGCCTCTGAAGATGCCAGAATTTGCAGTTACCGGGCAGTAAGGCAGCAACAGTGGGACTGTTCCAGCTTCCTGAAATCAATTTCAGCGTACTGAAGTTCCCAGTTGTAAGTCTAGGATAGGGGACCTCAAAAGCTCCTCTGTGCTCAGTCAAGATTTCCAGGGATTCCAGGTAGGGTTGGAAGATGAACCACCAAGGCTTCGAGACTTTCCTCTGGACGCTGGTATTTTTGATGTGCTTTCTGGGGACCTGCCACTGGCTGGACCATCACAGCAGGACATCTCACCAAGAACATCGAACAGGCAATAAAGATAAGTTGACAACTCCAAGGTAGGCATACTGTGTGGACTTTCCATGGCTGGTCCATGTATTGCAAAAGCATCAGTTATCTATCCAAAGCCAGCTTGCCAGGAAGGCAAGCTACAATCATCCTGAAATCCCAAGATGCTGTGTATTCATTATTTTGCATTGTACTAATGAGCACTTAAAGCATACTTTCTGATCAGCACTACTTGGCAATGGTCAGAATCAAGATTGCAAAGAGATTCAGTTATTCCCAAAGTATCAACTGTCATTTTTGATGAAGTATACCCAAAGATATCCCAGCTTTCAACTGTTATCCCAAAGGATTCAGGTCTCCTACATATCCCATATAACATCTGTTAACTGTACAGAGACCTGGACACATTAGGATGCCCCACAGGACATCAAACTCCCATATGTAGGCAGTTTAATTATGCTTGAGTTGATGACTTGTATTCAACATTACAATGCAATCTCAGCAAATTAGCTTGTTTTCCAAAAATCACTGAGCCAAATTTACCCCAATATTTAGTGATTTATCTTCATCAGGAAAGCTCATGTAGTGACAAATATAGCTCATTTCACTGGCTGATTTTTTTTGTTTGTTAAAATCAGTAACATCCTCCACAATATCTTATCTGTACTGACAGAACAGCTACGGGCAACATTTTCTCAGATATTTCTTACAATGAGAACTTCCAGGCAGCCACGACTGAGTTTGCAGTCTCCTATGTTCCAACAGTGTTTGCATTTATCTGTTTTTTTAATATGTTTTTTCTTATTAGCTTGCTAAAAATAAAATAAACAGAGTGCCTTAAATTCTGTGCTTGCCAGTCCTGTGGTAAAAATGCCCCTATTCTCACAGAATTACAAAATAATTCAGATTGTAAGGGAGCTCTGTCAGGTCATGCAGCCCAAACCCTTGTGCAAAGAACATTAAACCTGACCAGCTTGTTCAATGCTTTGTTGGTCAAGTTTGGATATCCCATGAGTAGAGTACAGTAACTGCTTCTTTTTGCTTTGCTTTTTTAGCTTTGCATTCACAAAGATGTGTCCAACGTGCTCAAGTGATGTGCAGAAACTGAGGGAGGAAACACCACCATCCCGATGGAGCAGGAATACAAGGACAAAACACAAGGCCAGTGCTGCATATTCTCTCATGTTGTCCCTTTTCACCTTCTTTAGCTAATCCCCCATTGGACACAAAGAACCACAGTGACCATGTGGAGGCATCACGCCAAACCAGTGAGATCACATCATGAAGCAAGGGACATGAATGGTGCATGAAGTCATTTCAACAGGAGCACAGGAGTCCTACTACCAGTCCTATCACTTCTAGCACACCCCCAAAGTTATGAGTCATCAGACTTGGTGTCTGAATTTCTGACGCTTTTACATCCCTGCTTAGAAATTCTAAAAATGTAATGAATGTCAGTATTTGATGTGATTTTCTGTGGAGATGGTAAATGGTCATATTCAATACCTTAACATTAAACTCCTTATATGAAAATAGTTAATAAAACAAATAACACTGTCAAATCTCCATGATGTTTGTCAAACAAATGTTCTGCTCAGCCTTCTCCTCTACCACATTCCTGTCTTTCTCCACTGCTCCAATAACCCCTTCTAGCAGGGATTTCTTGACACTGTAATTACAGCCTACAAAAAAGGGCTATTGTTACTTTGCACATGATAAAAGTACTTTAAGATTGGCAATAACATACAGTTTTATAAGTATCCTCAACAGCTGGTGCGATTTGATAGAGCAAATAATTGTCCCTATTTCTAGCCCAAGCTTGTCTGTCTTTTGCAAAGAGCAACCCTCATTACTTCATGATTCTACAGGTTTCTGTAAGACCTTGAGACCTTTCTTTTTTTGTAGTAAAGACCTTTTCCAAACTAATACTCATTTTAAAAGCTTTAAAGTTGACTAACTTCAAGAAGTCGAGAATGAACATAATAAATATAGCAAAATGCAAGCCGCAGGCTGTAATAAAGAATTACACAATTATGAGTGCTGGCTCCCATAAGATTATTGCAGGTCTTCACATATGTATTTTTCAAATTTTCAACACTGGCCACAAAGGGCCATTAATACCTCTATTTGTTTTCCAAATTTTCAGTATACTACTCTGCCAACAAACTGGATTAACAGGACTTGATGCACTTCAAAATTAACTGCTTACTTTGTTGTTTTCAGATTTTCCATAGAATCTGGGGATGATGTTTCAGTCTGACCTTCCCAGTTTATAAACTAAGAACTTTTCATGGCTATCCAGATGTCTCAGTGCACCACAGTTATAAGAATATGAGGGGAAACAATATTGCTATAGTGCTGCCCTGTTCTTGAAAAAACCCCGTCTTTTGTACAATATCCAACACCGTTTAATAGTTGCTGACATACAATATTAGAAGATCATTTAATGTGAATTTCATTCTGATATCTGTGTATTACTTTTGTCAGTGCTTTCACTTTGGCTACCTGTGTGTGCTTTGTGCAGTAACACAGCTCATTACTTAGTGTTAATGAATAAAAACAAATATTCATACGTGATGAATATTTGGGGAAGTGGGACCCAGTAAGACAGAAGGACTTAAGGACAGCAATTCATCTCACTTACATAAAATATCTATGTTCAGGACAGGATGTTCAGCCGTTTGAAGATGCTTAATTTTTCCCTGTAACCTACAAAGGGTATTTAATACTTCAGACTAAATTTATTGACAAAAAGGGTAAATGAAAAGGCTTTCTGGATAATGAATATTCCTGCCTCCATTTGTCCCCCCACACTCCCATCACAGCGTTCATCGTTTCTTTCCACAAATTTGTTAGCAACCCCTCCACAGACGGTACATTTGTCAGATAACACTTTCCCTATCTTATTAGTACATAGCCTTCTTCACAGTTGGTTTTTTTGTTTTTTTTTTGTTTGTTTTTTAATCTGTTCAAGTACACTGATACCAATTAATTAGTTCCTTTCTTTCGTGTGTATTCCCAGTACAACATAAGAAACGTGGAATTACAGCTCTATGAAACCAAAATTATTCTAATAAACGAAGCATTTTCTCATTAGCAAAAAGTATTCATGCATATGATAAAATCTCCAACAGGGTTAGCAGCTGCTTATTAATGGCTGTTTCCTTCTTGATACAGTCATTTATGTTTAAACATGAGCTAATACATTGCTGCAACATATACATCTACTCCTGTGTTTTCCATTTCATCCATGCATAACAAATCGTATTCTTGTTTCTTTTACAATTTGCACCACTGTAAACTGGAGCTACCCTATTAAACTTAATAATTAACACCACAAGAATATTAGATAAAAATGAAAAAAGAGACAAAGCCCATATTTTTCATGCACATACATTAGCAACACATTATGGGTATTTTATGTTTTTTCTTTTCATTTTGTAGGTATATTTTCTGAGATCTGATAGACATATTGATGAATTATTCAACAACTCTCTTAACTGTGATTTATCTGAAAGCAGAAAGAATTCATCACCAGCAGAGCTAAAATAAACAAGCTCTTATGACTCTAAGATTAAATTACTGACATAAACAAAATCTGAAATTCCTTCATGCAGTGTTCTACATGAACATCAGCAGAGAAAGAACTGGAATACTTTCTTACAGGGGCTGTAGGAGTTCAGAGACAGTTTCTCAGTTAAGGTCACATCTTACTTCATAACGATACTAAAAGAACTACGTATTAAAAATATCTCATCAGTTGTATTTCTGACAATGAATGACAATGTAAATTGGAATTTACAGGCACTGCTAAATGTTTCACAAAAGCATGTAATAAAAAGGCAGTCTACTGAAGTTCTCTTGATGCCAGCTTCCAGCAATAAGTAAAATCAGCAGCATGCAGGAGTTATATATATATTTAATCGAACTTTACCTGGCATGCCTTTAATTGGCCCCTGAGGAACAAGTTACCAAGCAGTGCATCCAGTCATCCCCTGGGTCCCGTAACCAGGGGTACATAGCTGGGCTTTAGTTCTATGCTTCATAATTAAGCATCTGCTATGAATACACACACAAGATTAAAACATAGGATCCCTTTGTGCTTTCACTTATTTGCAAACATGAAAAGTTTATTTTTAAGCTCAGCATTGTATAGAGGGTTCTTTCTTTCCCTCCTACCCCATGAAGTACCAGACAGGGATGATTATTATAGAAGGTCCTTATTGTATCCACAACAGCCTGAAAATTGAGTCCCAAACCAAAGATGTTAGGATTTGCAAGACAAGAAAATATTTTTAAAAAATAGACAAAATCCTTTACTGCAGTAGGACTCACAAATAAAACCATTTAATTCTGTTGGGTTACTTCATACCTATGATGGCACAAGGAAGCACAGAATTAGAGGATACACTATGTACTTCTAATCTTGTGCATTTAATTGCTTATTTTTATACCATTACCTGCATGTTTCAAACAAAAAATCCTCACAGTTATACTCATAATTGCTATATCTAGACCCAGCTTTCAAGTATTCTTAATAATTGGATGCAGCCTGAACTAAATCAAATATCTAGCAAACAGTGAGAGGTTACTACCAAAAACTAGATATTTTTTTCTTCTTTTCAAAACAGACAATTTTTCTGTAATCTTTTCAGTGTTTTCACCATATTTGCCAAAATGTTATTTAGCAAACCTCAGCTACTGGTGGAAAAACAATTTAAAGAACATAACTCATATTTGGAAAAGTCTGATTTTTTAAAGGAACTCTCAAAGACATCATATTTGGTTACAAGTACATATTTTCACCAAATTATGTTTAAAGTCCTTTTTTAATTTAAAAAGGTTTTATATGAACTTTCTGCTATGTTCCTCAGCTATTTGCCAGAATAACCTCCTCTATATGACTTCGTTTCTCTTTTCATTCTTCTCAAGCTCCTTCATCCTGTAAAGTTGCCTGTAGTATGACAGCAGTACTTTGAATAGAGACATGATTTTAGATACCCATCACCACAGCAGTATCTACTATAAGCCTTGTAACTGCTTTACTAATGGGAGAAAAAGTACCCCTCCGTTCACAAGTGAAAACCAGAACTATAATATGAAGTATTATATGAAGTCAAGTATCTTTTCATAGTTGCCTACGTATTTCAAATCCCTTAAAAAAAATCAGAAAATAATAATTTGAAATGGTCAAAGGAAAGCCTCTGAAATGGAACAGAATACTTTTTTTTTTGAATGTTTTTCTGAAGTTCAAGTTTTTACATTTATTAGAAAAACAAAGCCAATTACTAAATCCAAATTCTACTTCCCTAATTTTGCACGGTGATAAAAGAGAAAAAAAAAATAATAACCATAAAATCAACAACAGTAAGAAAAAATTTGTGTCTTTTTAAACTACAGCTTCTGGAAGATGCTGAAATCTTAACTGGACCACATGTCAACTTCTGGTTGGGGCCTACTCTAGACTTTGCTGAAGGAGTTCATTGTTTTAACTGAAGTATTAAATAAGGAAAGGAAAGAAAGAATCTAAGCTCCAGTCCCCCTGCTGTTTCCAACTACTGGATCAGGCACCAGCTCAGGCTGCCCAAGGGCTGGTTCAATCTGGCGTTGAATGCTGCCAGGGATGAGGCACCCATAGCTTCTCTGGGCATCCTGTGCTACTGAGTAAAGAATTTCTTCCTAATATCTAATCAAAATCTCCCCTGTTTTGGTTTAAAGTCATTCCCCCTTGTCCTATAATTATCCAAGTTGATTTCCCTTCCATTCATAATCGCCCTTTAAATTTTGAAAGGCCACAATGAGGTTTCCCTGGAACATTCTCTTCTTCAGGTTGAACAAGCCCAGATCTCTCAGCCTGTCTCCATGGGAGAGGTGCTCCATCCCTTTGATCATCTTCACGGCTCTCCTCTGGACTCCCCCTAACAGCTCTATGTCCTTCTGGTGCTGGGGCTCAGGCCTGGACGCAGTACTCCAAGTGGAGGTCTCACAAAGGCAGAGAAGAGGGGAACAATCTCCTCCCTTGCCCTGCTGCCACCCCTCTTCTGTTGCAGCCCAGGATACTGTTGGCAAGTCATCGTGTCACCTACACTTCCTTGAAACAACATCAACTTCTCCTAAGCTCACTGGATTTATTTATTTCAGAGTAAAACAATGAGCTTTGCAATTTACACCTTTCTATTTATGTATTTATTTTCCTATTAAGCAGCAGTCACACGTAGTGACATCGTTTTAAGGACTTCTCTTTCCGAACTCCACTGTGCTGACATTTATCAGCTGTGGATGTAACCAGAATTTGAACTCTGAAGTGTTGTATTTCATGATGAAAAACTTATAAGTACTTTTATTTTCGGAGCCTCGGAACAAGGATTCAATGTGAATATGAAGCTGTCATAGATTTTATATTGCCTTTGCCAAAATTATCTGCTCTAGAGTCACTGTTCACTGTTCAACAGCTGTGATAAGGATTCACTCACAGTGGCAAAATTGTTATTTAAGTGAAATGTGAATCTCACTGTATGCCATACATGAATCTCATACATGCCATACATTAGAAAGAAGAGCATGAAATATCAGTTTATAAAAACCTCAGTTCTTACTGTAACAGCAGTAAATCAAAACTCAAGATTACATGTAACATCTGTGATGCATTATATGCACTTTTCTATCCTGTTAAAACTCATTTTGAAATAATGTGCAGGACTGGGTTATTGTTACTGTTTTGCCTTGAGATAGCATACAATTGGTTTTGACTGAAAAATACCTCCTTTGCAGAGTGATATCAAGGAAAATACTAGAAACGTCATCTTCCTGTGTTAAACAAAGTAAATCCTGCTGCTTTGAAGGCATACTTTTTTTATTATTATTTTATTATCCCTGGAGGTTATTCCCAATGGCATTAAGTGAATAGGAACTACATTTTCAACACTACTGCAATTTCAGAAGTTTGATAGTCTTAATTAACATGAACTGGATGAAAACATCTCGTGAAAAAAATGTAGAAGAATGGTATTTTCACCCTATCTTGGTTTAAGTCACTGCTGACTTAGCAGAGAGCTTTCTTTCTTTCTTGCATTCTTTAGCTAGCATTTGTGAAAGCAAATATGAATAATGGAGGAGCACCATTACTGCATGCTAGGAACATAGCTGAAAGAAGCCAAAAGCACTACAAAAGGAAGTAGTGTGGATCAGATTTCTAAAAGAGTTATTTTTGTAACTACAGCTGAAGAGTTAACATTGAAAGCAAATGCTAAGAGCCTTGAACAATCGTGTATCTTTACCTGGATTAGATTATACCATTGTAACAGGGAAATTACTCAAACAAATTAATACTGTGTACCTAATCATCACTTGAAACAGAAATAAAAGAAACAAAGATGCACTTATGTTTTAAATAAAATATTTACATTTAAGGTATTGTTTGCAGCATTTTTGAAGTAGTTCTGCTGGAACTTTGTTAGAGTGGTTTTGAGTAGAGGTAGTTGCCACTCATCACTGAAAAATGCAGTATTAGTTTATTTGGGCCTGCCCTACACCATGGAAGCAGAGTTTCAAATGGAGGGAGCTTAAAAAAATCAACAATAACCAGCAGTTATCAGGATGCTATGGAAAGTCCTAAGTTGGAATCTCAGTTAGCCTCAAAGACATACAAGGGTACCGGGTGCCTCAGAGGCTGAGCCAAGAATTAGTCTTATAACGCATACATTTTAGCCTATACAATGCACAGTGGCCAAGATCTTTCTAAATTACAGACAGTGCATTTCAGGAGCAGGAGAGAAATGCGAGCAGAGTGCTATAACAACCTTCTCCTTCTTTTGCCCCCAAGAAGTACTCCTAAGAACTAACTGCCCTACCTACAGTCAGTACATTTGGCCATGGAGTCAGTGCTGGCTTTCTCTGCCTGGCCACGTCACTTTCTCCATAGTCCCTCAGCCAGATTACACTGGAGAAAAGGTCTAGAGGTAGGGTAACTTCCTAACAAGGGCAGGACTCCAGAGTACAAGTCATCCATTTCCAAGGTGCATATAGTTTGACCACCACCTGAAATACACATTCTCAGCACTGCCAATCAATCATTCAAATGAGGGCTACAACTGCATTTCTTTGTGTGGCGTTCCACCCATGTGGCAGTAGCAGGCGATGCTTCCAGAACACCTGACAGATCTCAGCTACTACACAGCTTAGTCTCTAGATCTTAAACAGGATTAGGCATAAGACATTTAATTGAGTGCTCAAGGGAAAAATGCAAGAGAAAAGGTGTATAATTCTGGGTGGGGATTCTTTGCAGAATATCAGCTTTCATTGACCACCAAGACTCAGTTCAAGCTCGCCTTGACAAGTAAGAACAAGAAGATGCTGCATTATTAGTTTAATTGAAACACTAGGACTGCTTTGGTAAAGTACTCCATTAGGAGTTTCCATGCAGATTATTATATTCTGTCTGAACAATACCCAGTGAGTAGCATGAAAAGTAGAGGTCTCAAGTATTACATCCAGATTAGAGTGATATTGTGAGATGAAGACTTCAGAGTATAGATTTCTAGCTGTAAATTAGTCAAAAGAGTGCATGAAGGATATGTTGAGATAATATCTCTGTAATATCTTGACTTTTCATGTCCTATACCATGCAGACTTAATTAACTCTACATAAAACTCTCATCTTTTAATTCTAGGTGACTGATAAATTTGACAAAACTTTCTTTAGAAATAAACTACACCATTACAAAATTCACAGAGGTTAAACAGAGATCTTCCACTGGCTTCAGACCAGCCAGGATTTCACCTACTGAGAAGCTCCACAGTAAAAAACTGTCAACAACAGTAAAAGCCACAGATTTCTCCATGGAAGTGGCAAAAAAAACTGCTACATATGAGAGCTCCTGAAAGTAATGCCTCCTGTTTTATTCTTGGCCCACAATGTCAGAGGCAGATGTTGGTTGTATGACAGTAGAGGCTGAACCTTCCCACCAATATCCCACTACATACTGTAAAAGATGGCAGCAGAGGGGCAAGATGTCACAATGGCATCTGACATGGAAGTGCGGATAAAGCAAAAGGGTGGAGTTGAATTCCTCTATGCAGAAAAAAATGGCACCAACTGACATTCATTGGCACTTGCCAAATGTTGCTGGAGACCAAAGTGGATATGAGCACACTGGACAGTGGGTGGTGCATTTCAGCAGTGGTGACAGTGACAGTGGGTCACCTCTGCTGGTACAGATTGTTATAAACATGGCATGCAAGCTCTTGTTCATCACTGGTGAAAATGAATGGAGTAATTTAATGCTATCACCATCACAAGTTTTTAAATAGTGCAAAAACAAACAAACATGCTAGGCAGTATAATCCACTGATGCTCATCAACGATGTCACATCAAAAGATGCATATATATGGGATAAACACTTGATCTGATAGGTGAGGTCCCAGGATCTATCTGACTGGAGAACTTGATAATGTTTCCCTCGTTTGCATTTGGCTCTGTGCCCCATCCAATTCCACATGATGGCAAAATCTGAACATACAACATCATTCCCTGATTTTCACAGAAAGGAAAACCAAGTGCATAGGACAAGAGCTTTAGCCATGCATGCACTAAACCCCAGGGCACACGCTGTATACCCCAGCAGAAAAGTCTAGACACAGCTTTAAGAGATTAGTCAGAGACTGACTGAAGAAAACTTTTTTTCAGTTCGTAATGTCTAAAGTGTCTGTCAAAAGCCAGTTTCCCTGATATCTCATAGCAATCAGTCTCTCAGAATGAGCCTCAACAGTGAGAAGTCTCACATAAGCAAAGATTTGGTTATCTAAATTTGAAAAATTCTTCAACATGACAGTCTATTACAAAGAAAGCTGAAAATCCTAGAACACTGGCATCATCGTAGGTACACCCATAATTTTAGTGAGTAAAGCTGATTTACTTTTATCCCTTCTTTAACGTATCAAGCACAGGAATCTCTTAATCAGTGAAATATAATAGTAAAGAAAAATAGAAGCTCTTATAATAACCCTATACAGCATATAAGACAACTTCACAAACCACAATTCTGAGTCCCCAGGATTTCCGGATTCAAAACCACATGGGTTTCAACTTTCAAATCACAATATTGTTTCATTATGCTGAAATATTTAGGATGCTGCTGCACTTTTTTTTTCAATCTCTGAAATAGCAAAGGAGAAAAGAGAAACTGCTGTAGAGACAGGAGCAAAACATATTGTAATTCTGCACAACAAACAATAAAATCATCATTTCAGACCAGCAACTTTGTATAGATGTCAAATGAGATGATGTCAGCAGGTTTAGAAATACGAGCATCTGTTGGTACGCGTTTCATTTTCGCTCTTTATTTCCAGTTACATACTTTGTCATCGTAACCCTATTTGATCTCACATTATAGGGCTACTACCAACTTCAAACAGAGTTGAAGGCTCCTCAAGGTTCTTTTCTTTTTTGACAGGCCTCTGAAAGTGCTCTTAATTCCTCCCTACTCTGTATGTGCATTATTCATTGATATGCATTATTCAGTACCTCATTTGGACCAAGAGAATTTTTGTGGATCAGATTTATAGCTGCTCATAATAGAGAGCAAGAGAAATTACCTTCTCAGACACACCGCTAACAACCTCATTGAAAAAAGTTATTTTCACTGACTAGTGCCTGAAGACCTCAAAGATATCTACTCAAAGTACTTGTGATTGTATTTTCTGTATCAGGGCAAAAGCGACAGGAATCAAGGGAAAGTTTCCTCAGAAATCTAAGGCAGAATTACTGAGTTTTAGTCTAATCAATATTATTAGCAACACAGAATATTCCAGACCCTTTGTTTAGTACATTGTCTGAGTGCAAAGTTCTGCTGGAAGATTTTGAGCAACATTGCTTCTTATTTGCTGATCTAGAACAGGTAAGCAGAAATTCTTTCGATTCAAAAGAACATCCAGGATACACTACTATAAGATGGCTGCCTTTGAAATTTGATTTCCTTCTTGTCTAACTCACTGGAGTTGGTATGAAATTTGAACAAAGCCATGAAAGGCTTCCAGAAAAATCTGTAATGCTTCATCAGGTGCCACTTTCAAGTGGGTAAGCAGCTACTTACTTCTCTTTTTTTCCTTTTGTTAGCACTCTGTTGACAAAAACACAGGGGGATGTTTCTGTCTCCTAAAACTCCAAAGGAATCTCAGCTATTTGCTCAGCACATGCAGCAGTACACAGTTAACAATTATCCTCTGTTGGGCATGGTTACTTCCCCTCCCTTGCAAACATAGCAATATACTTCAGGTCTATATACATCTATACCCTGCTATACAGATCTATAGTATAACAAAGTGCATAAGACATGATGAGACAGCCAATATAGTGCATACCACAGTGACCCTTTGTAACTGGCATACATGGATTTCCATTCTTTTTATACATATATTAGGCAGCAGTTTTATAGACGCTTGCCAGAGCATCAGCTAAATTGGTTCAGTCATGATGCTTGAGTTCACTTCTGCCCTGGCACTTGCGGTGAACTTTAGCTTGGACCCACAGAGCTATGCCTTTAAACTCAGCTCTGCTACTTCAGTTCAAGCCCAGACTAAGCATGGCATTTCTCTAGTTACTCTGAAAGAGTTGTTAAGCAATGTCTCTGCACCATGAGCAATGAGTTATGGTGCACAGTTCCCCACCCTAGTACCAACCAAGCTTATTCCAAAATTGAAGACAGCATACTTACCTCACCATAGTGAAATCAGCTGCTTTACTTCCAGCACAGTGCCTGGCCTCTTCCTATGGCATCCTACAGTCCTCTGCCTGAACTGTCTGAAAACTACTGCATGTCAAATACTTTACCTGCTAGTTCAGAAACAAGTCTCCCTTCTACTGGTTTCCCCTCTTGGTTTAAGCCATAGTTGTCCAACCTTTTGGCTTGCCTGCATCACACTGAGTGAAGAGGAATTGTCTTGGGCCACATACAAAATATATAATATAGTTAATGTATACAAGTAATAAAACTGCTTTTATTTTTTTAATTAAAACATTCAAAGAAGAAGGCAACAAAAACATAAAACTAGCAGTTATGCAGAAGCCATAAGGCAGACTCCTGCCTCCTTCCTGGGTGCTGGAAGGCAGCAGTTTGGCACTGGTTCCTTGAAACGCAATAGCCCTTCAGTAGAAAGAGCAGTGAGCCAGAAGCTATGGGCTTGGGTGAGAAATGGGTCTCTGCAACAGGATGATGAACAGCACTGCATGGAAAGCCCAGACTCCGTAATGAGCAGCACTATATAAAGCCACAAACCATGGATGGATCACCTGCACTCACAGGAGGCAAAATGACTGATCAGTAGCTTCAGCTTCTAAAGTCTAGATTTCAGTTGGGCCGGTGTTCCAAGGCAGGAATGTGACAACTTACTTAAAAATAGCTGGCAAAAGGACAAGCTGGAAGCTTGGAGGGTTATTCACACTTGTGAATGGTATTGCCAGAGTCTAGAGGATTACAGAGGTAATTCCCTTATGGCATTCCTCTTAAGGCAAAACAGTAAAAATTAAGTTTCCTGAGATAGGAAATTAAAGCATCAAATTGGAACATAATCACCTCAGCAGTTTGAGAAAAGAGCTTAGTATCTCAGCTTTCATTTTACAATTTGAACTGGATGAAAGAGAAAATGAATTACACATCTGTGTGACAAGAATTGCCTCAGACAGTATAGGGAAGGAAGTCGGTCAGTTTTGTGGGGTATTTAATCTAAAATTTTTCTTTCCTTGTTTGCAGAGACATACCTTTTACAATATAAAAGCAAGAATTGAAAAGCTTAGCTTTAGTAGCATAATGAAGAAGTTTCCTCAGTTCACTTATGAACTCTTATACAGCACCATGATTTGTAGAAGAAACTGAAGGACTTGAGTTAGCACGGCTGCCTGAAATGCATCCCATAAACAACCACCTCTCTGCTACGCACTAGAAAAAATTATGTGAAAGCTCCTTGCCTTTTCCTAGAACTTATAATGTCCAAAGTAAACCACAGGTTGCCAGCAGCTCTCCTCTTAGGGAGCCTTATCCAAAGTATCTAGTGCTTGCTTGCTTCTGTGTTATTCACCCATACAAACTTACACATAAAACATCAGGTCCCAGTCTTGAACTAGTCAGCAATGCACTGATAACCCCTCCTGTGCCCAAATGCAACATTAGCTCTTCTCTATCCTGCAGCAGTCAAAGCTTCCCTGTGCTTCCACAGCCCATCCAACAAGCATGTACAAGATTTGCACTGAGATAACAGAACAATACTGTCATTCCTGTCCATTTGCAAAACTTAAGGAGCAACTGCTGAAGTTGTGGAAAAAAACAAGCATCTTTCAGAAAGTCTGAAAGTATCTGACTTAATATATTATATGAAATGTGGACTGCCATCCATCAATACATTTGGTAGAAAGTTCTTATAATAATAGACGTGAAAAGCAATGAATTGAAACTTGTGCTTCATTTTCTAACAGGGAGAGCTTACAGACCTGATTCTTACAATTACTGTCTACATGTACAGTTCCCTGTTCTGTTGATGACCCATCCAATACAAACACTGGTTTTACAAGGAGAGAAACCTGTGCTATCTACCACAGCATGAAGGCCAAGCACAGATGAAGAATGCATGCCACATGGATGGTGCACAATGCAGAAGAAAACACTGCATTCTCTCTCATAAGAAACATGGATAACCTTAGCGAATGTTTTCCAATCTAGGTCAAAACTGGGGAAAGAGTGTTGCATATAAACTACCATATATTTATTTTCTAACTTATGTGCCGTATCCATGAAAAGTCTACACAGTTCCTAGCAAAACAGATCATAAAAAAAAGGATGAAAACTACCAGTTGATTAATATTTGTCTACTTCATTGCCAAAAAGTTTTTCATTCTTTTTCATCTGCTGTCCTTTCATCTTTCTCTTGTGCTCTCACTGCTCTACTCCTTCCCATCACACTTTTCCTCTCTGTATTTCATTTAAAATCAGAAGCAAAACTAAAGAAATTGATTCTCAGTTTGTAATTCCCCAGTTGAAAATGTTTATGCAAAGTAAATTCTCCTCATACAAAATCAGCTTACTACTTACTAATCACTGACTATAACATATATCTTTTAAAAGGTCTTAAAACAGAGATTTTTTTCTTACATTTATTTGTCATCAGCATTATCCTAATACAATCCTAATACGTATCCTATAACAAAAAGCAAAGTAACTATAAATATACCAGTCAATATCTTAAAAGGGAACACTATTATAGCCATCTATCAAGTCCCTGGACTTTTATTCCTCAGGCAATACAGCTGTAAATCCCTTATCAAAGGTGGTGTTTTCATATGATGTTTTAATTGATGTTCATGAAAATCTGGTGATCCACGGCTTGTATTTTTAAAACTTTATTCATTTGTTTGTAAGTAACTAAAAAAACACCTCCCTTACAGCTATCGCCATCTGGTTATCAAGGAGGAAGTTCATCAAATATTCTCCTGCAGTGACATACAACATCAGTCAATCAGAGACAGGGCCTAGGTGCAAGAGACCAGATACTAAATCTCAAGGACAGAGTTCTAACTACTTCTTGTTACCTTACAGCTTTGGGCAAATTATTTTGCTCTTTACATGCATCATCTGTGACTGCTTTCCACCAGGATTTGTCTAGTACTATGTGAAATAACTATGTAATGTTTGCTATAACTAAGTTCATTCTAACAGGATGTTCCAGCCTGAGATTTCAAACACTATCGTAATGCAGATTAGCGTTGAACTGAAAATACGTATTTCCTTTCTAGCTGTGGAAAAAAATGCATTTTTATGCATTTGTATCCAGAACAACAGTCCATGGCATCACATGGAGCTAGAGAAGTCTAACTCTTTAACACTATGATTTATTTAGAACAGAAGCAAATATTTGGGATAAGCAACCTACTCTTCATAAATATTAATAGTATTAACTATCAGGCAAGATAAATCCATGGTGCTGTAAGTGAACCTTACTTTAAGGTCAAAGCCATCCCTCTGGCTATTGCTTGCAAAATATACAAGACAGAAGAGTTATACACTTTTTTCTACCCTATTTCTCTGTCTTTTTAAATGACTTAACCCCACTCTAGGCTCAAAGCATGCACTTATGGATGATTTGCAATTTCTAGGCACTTTCTCTCAGCTTTTCTAATAGAAGGAATTCTCCCTTTGAAGCATATAGAAGCCATCATTTAAATCTAAAGAAAAGCACGGGCTAAGTGATGTCAGTTTTATGATACTGTTTATTACCACTATATTATCACGGTTTGCGGCAAGGATTACTCTGCATTTTCAAGTAATCCATTCAGATCACTGCTATACCAAATGAGGACACAGCAAGTTGTACTAATTTAACCATTTTAGTTCCAACTGACTTTTCACAGAAGAAAACTACATTGAGTTTCTCCCAACTCTTCAGAATTACAGTGATTTCACACATCTGCCCTCGGCAGTTCAATCCAGTAGCATTAAAAGTGAATATGAATGGAAATGTAGAAGTAATGTTATACACTGAGATCTGTTCATCCACATCAAGTACATTTCTACAAGCCTCTTCTTAAATGTGATAGAAATGGTAACTTCATTTTTTTCAACAGTGCTGATCTTGCAATCTGAGAAATCACACAGGAATTACACAGGACAGTGGGATACAAATACCCTGAGCAATTTTTGGGAGCTTGCAGGTACATACCTTTCTAAACAGATTACATACAGCTCCTATGGCCCCCTGGTTGGTGTCTCTGAGCCCATCATGAATGCGTGTCATGAACATCTGCATAGTTCATGCCTTTAATCGCAGAAGAGAGCTACAAACTGAGCAACTAATTCCTGCAAGATCTGCAATACACAAATCACTGTGTGATTGAACTTTGCCTGGAAGTGACCAAGAAAAAGAGCCTTAGCGTGTATAAAATACAACATGCTGACAAAAGTAAAGAGCAATCTCCAAGCGAGGCTGGGGAGCCAGACATGCACTGGTAATTACACCTCCCTCCTCATCATCTTCATGGAAAAATGCAACACTTAAGCACGTTATCCATCTCTCTACAACATTTCTTTCACAAAAGGTCTATTATCTTTAATAACTGGGATAAAAACACTGTTCATGGGGTCTCTGGAATGCTTTCCCAGCACTAACTCAGCTGTGCAAGCAGACCTATTGCACTGAATAGTTTTTCGGGGGCTTATTTGGAGGAGGGAGATAGGAGGATAAAGAAAACTAATAGCTCCATCAGTCCCCTTCAATCATCTAAAAAGGATCAAAGTGCAGCTGCCCTGAAAAACCCAGGCCAGGTCTAACCTGAATTCTTCACATTTGCAGAATTCCAGACACAATTAAGAGAGCAGAAACAACATGGGAAAACATTGACAGTGTGCAGAACAAACAGAAATTATCAAAACCATTGCCAAGTTTACATCCCATGGATGCACTCTTTCTTAAGTGAAACGAGAAAGATAAGTGAAGCCATCTAAGGAAAGCAAGGCAAAGGGTCTTTTGGCATATTATCTCCCTTCAGCTGCCAAGAGGTGCAGGAGATTCCACAAGGCTGAAGTCATCTGAGCTGAGAGAAGATTGTCAGCATGGGAATTACACCTTTGTTATCACCACTTGCCAGCCCCAGAGGAAGCAATCACACCAGTTAGAGTTATCTGCACCTTCTCCTAGGCTTTTCTCCTTTTAAACACTCCTTCCCTAAAGCACGTTATCAAAGAGAAAACAAACAAAAGCCAATTTAGACTAAGCGAACCTTCTTTTAAAAAAAAAAAAAAACACAAAATTTTAAACACTTTGTGGTTGCTGTTGAGAACACAAAGAGAACATCTCACAGTAAATGGTGAACAGAATTTTTTTAAGTTAAAGCATGTAGCAACTTCATGAAAAAAATGATTGCATCTAGCATAGACTACAATTGTTAGAGAATCGTGCAGAACCAGTACCAGTCATACACATACTGACGTGCAGAAGGCAAGATACAAATATCTAGAAGCTTCACTTGAAAATGACTGGGGCCGTGGTCTTATATTAATGCATTTGGAGTTTATTCACATTCAACTTTTGCATGTTGATGCCAAATAACAGATTTTTTTAAAGTGACCTAACTATGAGGAGATCCACAATAATATATTCAGATGCTGGATACATTCCACATTTTGCGACTGTTACAGGGCCATTGAAAGAATTGTGAAAGGATCACAAAGGATGTGTCTGAGAAAACATCTCCAAGAGGCAGACTTTAAGACTCAGCTCATGAAAGAGAAGACTGGCAGGTGACATGGTCATAGCATGGATAACTTAATAGGGAAAAATAGCAGGCTCATTAATGATACTGCATAACCCTCAGTGGTCAGAAGCTGATGCCAGCTAATGTTAAATTAAAGGTAATCATTTGCTTGGATTTTGTCAATCATCAGAAAAGCTATCAAAGCAAACTTTGCCTAATTTCAGATCAAAACTGGATGCCTTTTGGAAGGCATGTTTAAGTTAAACAGGAAGCTCTGCATTCAACGTGGATAATGGGATGAAGCGTAGCAGCTTGTGAAATACAGACAGCAGACCCCATTATCAGTTTCCAACATTAAGCTCTACAAATCTCAGTATTTTGTGCTGGACATCGATCACATGCTGCCACCAACAGTTCTTAGGGCTTCACAGGTCTCCCTGGACCTCTGCTCACATGCCACCCTGCCCTGGACACCCCATGCACAGAGCTTTCCTCGGCCTATATCAAGGGTGACTTGTCAGTTCATTAAAAATCTATTTGAACACGTTTAGTAAAGAAACAAAGACAAATAAATTGGCTGTGAACCTTGTGGCTCAGACTCTAATTTTCAAAATATGCGTAAGTTGGTGACATGAAAATCAATTTCCTCTGGAATGTGCTTCTCCTCAGTAAGGGCAGTTTCAGTGCCAATGTGTTCTCTCACATCATTGGTTTTGGCTGTGATACCATTAAATGGAAGTGGTAAGACTTTTTTTTCCCCCACGATGGATAAAAACCTTCATTTTCTGAAGCCACTGAGTAGGTTTTAAGGTCTGGGTTTTCTTTAATAGCAGTAATATGTGTATTTTGGAAGAGGCAAGGCCTGACATTTTCAATGTAAAAAACAGGGAATATTAGGTTACAGCGACTGAGAAAAGCAGTTAGGAGAAGATACAGTCAGAGACCTGAAAACTCAACGGCATTAAATCTAAAGTTTTATGTGCAATTCTGAAAACCAGCGAGCCAGCCCAACACAAACACAACACAACCAACTGACAGAAGAGTTGCAAGGAATAGGATGGAGAGGAAGAAAGCCTTACCCTGCTTTGGGCCCCTGTTCTCTGAGGGAAAGGGCCCCACTGTGTACAATAACCATCCCCTGGGGCAGAGAGAGGAGTAACAGCTGTGAAAGAGTGCCACCCTTCAGGCCTGGTCACAACACAAGAGAATGGCAAAATAGAATCTAATCGGAAAGGGGAAAAAGGGAAAGGGAAAGAAAAATGTGACAGAAAGGAGTATTTGACAAGAAATCTTTCCTCTTCTCCAGGAGCCCACAGATGCTCAGGACCACCCTGGATATAAGTGAAAACATGCCAAAAAGCAAAGAGAAAATGCTTTTCACAGAGCAGTTACATTTCACTTCTTGATTTCAGAAATGCCAGCCTGCCATTTTTAGAACTTATATAAGAACATAGATTTTTACTCCCAATTTCCATTAGCTACAAATCATTTTCTGTTACCAATCTGTTTTTAAAAAAATTCAGAAAAACAAGCTCTCAGAAAACAGCATCAGTCATATCCATTCCCAGTGGCAAACTTGTTTCATCCCATTCTAAATCCTGGTTAATAAACAAATCCATAAATCCATTCTGACAATGTCATTAGAATAAACATTAGCTTTTTTTTTTTGGTCAGTGTGAAAAGCAACTTTCAGAGGAGGAATGACAGAAGCTTAACTATAAAGAAAAACAAAACAAAGCAAAACTCAAGGGAGAATAAATACAAATTGTTCAGAGATAAATATACAACCCACACCAATCTCACTTCTCTATTGTCAGCAATATTTCTCCTGAGCCTATTTCCACCAGCAGCAAAGGTTCTGCTATATGATGTATGAGAAGGCAAAAAAAGGTTCCTCTCCGATTAAGCAGTGTTGGTGGATTTTTTTATTATTACCTTTTGGTGCCAAAATCCTATACAGAAAGGCAAATATTATCCTTCATTTATTTGAGGAGAAACATCCTAAATATACTAGGTTCATCTGTTTGAGGGTAAGGAGCGATCCAAAATTACACAGAATTGACCTTTTTTATGACATGAAATTTTGTGTAAGCTTAGATAGACTAGAAATTTCACAAGTTTGCATTTGGTCTTACACGCTTTTCTAGGGAAACTCCAGGTCAAGGACAACTGAAATTGGAACATCTGGGCTATGACTACAGCAACAAAAGGCACAAGGAGACACTCTCAGGTTCTGTACCTTGGCTATGTCATACCATTCAGTTCTGATATGGATTTGACCTTCATCATAGTTACATTTCACCTCTTGATTTCAGAAATGCCAGCCTGCCATTTTTAGAACTTATATAAGAACATAGATTTTCACTCCCAGTTTCCATTAGCTACAACACTCATACTCTTTCGAGTCACAATTTGGATGCTAACAAGGATCCACTGCCGATAACAGGTCTACAGGACTGTTTTAGAGAGTGAAGGTGTAATAGCATGGCTTTGAGTGCCCTGCACACGTTGGTCTCAGAGCCTGGTATTGATCTGGCTACTATATTCAATGATCTGGACTAAGTGCTAGACCAGCACTCACCACAGCAAAGCACGCTGCAAGTAACACTGCTAGAGCTGCTCTTTATTAAACCAGATGGAGAGTATCCACGCTGAACTATGTTCAGATCTTCCCCTGGTCTCTCGCAGAGACCCCATGGCTCTCACATCTACTAGAATGTAAGGCATAGTATGGAAGACGAAGGAGTAGAAAGCTCAATCCCCTGATCTATACCCACAGACCCCACACGTAGCCCAAGCCACCCTTGGCTCATTCTCCCACTCCCCTTACTCGGAGCAGCAGAAATCACAACAGGAATTACTCACTCATGGCTTACATAAAAACTGTTATGAAGGCTAGGGGGATGATTACAGTCAGACAGCATACCTTTTCTTTTTACTTTTTATACTACTGTTGGAAACCATGCACCAACTCTCTTTATTGAATTTCTGTTATTTTGGTTGAGATTTCTATGCAAATATTATACATCTGCATCTTTGATATGTTTCCTCCTAAAACAGTTTGTCTTTCCCTCTTAATTCCTCACTGACAAATAAATGTATTTGCAGCTGTATCTGTGGGAAACAAATAGTGTCAAGCAGTGACCAGCTAGGAAGCACACACCTGTCATAAACTAAAGGGCATCTCAGGGGATATATTGTATTCCATTCCCAACTTACCGAGAACGGATACAATGGAAAAATGGATCAGTGTCAACTACCAGATGTTTTCAAGCCTCTCTAATTAGGTAAAAATTAAACAACTGCTATGTTCTATATTACAGATATTTTGCAGATGTGTAACTCACATAAACATACAGAGCCTGATTTTCATTTACATAGAGGCCTCTTTACACTGCTTTGGCATCACAACATCCCTTAATATCGGTGAAAGTTATGCTTTAAAAGCTTTAATGCTTTTAAAGTTCCTTTTATACTAAGAGGCTATCGTAATCAATTTCTAGCAACTATAGAAGGATTGGGATCATCGTATGTTGTGGAAGACTTTAGCAAGGAGTCTTGAGTGGCAAGGGAAAGAAAAAGAACCCTCCTTCAATATTTCCATTCTGTGTAGAACAACTCTGCTGAGAATAAATTAGGTCCAATGCATTTGAACTGTTCATCTTTGCAAATGTCACTGCATATTTAATTGTATATGTGATTCATTTGCTCATGAGGAACACAAAATGTTGGGCTATGTTTTCTTTGCCTGCTTAGCTCTTTTCCTCAGGCTCTGCACAAACCCACTTGACAACCCCAAGCTGCAAACATTTCCAGAAAAAGAAATACAAGTAAATCCTGTGTGTACCCAAAACAACAGCAGTTTCTCATCATCTAGATCAAAACAACAGGAAAATTACCACTAGGCAAGGTAAAGGGGAAAAAAAAACATTAGCAAAGTATCTAATACTGAAGCAAGTAAACTACTGCTCCTAAAATAATGAAGTAGAAAAAAGTAAAAAAAAAATTCCTTTATAATAAGAAAGCTGTTCTAGCTCTTCACAGATGCCCTTAACTAACTCGCAAGGATACAGAAGATGATGGATGCTTTGGGAAGTAGATTTAATTCATCCTACAGAAAACGAACGTACCTTTATTCCAAGTAACAACTATTAAAACTCTCTACAGTTAAATACACATTTCTAGCCTAAATAACCCACCATTTCTAAAAGAAAGAACATTTGTTATACAGTGAAATAAAAACAGCAACGATGATTGACAGCACGTATCAGCATCTGTCTCCAATTGTTTCAGTTAAGCTTTTCTCACACTGCTCAGTCTTGGTTGTCTGCATCAGCCCTGTGACAGCAACACAGTCAAAAAGCCTGATGTACCATATGCTTAAAAGAAAGAGTGCCTGGGCTGAAAATTATTATTATTATAGAAGATTAGACAAACACATATTCACAGCATATCATTTTGTATTTGGAGGAGACTGTAGGATGGTTAGTAATGGATTTGATTTCTTTCTCAGCATTTCTGAATCATTATTTATCTTTTGGCCATCTGTTCTAATTGCTATTTCATTTTTGAGATGGGCAGACATACCATGTGCTTGTAGTAACCATCATTTTTGGTAAGGACTTTTTTATTAGTACAGGCACTATCTGTTTAAATGACATTGTACTAGTTGGAAGTATTTGTCCAAAAACCTAACAAGAAAGCTACTAATAATCCTGATTAATATGTTACACTTAGTTTGCTATGTTACAAATTGCTCTTATAAATGGAATTGAAAAGTGAGTGCCCATCCAACTGTGTGTTCAGCTATATTTGGGAGCTTTGTGAGCTGCAGAGAAGTCTGGTCTGGATTTCTTGTTTCATTTCATGTTCCCTTAGTGAATAAATTCAAAACTACAAGAAATGAATAGCTTTTAACCCACTTCATTCTGCATGGAGCACAAGGATGAAGGCTGCCACCTGTTCATTAACAGCATGTGCAGATGTAACAGCAAATATAAGCTGACAGGCCAAAGAGAGCCCAGGAGACATTAACAGTTGGACTAAAAACTCTGTACGTTACTCAGTATCTTGGATTACTCGTACATGTTAGGCTAGACATCATTTATATCTCCTTTTCTGCTTTAAGTAGTCTAAGCTGCAGGGCCTGCTAACACATCTAAAAAATGTCTCTTTCCACCTTTTCTGCATTTGTCTCCATGTCCACCTGCTTTTTCAGTGCTGTAGTTTTGCAACTTCATGCCTTTTTTCTTTGCTTGCCAGTCCTCCGTACCTCTATTCTTACTCAACATTTTCTTTAAGATTTTGTTCCACCAGCTATTAACCATCTTCATTCTTCAGATCACCCTCCTTCCCTGCTGATACAGAGATGTTTTCAGTGCACAATGCAATGATATCCAGATGCAATCCGAACTGGCCAGCCTGTGTCCGAATGCATTAGCAGATATTGTTTTATCTTCTAGATACACCCCAGAGAACTGTTTATGTAGGTCAGCTGCTCATAGTGCCTATGCCATGATATTTCATGCTAGTTTCATGATGCGTCAGTCTGCTTGTGCTGAACAGGCCTGTCTCAACTGCTCAGATAAAAGATCACCTGCATATTTTAACATTATCCCTCCCAGATTACTCAGGCTTAAAAAACTGCAAGAATATAATGCAGGCAGAGACACAGGTCACAGGATTAATACGAAATACACGAGTATCCTTCCCCGTACATCTTACTCTCTACACCAGCACAAACACCTCAGTGCCACTAAAGAGCAGGCTACATCCATCACAGGAACTTTTTACTTATCATATGCATTTAAAATGGCACAAGACTGACAGCTTCCTGCCTCCTCACCTCACACTACAGTCCAGCAGCTAGATAGGATGTGTTGTAGAGATGTGGTCAAGGAGTCATGGGAAAGTGGGAAAGGGCTGCTGTGCCCCTATCCATAGCAGGAAGCCCACCAAGCACCACTACCCTCAGGCTCCATAGGGCTGTGCAGGGTGGGAGCCAAGGCAATGGGTTTTCAGGAAGAGAAAAGGAAGTTTGCAAACAATGCAAACAGTAGTGACAGAGACCTCTGTCTCTTTCCCCTGTCTAGAAGCCCATCCACCCAACAAAAAACTCCCTTTCACTACAGCACAAAGATAACCCTCACTTTCCTCTACAGCCACACAGACCACTGAACTTTTAGTACCCTGCCCTTACCCCACACATGTATTAAACATCCCAATTCCCTTCTTTATACTGTTCATCCTCACGCAAGGAAGCATTTCCATCCTCCAGCATTTCCTCCCTTCCCTTGGTCACCCCTTCCTATATACATGCATTTCCATCCATTCTGGTGCAACTAGGGCAGAGCCTGACAGAAAAGCTTTTTCCATGTAAGGAAGGAGCAAGTAAGAGCCTGCAGTGCACAGTAGGTGGGAACTGCACCTCCTGCTGCCCTAACAAAGACAGACAACAGGGCACTCTTCCAGCTGCACTGGATGCCCTTCAGTCCTCCCTCTGTAGCATCACCAAGCGTTCAGGGAGCAGTTACTCCTCCAATAACCACTCTTCAGCAAGAAGAGCACATGCAGTAAGCAGCCACCGTTTCCCATTCCCCATCATCTCTATGTAGCTCACTTCCTTAGGCAAGCACATCTTCTAAACAGTCTTACATCTACCAGCTCCTCTCCCTGCATCTCACTGAGTCCCTGACCACCCATTCATGTTTCCCAGAGCCTCCTCAGCAGGGCCAAAACTGCTGCGTGGGGGACTTAGCTTCTAAGATGCAGCACAACAATAAAAAAAGCCATTATCAAAGGGGCTTAAATTCATCTGGTCCTTTAATGAGTTCCTAACACAGGCCATCTAACATAGCTGAGGGGAGAGTGGTGAGTAGGAACCAAAGAATTCCTTTGCCTAATGCGAGCATCAAACAATATATCACCAAACCTCAGTTGTCTTAGTGACTTCCCTTCCCAAACACACACTGCGCCTCATAAAACAAAAAGACCATGGCCTCACCTTAAAGAAATTTACTATGGGTCTGTAATCTCTTGGGGTGTTTAATCTCTGAGGAAAAAGCAGTGGCATGTCTGGAGAAACCCCTATCTAAGTCATCCACACAGCCCTGTTTGCTTTCCCCTGCCTTGTGCCTCCTGAAGAGTTAAACTGTAAACAAGCCAGCTCCAGTTTTCAGTAGAATTCAAAGAAAGCTTTTGTCAGTCTGCACTGGCAGTCTAACGTCAGAGTCAGAGCAAAAACAAGCCCTTAGAATGGAGCATTAAGTGGGTCTCTCTCCTTCTTTTTAATTTTTTTTTTAAATTTTTTAAATAAAAGAGTAGTCTGGCTACAGCAATAGTTTAATTCTGAATATTATCATCCCTACCAGAAAGGAGGAACAGATGGAACTTTGCTCGTGACTGTAAAGCAATTCAGCACACTCATACTGACTGGGTCAACACTGAATTCCTGAGTCTAAATGCTATCAGTAAGTTAAGCACTTTCAGAAACCTTCTCTTCAAAACCACAGTATCTCAGGATGTGCATGAAGCTGAATGTTTGAAACAAAGCATGCGAGTGCAAAGAAGATAGGGATTTGGGAATTTGGTTTCTGATTATGAGCACATTCTGTTGAATTGGTCTATTATCACACATCATCTTTCAAGCAAAACAGATTAAAAACTCAAAAAGCAAAACTCTCTTTGCATAAGCATTTATCTGCATTCTAGCAACATTAAGCCCAATAAGAATGATAGAAAAACAAACAAACAACAAACAAAAAAACAAAAAACTCCTGAAACAAAGATTTAACAAAGATTGTCTTATTTAAGGTTGTTCAAACTGACAAAAGCAGTGGATGTATAGTTAGCACAAGTAGTATATCACATTTATAATCAATCTACGCTATAAAAGAGTGTTCTTTGCAAAAGGCTCTTGAAATCTTCAGAAAACAAGCTAAGTGTGAGTGGCACAAGAAGCACTTGGGTTTAAATGGAAGCAAATGAGATTCAGGTTAGATATACCAGGTACTATGAAGCACTTACAATAGACTGCCTAAGGAAGCTCAGAGACCCCCCATCACTGTAAATCCCAAGAGGAATTTGCAAAACATATATAGTATATTCATTCAGACATCATTGGCTTGGAAAAGAACAAATATTTTGTTCAGTTCAAATCACTGTTGTGTTATCACAACTGTATATTAATTTTCAATCATACTGTATTTTCTACCTAGCACTTAAGAAATGTATAGTATCTATTTGTATTTATACTGCTTTTCTTCATTTGTCACCTCAGAGTAATAAACTATTAATAATAATAATAAAAACAGAGAAATAATAATAAAAACAGAGAATAAAAACAAGAAATTTAACAAACACATGGTAAAGCCAAAGATCCAAGAATTTCAGCTCCTGTTCCATACTCAGTAATGGGATGTAATAGTTCCTCATGATTGGTTAAGCAGGTTAGGTTCTAGAGGCATTAACTCAACATTTCCTTCCTATCGTTGGTTTGTTTCAAACAGAAAAAGAAACAAAACATTTATAACAAGCTTTGTTTTTTCCTATGGCAGCTGACCTTGCACAGACATTCCCCCTGTCATCATCTTGACATCATAAAAGAAGTATCAAGAGACTTCTACTGACAGCTTCATGAGGTGACTGTGATGATACTACATGTCTCATGAAATGGAAAGTTCAGATTTTACAAGAAAACCTACTTACAGAAAAAAAAGAATAAAAAAAAGGAAATTTTTTTTAGGAAACCACGCATCTTTAGCATCTTGACTGATTCAAAATATGTTTTTCAGTTTTCACAAAAAGCACTCATTAAATTGCTGAAGTTATTAAGTAAAATGTTCCTTTCTTTTTTCATCATATAATTCCAGTTATCTTTTCTTTATAACAAACAAACAAACAAACAAAAACTATATAACCAATATGTGGCATGCTTTGTCACATAGAATTGCACTGGAAGTCCACATGCAGTTGTTTTTTAGAAAACAAACAAAACTCCACTTTCAATGCATGAACTTCATCTTGGAAAGGGTTTAGCACTTTAAGAATCATATCTGATAAAGAAAAATGATGGTGAAGTGTACTAGAAACAAAGCACAGAAAGCTAATGATAGGTAATGGACAGGTATATAATACACTTGCAGACAAAAAGCTTTGAAAGTGAAAATGAATATAGCGAGAATTGAATAGCTATTAATAGTACATATGGAAAGTTCTGAGATAAGATAAAATTAACCAGAAATATTAGAAGGTAAATAAATGTGTGAACTGAAGACATGGAAGCAACCTTCATTCTATTCAATCAACAATGTCGGTTCAGAGTCCAATGTATATTTGAGATTTAAAAAAAAAAAAAAAAAAAAAAAAAAGATTTGTCTCTACTTAAGTTGTAGTTAATCTAAGAATGAGAATGACAGTAAAGGATGGGGTCCTGAGCAGCTTGATCTAGTGGGTGGCAACCCTGCCCATGGCATGGTGGGTTAGAACTAGATGACCTTTAAGGTCCCTTCCAATTCAAACCCTTCTACAATTCTTTGATTCCCAGAAGTACAGGAATGGTATAGGAATGGTCTACGTAAAAGCTGAGGTCTTTATCTGTGCAAAATCCATCTTGGCCCTTAATATACCTGTAGTTTTAGCTCTTCAGTTATACCTGCCAATGCTGACTTAGGTACTTAATAGCCTAAATGGAAAGGGTAAAAAAATGATGCTCAGAAAAACATTCATACTGCCAACACATACAGATGTCTGTTTATCTGAAGTCCCATGCACACATGAGACCATTGTTTGAAATTCCAGCAGGTGCTGAGCTCTTCCAGAACATGCCTTTGGGCATGGAAGTCTGGATTTACCCTTTAAAAATATTATTGTTATTGTAACCAAGACAGCAGTAGCAGTGTCTATCCCTTTTAATGCAGGAGATAGAGCATTTCTCCATTTGAACTGTTTAAAACCAACTCACATTTTGCTAGACATTCATGACCAGACATTCCTCAGCTGGAAGAAAGAGAAAGACTGACCAATCTACCAACCACTTTCTATGCCTGATGCGGACAAGAATAAAAGGCCAATATATGCCTTTATGGCAAGGATACACCAAAGAAAAAAGAGGCCAGCATCATTCTGCAGCTCAGAAGGAGAGGGATTAACCACTGATGGAGAGGAGTCTTGGATTCCAAACCCACTTCCACAAACTGTTTATGTATTTTAATCTAATAATTTGCCAATTCAAAGCACATAAGCAGCCCCAAAGTGCAGAGAAAAATGATTAAATGAGGTGAATAGTGTGTACCAGAGCCCATGAACTACAATGCTTGCCTGTAATTGTTCCCTTTGACAGTTTATTCTGGAATGTTTGCGTATACACATTAGCTGACGACGTACAGGTGCTGGCTTGAATAGACAGCAGTAAGATGATCTTAACGTATCATAAATACACAGGGCCACTTTTCAGGCAATGATCCTTAAGAGGATCCTTCCTACAAGTCACTGAGACGGTAAGTTAGGAACAGAACACAAAAGTAAAGCATGCAAAAAGAACAAGAACAGGCACAGAACACTCGCTCAAGACATCCATTTTTCATGTTTGCCTTCTTCCTCATGCCATCACTAATAGATAAACAGCTACCATAAAAATCATCAAAGGCTGCGTATTTTATTAAAAAAAAAAGATCAATAAAGCCAAAAATATGTATTTAATGAAAGTCAGGCCTTCTAGTGAATGAAAACAAAGGAGAAATATTTTTATTACTATATGTTCAAAAATAGATCCTGGTAACAAAAAGCTACAATATAGTTCACGTCAATTTAATCATAAGATCATGACATGAAATGGAGATAGCTGAGGGACAGTAGAAATAAACTAATTGTTTACCTCATTATAGAGACAGAAGAAGAAAGACTGCTAGCATGTTTCTTTTCACTTTGTTCCTTTATGACTAAACTACATTTATGGTAGTCTCTTCTACCATCACCAATGGCAATAACAGCAATACGAAAGACTGGAGAGCTCTGCTCCAATCATGGGAGTGGCAGCTTGCAAGAAATCAGCTGAAGGACAGAACAAAGGGTGTGATAAATTGTAAAGCACCAGACTGTAGCATATGGCACCTCCTTAGGCTCTGACAGGAAAGTAAGGACAAGCAATAAGCATATCTGTTTGTCAGCACAACTTTCTAATGAGGTTTACTGCATCTGATCTATAGCAGTGCTTTGACCTAGCATCATCCCTTCTATCAGAAAGTCCTAATAGACCATGGAAGAAAAACCAAGGGAGGATATTTGAAATCCAAGATGAAACAAGGCAAATCGTTTTCCATAAAAGATGGTGAAAGAACGTAAGAGGAAAGACACCCAAGCAGCAGTAGAGAGCTGTTCCAGCAACAGCAGGACAGAGACACTGAATTGATATATTTAAGAAAGAAAAACAGAAGATAAAGAACCATCAGCCATTACCTGAATGACTCTGATGCCCTTCTACTGTCTACACCCCCAGCACTTCAGCTGCAGCCAAGTCCTCAAACTTACAATTGGCAGCACTGAAACAGCTAAGGCACTTGCTGACCTTATTGCAAGCCATGTAGGTAGAGTATTTGCATCACATTTTCCAGCTGTCCCAGTTTCCTCAGCAGTGAGGTCCACTGCTATTTCAACTTGCTCACAAAACTGGATCAGGTACACCGTGACGTTCAACACACAAATAAGCAAATATTCACATCAAAAAGGGTGAGAAAAGGAGTTCCATTTGTTTTGTTTAAACAGACCTTGCAACAGTATCCTAGCAATTCTGCATGTAAATTTATGCTGATTCCTGATTATGAACTTAAGAGGATTTTCTCACAGAGTTGGACATTTCATAGAATCATACTCCTGTGCTTTCTTGGCCCAAAGGGCAGAGTGCTGGCTCATGGTCACCCTGCTGTCCATCAATACCCCCAAGTCCCTTTCCCCTACATTGCTCTCCAACAGATCAGTCTCCAACCCCTACTGGTACCTGGGCTTGTTCTTGCCCACACTCAGATCTCTACGCTTGCCCTTGTTATATTTCATTAAATTTCTCCCCGCCCAAATCTCCAGCCTGTCTAGGTCTCGCTGGCTGGCAGCACAGCTTTCTGGCATGTCAGCCACTCCTCCCAGTTCTGTGTCATCAGCAAGCCAAACAGTGTGCTCTACTCCCTCATCCAAGTCAGTGATGAATATATTGAATAGTATTGGTCCCAGTACCGACCCTCGAGGGACTCCACTAGACACAGGCCTCCAACTAAACTCACTCTATCCCATTGACCACAACTCCCTTGCTTGTTTCCTTCAGCTGGTTCACAGTCCACTACTCGATCGTTCCAGATCATGCTTCCTCAGTTTAGCTGCGAGGATGCTGTGGGAGATGGTGTCAAATGCTCTATTAAAATCAAGACAGACCACATCCACTGCTTACCATCATCTATCCACCTGGCTATCAGGTTGGTCAAGCATGACTTCCCCTTGGTGAAGCCATGTTGACTGCCCCCTAATGACCCTCTTATCCTTGATATGTCTAGAGGCAGCACCAAGAATAAGCTTTTCCATCACCTTTCCAGGTGAGGTTGATCAGTCTATAGTTACCTGGGTCCTCCTTCTTGCTCATTCTGAAGACTGGAGTGACGTTTGTTTTCTTCCAGTCCTCAGGCACTTCTCTTGTTCCCCACAGCTTACCAAAGATAATACAGAGCAGCCTACCAATGACTTCTGCCAGCTTCCTCAGCAACCATGGGTGCATCCCATGTGGACCCAATGTCCACATTGTTTAATTGTTCCTTAACAACTGAGGCAAACTGCTCTTTGATCCTGACTTCCTCTGGGGCCTCAGGGATACAGGGCTCCTCAGGACAGCCTCCAGCAGTAGAGGCAGAGACAAAGAATGCACTCGGTAACACTGCCTTCTCCGTATCTTCTGTCACCAGGGTAGTTGTGTGTGTGTGTCTGCATGCATGCGCATGTGCACACCTGTTTGTGTGAGTGCACGTGGCCAGTGGCAGCAAGGCTCAGACTTGCTCCCAGTTGCACAGGGCCATGTAGCCCCTTAATGCCAGCATCTATGCCATCCAGATACAGACTTTTGGAAAGAAATCCCACTTCAATTCACTTTGAAAATAGTTCCACACAGTAGAGCTGTAATCCCTTTTGAAACCTCTCTCTTCTCAGCTACAAAACTGTCACCACCATGAGCTATGCCTTTTAACAAGCGATGAAGAAGAGCCTGCATGCCATGCTTGTAACAATCTACACCAGCAGAGCTGACCCACTGTTGCTGCTGCAGCTGCCCACCACCCCACTATGCTCACATCCACTGCTTGGTCTTCTTCAGTGTTCCGTGTGCGTCAATGAATGCCAGCAGTGAGCCCTTGCAGTCAAGTAGACCAATGTTATCCTGGGGTGCTTTAAAAGGAGTGTGGCCAGCAGCTCAGCAGGGGTGATCCAGGACTCTTTTCTGCTCAACCTCCTGTAAGGAACTGCTTTTAGCAGTGGGGTTGGTTTCAATGATCTGGAAGTACTGGAAGGCCATGATAAGGTCTCTCCAGAGCCTTAGGAAGTGCCTAGTACCAGAAGCAACTTTAGACCTGGGCTGCACAGGACCTTACGTGGTAGGAAGAAACCTCATGCCCTAAAGAGAGATTTTATGTGCTACATGCAATGAAAACAATTTCAGTGCACATATATCTAAGGCTGCCCTACTCATGCAGGCAAAGTAGGTTCTATCAGATTTTCTGACCACACAGGGGTTGACAGAACAGAACTTACCTCACTGAGCACACCACAGAGGTGCAAGTAGTGGTTGATTGCGGCTTTGAAACTCTTAAGACCAGAATGCTAAGGGCTGTTTCCCACTAATGCCCTCACAGCAGTACTTCATCATTTCCCTTCAGGTTGTCCCTGACTGCAGTCCAAAACAGTCACAGGAACGAATAATGAGCAAACTTCCATGGAAGGGAACGTACGTTACATAAGTGCTTCCATAGACCTGACTACTGTTTCCTGAGAAAGGAAACTCCATTCATCAAGTCTGTAATAAACTGACATCTCATCAGCAAGGGAAACAAGAGGAAGGCACTCGTGAAGGCAGAAATCTGTCCCTGTACATATATGAACTGTTTTCCTTTGCATGCCTAATCTGTGAGGTGACTAAAGTTTTACCCACTAGTGCTATAATACTCACATGGGAAACATTAAGTTAAATATCACAAAATTAAAGTGTAAGAGTTATTGGAAACCAGAGCTGAGCAAAATATTAGAATTTTTATCCTGGGGGAAATTCTAATACTTCAACATTTGTTTTCTTCCAAAATTAGGCTGGAAATGTTAAAATACCTCTTTTTTCATAGAATGAACATGTTCTCAGCTACTCTGACATTAAACTGAATTTGACAAAGGTGTTACAACATCTCCTGGGATTTGTTGTTAAGGTACCTTGTACTTAGAATCATGTTAACAAGGGATATTTTAGTTGGGTTATTGAAACAAAACCTTGAAGAAATGCCTGGGGTCAGGCAGAACATTCATTTAATCCTTTTCTTCTTTCAGGTTATTTAACCCTTTTATTTCCTTTAGTTAAAAAGGAAAAAAAAAAAAAAGAAAGAAAGAAAGAAAGAAAGAAAGAAAAGGATTTGCTTTATTCTGAAAGGGAAACAAGTTTCGAAACAGAAAAGTCACACAATTCCATTTTTAAGACATTCAGCAAAGATTTCTGGATTTTGTGTCCAATACTCAAAATATGGCTCCTTTTGGTTAAAATTCAAAATGAGAAAAATGGCTCATATTGCTGCCAAAATTAACAGTATAAATTAGCTCAGAAAATAGTTTCAACTCAATTCTATCAAGCAAGCAAGGAAACATCACAGAAAAGATCACAGATTCACAGAACTGTCTATGTTTGGTTTTACTGTCTTTGTTCTTCATAAGCTTTCTTGTTTGACTGTACACCCCCACAGCTGATTTTCAGTCTAGAAAGCTGAAATGATATCCTTACCTCTTTCAACACTCTGGTATCCTAACAAACAGAATCCTGGGAGCTTACTATTTTTGTCTCTTCAATGTGACTATTCCTTTTGTCCTGACTTTCTGTTGCTGGATGCTGCATGCTGGGTAGATCACTGCTGTCCTAAGAGTATTGCTGGTATGTTGGCTACAGTCAGTTGATTTCCTGAGTGGAGGAAGTCAAAGCAGAATGGAAAAGTCTCAGAAAAAATGTCCTAGAGGAGGTGAAAAGGTATCTTGCTGCAATTAAATGTACACTAAGGCATGTGAGAAGCAAAAAGAGGGATCATTTGTGTAGATTTAATCAGAATAGAATTTTTCCACTTACAGATCATCCATTGATCTTCTGAAGTTAATCTAGTTGGCTGGCATTTTCTAGCCATCTGAGGTCTCAGATCCTATTTATTTAAAAAAAAATACAAGGCGTGAGACCTCAGATGTCTACATACACACATTTTTTAAAAATCCCTGTTCATGTTTTTGCTGTTCTCATACAAAGGCTAAAGGTTACAGTTTTAGTTTAAACATAATATTTTCATGGTTCATAAGAAAATCTGTATTAGTTTACATTTTTGGCAACTTTCATTATACCCCAGTGATTCCTAGAAGTCCTTGTACTTTCCTGCTCGTGAGAGATACTTTCCATAAAATAACACAGTATAAAAATAGTAATTATTAACTCACTGTGATGTATTTTGTTAAGGTGCAGAGAGTGTATTCAAAGGAGTAAATTTATTCAGTGTCCAGTTTTGTGGTCTTATTTTCCAGTTTAAAATTATTAAGTTACAAAACGTACATTTAAACCAGTGTTAGAAGTTTGACTAATGACAAAGACAGGAGCAAAATCCTACAAAGTTGGTCTGTAATGTTCCCATAACCCTCATATCTGACAACTGCAGTTTAGCTGACAAAGGATTTTAGAGGGTTTGTGCACTGCAGAAGGGTCATATTTTGCAAACAGCTCCGAAACTGTAAAAGGTTAGCCACTAACATGGTGAAGTTAAACAGATCAGTCATTTTTCACCCAGTCTCCCCAAGTAGATATTGCAGATAAAGTTCAATAAAGCCCAAATTAAGGACATTATTCCTGAAAGTTAACATTTGGCCCTGAATCCCCTTGCTGACTATTGGTGCAATGCAGAAGGTATTTGTTAGCAATGAATTCTTAACTTCACATCCTTGAATCACACTGTGAAGGAGCTGCTGCTGCAAGTCTTGCTAGGCTAGGGGTGGGCCTCCAAAAAAAATTCCCATGTCTTGTTGTACTTAAGCTGGTGTTTTTGCAGGATCATAAATGCCCTCATTGTGTATGAATATTACTGTGTAATAAAGTCAAATACTAATGCAGATTAAACTGCAAACAGTGAAGATTATGAAAGGAAGATCTACATTCAGCTATGCAAGGGAACATAGCAAGAGATAAGCTTTAACGGAAGCTTTGAATATAAGCAAGATGATGACATCATTGAGAAGCCAAGGGAGATGCTGTGAATTAATGCAGTGCATTTAACAAAAGCTCTGGAAGGCTGTACTTACCTTAGAGTTTTGACCAGTGAGTGAAATGACAACTCCATGCTAGACAGAAAATCCTCTACTGTCTTCCTACCAAAAGATCTTTACGTCTTTCCCTAGCAATAGTAGTGGCACATGCTCATCATGGACCACTCAATTTTCCAGAGCAAAAGCCCAGAAAACATCAATAGCCTCACCACATGAAAAAGAATAAACGTTGACAGGCTATATGGGTACTCTGGAAGTTTCTACTCTCATATCCTATAAATGAAAACAGAGACTTGCCACAGATTCTGAGAGAAATAAAAGCAGACCTGAATCATCTTAATTGGAACAATAAAAAGAACCAATACTGTTCTATCACTTCTTGTTATATTCACATGTTCAGCTTCACTTCTCACACTCCAGGTTCCTGCCCCTTTACCTGAAATATTTCCACTGCCCTAACTTCATTTCTTTCTTTCATAACTACATTGTCTGGACATGCTGAACAAGCTATTCTTTTCTCCTGACTTCAGCCTATTAGCCAAACTCTGAACTTGCCAAAGCAATGCATGTAGATTGAGTTAGATAAGATGTCTGGTATAATATTTTGAAATATACTTAGATTACATATCTAATCACACACATACTATGATTTAATTTTTGAGATATATTCACTTTAATACAGTTTCCAAACTAAAATATTTTCCCCGTAAAAGCATGTGCAATCTAATCTAGTGATCTTTATGTCAAGAAACTTTGAGTACAAAATGAGTACTGTATATATTTTATATCAGAACCAACCAGCTTGAAAATTTCTCCTGAGAGAAATGAGGAAAAAATCCCCCTGAAATAACAGAGTTCCATGAGCATTGTATGATACTTAATGAAGAATCTTTCACAATGATCTCATAACCTAGTTCATGTTATTTCTGAAACGATAAGCCTATACACCAAGCTTTACAAGCAGTACAAATTTAAGCCAAAAATACTAAGTAGTCATCTCCAAAAGTTGAAATCCAGAATGAGTCAGTACAGTAAAATTCCAGAAGCAGGACTGAGGGATGAATCTAGATGGGTTTTAGTTTTAATACATAGATCTTAGCAGAAAGTTCTACTGGAGGTCAATAGAATTGCCAGTTCATGCTTCTTTTTACATGTAGAATTTCTATGTAATTAGGCGTAATTTTTTTTTTTCCCCAATTCATTTATTCTTTCATTTCTGTAAAATGCTGTATCTTTCTACATCGAAACGTTTGGAAGAGCAGAACTACCAATACTATCTTTTAGCTATTTGCTGCCTGAATGATGATGCAGTGTAACTACTGCACCCTGTTCTACAAAGGCAAAGCAATTCAAGAAGCAAAAGTGTCCTTGGCAACAACCAAAGATAAGCTGCACACAGAGACAAACAACTCAGCTCCCTGGACACAAATTCAGCTTGGGGAAAACAAACAAACAAACAAACAAACAAACAAAAACATAATAAGGCATTTAGAAAAAGGAGATAAATGTTTTGTCTCTGAAATCCAGTTTCTAATTTATAGATCCTCTCAAACTGCTGATTATTCCTCATTAGCGAACTGGAAAGTAATTCAGCTTCAACCAAAATCCAGTTCCTCTGCTTTTCTCTATAAATACATCTCCTGATTTGAAATTCAGAGTCTTTGAAGTCTTCTAGAGTTCTTTGTGGGTATTGCTTGGGCTAAGTTTCTTCTTACTGCTAGCCCTCCTCCCATCCTCGTCCCCCATTATTTTCGTATACCTACAGGGAAGACTGCAAAGGCAGGGCTTTATTAAGCCTTTATTAGGCTTTAATACTGTTGAGATTCTGAAATATTTCTGCAAGGCTACACCTTCCAGCAAGGCATTCACGCAGCTTGATAGCTTGTCCTTAACAATACCCGTTATTAGGAGTAATGCTGCAACTGCTCATTTTCATTTAACAATCTGTCTAAGCTCCTGTAAAACTGTTAAGTTATAAATCACTTCACTCTCTTATTATAAAAAAGCGGTAGCATACAATTAGCAATATAATTATAGAATTACTGCACTCCACAAATTATACAGCCAGGCCTCCAACATACATCCCTGCAGGGCCTGAGTGCAGCCAGGAGATTTTTTTATTCCAAAGCAACAGATGTGTCAGGACAGATTAGAAAGCTCTTTCCACAATCTTAGGCTTCTCGCTCTTTCTTTTATTTCTTTTGCTGCCAAATCTTCCAAAATATCTTCTCTAATAAAAAACATAAATCAACTGTGATTAAGAGGTAGCTGAAGGCAGTGATGTTCAGGTTAGGACTCCAACACTTAACAAGCCTCACCTGCAATTTGAAGTTCAGATGCTTATATGCTGTTAAACTAAAAACTGAGGTGTTAGCACACAATAAAATGATCACAGCCCATCCTTAAAGAGGGAAGCTGAAGGCCAGCTTGCTTCTTTTCTCCAAAGAAATCTCTCTGAACGCCAACTACATACAACCAGCTCTGAAGAGGAGTGAAGTGACTCGTTCGTGCCACCCTTGCACCTAAAGTTACTCCTTTCTCCAGACCAAAGCCTACCAAGCCTGTTTGTCACACGGAGATTGCCATAAAACAACAGAGTGCATCATTTTGACCAAAAACATGAGTTAAGCCCTTCAACTGTTGACTGTTTTGTATACATACATAGTTAAAATGAGCAGTAGCATGATTTTTATTTACAGGCACACAAGTTAAGCCTCAGACCTTGAAAGGAAAGTCAGAAATTGGTTACATTTCACAAAAAGCAGTGCCTTCAGGAAGCTATCAAGATTACCCGAATAATCAGTTAACCTAAAATAGTTTGTCACACAACCATGGCCCTAATTACAATTTTAACAAAGCAGCAAACATTTCCAAAACTGGATCCAGTCTTTCTGCTTATAGTAGGGAATGAGGAAGAACATTAAAATCCTTTTCTTTTTATTTTTGCCCTTACACAGTTGGATAGCAGCTGAAATCTGTGCTCTAATAATAAAGGAGTGTGAGTCACCAGGCTTGCTTTGCATTCTCGAAGAGCGAAAACCAAAAGCAGCAGCTGCTACATTCCCAAGCACCACTGGTACCTCTCCTTTTGAGACAGTGGCATCTCAGGAAGACTTGAGGTAGAAGAGACAGAGAAAAAGAAAGCTGTGTAAAAGAAACAGCACTGCAAACATGTCTAGGGAGGAAGCAGCTTACAATGCAGACAGATTTCCAAGCCGTGGCAGGCTGCGGATCTACTTCTGTCAGAAGGCATCCAGTCTCACTGTCTGGCTTCATTTTGCTACATAGCTTTCTGCTATAATTAGTCTGATAGCTGTGCAGTTATTTCAGTGAGCAGCAAAGCAACTGCTGGAGTTGCTTATAGCTGAACTGGTGTGTCAACCTATAAATTACAGTTCTATTGCTTACACTTCTAAGTCCTAAAGAGCTTTTTCTGTAATTTGCTAACTATTACAATTTTGATTACTTTACATGACCACCTTTTTACCAAACAAAAAATGTACTGAAGAGTTTTATGAGCTTAAAGTCGCTCAGTGGTTAAAAAGAAAAGCACTTGGCACTTGCAGCCTGCTTTCAGAGCGCTGAGTGAGTCAGCAAGCACTCAACTGGTAATGTAGGATAGGATACTGCTCTACAGAGAAATTACACTTGTATAGATACGCATACACCAAGGAAGAGATAATTTCACTGGCAGGAAATGAATTCTCGAAGTGCAGCTCCTCTTCCAGATGACAATTTTCCCCCTCACTTTTAGCAGTACTCCTGATGGCTACCCCAGCAGCCCCTGCAGTAGGGTGGAACAGGGAGTGATGGGATCCAGAATTTCCTCTTCTCAAACTCACAATGACCTTCACCTGCTTGCGCCCTCGGCAGCTGGCTCATCACTCCAACACCCCCATATACATTTGGTGCCTGGGTGCACACATCATGAGTATGAGCCAGCCCTGGAGCAAGGTCTGAGAGAGGCTAGCTGTAGAGGTCTATTTAAAAAAACAAATCCTACCATGCCCCAGATACTTGTACTGTGACTCCTTACTTACAGCTTATCGGTGCTACCAGGACCCAAAATAGAAGACAGCAGGCCTTACTAACATTAACACCTTAGCGCCCTATGGTGTTGAGCTGTTATTCCACCTTCACTGAGGTATCAGAACTGAATTTTTCAGTAAGTAAATGTAAACTCTAGACAGTCTGCCTGCACAGCTACCACAGATAGCCAAGCACCTGCACTTCCCCAGCTTTCAGGTCCCTGAATATTTATCAAATTAAACATCAGCATCATTCTCTGGGACACAGTGCTCTGTGTCCAGAATAAAGAAAGGAAAACACCTCACTGAGCATGTATATCCAGAGCTAACGAGGGCTAATTCCCTCTTAATTAACATCTCATCACTCTCTTGTCCCATCAAAAAACCATCAACGAACTGACATCCTGCTCTTGCCAATTCTTATTAAATTATCTGGAAGCTCATACCAGATTATCACAGTAGCTCCATCTGGCCACATAAATTGCTCTCTCCAAGTCCTTGCCCTTTGGATAACATATCTGTTTCTACTGTAAGAACAGAGGCAGCCAATTTTGATGGTCACGGTACAGTGCCTGTAAGCACAGGCATACCCACAAGTGCTGCTTTAATAAACACTGACAGTCCCTATGCCATGGCACTAGGGTTGGCTGTCCAACCTGGGAAGATTTGCCCTATGCCTTTCTGGTTCCACACTACCTCAGATTGTCTAGCCTTTTCCTTTAAAGCAGTGAGGTTTAAAGTTTCACCTCAAAACACATAATAGTTATACCAAGAAACTCCAAAAGTTTCTTGCGCCTTTCTTAAAAGTTAATAATAATTTTCTTAAAATATTTAAGCAGGAACAGTAAAAGACTTCTTTAGAATAGCACTGTGTTGCTTACTTTTCACATTTCAATGCAATAAACTCATCGCCAAGATCAGTAATAACCAAAACAGGCTCTTTGGTTGTATGCTGAAAAATTATTTTAAAAAATTGCCACTAGCTGCAAAAGGTTTTGTAACTTTCTTACGTGCATCCCTTTTCACACAGCCTTAGCCACTCCGTGCCTGTCTCTGTATGAGCCTTGAGACAGTAAGGAAAATCCCCATGATGGAGACTGCACAGGAATGCTCCACATGACCCAAAAGTGGGTTAAAAAAATTATCAATGTGAACCATGATTTCAGTTTTCACCACACATTATAATGCTTCTGGCCATAAAAATTACTGTTTTTCAGTAATGATCTCCCAGTGTGTTACTTTGAGATTTTATTTCTAAATGATGAAGCAGAGAAACAGTAGCATTAGTTTACTTAATGGAAAATTGGAAAATGTGGCCAATATATTAAAAAGGAGAAAATGCCAAAACAATATTCACCTTTTTAAAATGGAGAAGTAGTTACAACACTGTGAAAACACAGCCTTCAGAATGCAACATCAGATATGAAAAAAGACCAACAAGAAAAACAATTCCTCTTCACGCATTCCCCGGCTTTCACTGTTAATCACTAGAACGAGGTACAAGCAAAACCATACCAAATGCAGATTTTCTTGAAAGGATCTGGAAGTTAAAATTGACATATAACATTCAAGTCAATGTAAAAATCTGCCAGAATCTCTGCAGACCAAGCCAAGCCAGGAGACACAAATGAATTAAGTTTCTGAGGAACTGGATTTAAGTTACATTCCATGATCTCTTATTCCTATCTTTGCTGGACAGGGGACCATGTAAGTTCCTACAGCAGGAACAAGCCCAAATTACCACACTGGGCCTTCCTCCTAGCTCCTCAGAAAGTCTCAGAGCCCCAGCTTTTGGAAATTATTTTTACTTTTTACTTCTAGACCTGAACTATGAACTCACATTTTGCATCAGTCATCTATCAGATTAGCATTGGACAAGGCAAAGGATGGTTTGAATGAGGATTTCAGCCAAACTGGGTAAGTTCAGCAATTGATTTATGAAATGGAGATTGACAAGTGCTGCTGCTGAAGGTTAACATCAAATCATCAGCCATTTTCTGTCATTAAATCTTAGCCATCGTTAAATCTCTTTTCTCAACACCCACGCAGGAAATAAAGTCAAAGCGGTCTTGAAGGCATAAATATAAGCCATTTTTAAGCAAGAAGGAGAAAAACAGATGAAAATGCTTTATTAATGAGATTATTTTTAAAATCGTCAGCAATTTGTAAAGAGTTTGATAATTCCTCTCCAGATTTTTCACCTTCTTCCTCTCCCTATTTTAAGGAAATATCAGAAAGGAATTTTTGAAATTTCTACAAAGCTATTTTTCAAATCAAGCCTGAAGGGGGATGATGCTTCATGTAGCACTGGGTGAGGTTGTTTGTTTTTTTTTTAAACTACTTTCTTTCTATGAAAAAGATGCCAAACATTAATTTCCAGAATTAGTTCCTGGTATTTGAAGTTCATCTGTGAGTTGGTGTCTAGCAGTGCATGAAAGGAAATATTTTGCTCAGAAGAAGTTCAAGTGGAGCATACAAAACCAGAATAATTTAAACCTATGAGATGAATATTCTGTAAGTTATATGTTTTGATATGAAAGTGAGACCTTAATGCCAGGAAATATGAAAAATGTATTTGTTTGCTCTGTCACAGCCCTTCCAATTTATCAAAGCTAATTTGTAAAACCATCTTTTGTGTGGCCAAATTACTTTATTCCAATTACATCAAAACAGCACAAGAGTGAGGGCTCCTCTGACATAACACATTCACAGAATCACAGAATTGTAGGGGTTGGAAGGGACCTCCAGAGATCATCGAGTCCAACCCCCATTCCATTAACGAGACAAACACAATTGCCTGACTTAAACTCTCTACTCTCAAAAAAAAGAAAAAAGAAAAGAAAATAGGGAATTATACTTGCAGCAATGGCTAGTAAAGATGAACAAGTTTCCAGTGGAAGAATAAGGAGTGCTTCATTTTCTAAACAGAAACTAAGACAGAGTAATTTGCTTTGATGTTGATGGGAAATTACTGAATCCTTTGAAAAACTGGGACCTAATAGACTGCTATTCGATTGGAATCATAAAGGCTTAAATGAGAGGAGAGAGGTGTATAAGAGAAGAAGGGACAGGAGAAGAGATCACATGTGATAAAGCAGACATAGGTATTGTCCCTAGTGACCTAAAGTGGAAATGGACAATGAAGGTTCAAACCAACCACTCACTGGATTTTATGGCTGTTGTTTGAAACACTTTGTAAAGGTTATTTATTTGGTGTTAATTAAAAAAATTCAGCTCATGGGGGAAAAAAACAGAACCAAAGTTAATGTTTCTTTAGCAATGGAAGCAGTCCATTTAGAATTTCAAAGGCAGGAAATTCATGAAAACCATCTTACAGTGAAACTGCCAAGCATTCAGTAATATTAGCCACTTAAGGAAAATGCTCAAGTGCCTCAGAGGCAGAGTCTGCCACTGACTGTTACTCACTTTAATGCTAACTTACTCAACAATTCATGCCCACACACTCATCTGAACTACCTGATATGTGACTCACTATTATTGAAAATGCTCCCTTTATTACTGAAATACATTACTGAGTACAATTACTAAGTACTCTGCAGTGTGTGCATTATATACTCAAAAGACAATGTAGTTATCAAGTTTAGTATCTATGTGGTTTTGTTTCTCTCTCTTTTTTTTTTAACAGTTGTTTGTTGCAGGATGAAACTGCATTATAATTTTGCTTTTTTTTTTTTTTTCCTAGCTAAATAACTATATTCCCCTTATTGCCATTTTCTCTGACCAGTTCACTTCATTTTAGAATATTTATCTTGTCTTCAGTTAATGGCATAATTCTGCCCCCTGTCGTATACAGGGATTGGTCAAGAACAAAGTGATTTGCTCCATTTAGTGTTGTATCTCAAGGCCCAACATGATCCAGGATATATATGAGAAGTGCTGACAGACACAGGATGATCATGATATCTCTTCTCCTCAGTGCACGACTCATACTGAGAAGGTCTTAGGTCTTAGAGTCCCTCCACTACTTCCTTTCTTGAAAGGAAAAAGGTGCATCTCTCAGAACTAAGATGATATTTTGCTGATGTAGTGGAACTAGACTATAATGCTTGAAATTCTTTTAACAAATCCTTTACATTGCCTGTATACATCTTTACTTGGATCTACCAGTTCCATGGGGAAAATGCAGCCTTATCAGCATCACCTTCACTTCAACTCAGGTTCAGCGATAAATGCATAGGCATTTTTGGCAGGACTGTTCACTTTGCTAGACTTAAAGACAGAATTTCAGATATGAAGACACAAAGAAGAGATAAATCAATAAATCACATCTCAGAGAAAATCCTCAGCTACTTCAGAAGCTTCATGATTGTTTCAGGTCTGCTCCCTGAGAAATCCTACCTTGCTTCTCCTTGCTGTGGAACCTGGGACCTTAAATTCAGAGATGTTCCCACATTTCAGACCACCTCCTCTCTTCTGGAGTCAAATTTTCCTGCTGATTCAAGTGCCCCTCAACAATCTGTTTAGCTCAGGTTTTCTGACTACTCAGCAGGATTTTTCCAGCCCCAGTTTGTACAGAGCCATCCAGGAAAATGTGATCTAAATATGAGTGCTGATTGGGCTTGTTAACTTATTAAGGCTTCTCTTCTGCTCTCCTTAGACACCCATGCTGGCTGACTGCCTCCACCCAGGCCAGATTCCTCCTTTTGTCCACTAGAGATTAGTAAAAAAATCTCATATTATGTGTCATACAATGCATACATTTTGTCAAGTTTGTGATCTGGGTCTTTTGCCAACTTTCTGTGGAGACCACACAAAGCTTTCAAAAATATGAGACACACAGTAAGACGTTGAGGAGTCCAGTTCTGCAAGACCACACCGAAAACCCATTTAATTCAGTAAACTGTTTCAAAGTAGTGAATATTTGGGAAAAGATCAAGAGACCAGGGCAAGCAGACAGCTATTTCCCTAGTATATTCTATCAGTTCCTCTTACTGCACAATCTAAGAACTCCATAAGCCAAGGTTTCATCAGCATCCTAGTGTTTAATAGGCTTGGGTGGAGTTTTCTTCCATGAACTTGTCACACTACTATGCCTGGAACTGCCACAAAGGCAAGTTCCCCCCCATGTCATTTGCTTTTACTGGGGTTTCCACAACACAGAAGGCAGCAAAACCCATAAGATGTTTCAGCAGTTCAGAAGATAAGTACCTGGAAAAGAGACAGCTGGCTCAGCTTCAGACTGGATGAGAGCTCAGTAGTTCTGCTAGATGGAAGAAAGCATTTCAAGAGTAAGCCACAAGCCTGGAATTACATTTTAACTGAATGCATCTGCCACTCCATGTTTACAAATGACTGTACACTCAAGGCATCTTTCTCAGCAGCCAGAAACCCAAACAAGAACAGCACCCAAAACCTTTTCCTAATGAGAAGGTGTATCATTCTAGAGCACAAAGAAGAACAGCCAACCTCACCCACTGCTTCATCACATCACAGCTAAGTTCAAGTGGGGACCAGTCCTTAGTTTCAGAAATCCTAACAAGGTTAAGAATGTTGGGTTAAACAGTCTAATAATAATAATAAAGACTATTATCTACATGAATATTTACCAATTGCAGAACTGCTTCAAGTATGAACTTGTCTGTAAAGATTTAGACACTAAAGACAGTGACCCAAATCTGACATTCTGCAGACCTCAAGGCAAAATGTGCTGACGGATGGTTTGCTCCATGAGAAAGGAGTTTAGAGTCTTGGCATCTGTAAAGAAAGATTCAGATTTGCAAGCAAATACACAGCATAGACAATAAATGAGACAGCCCAAAAGGTAAAGTAGCATACAAACATCTGTGAGGAAGTGAAGTATGTAAGACCACTAGAAATATTCATCTTCTCCTCTGTGTAGCTGCATAAATATTTGTGGACAAACCTGTAAATGAATGTATCAGTTCAGGAAAATGCATCATATTTCTGATGAAAGATTTTCTTGTTTGGAAAGCATACACCATTTAGGAACCGTGGCACCACCCAGGCTACAAATAGATGTATTGTTCAAATTATCCTGTGAGCATGGAATCTTTAAGGAGCTTGCCCTAGTCAAGAAAAAATGAAGGAAGAATCAGAAGCACTGAAGGATTTACCTGGAGTCACAAAGGATCAGAATAACGGAGTAGAAAAGCAACTCTGCTTCTCCTGAATTCCAGGTTCCCAATGTACTTAGACCCAAATTCTGCACAAAATTCACGCCATATGAAGACCAAAGAATGGGACCATATGAAGACCAAAGAATGGGACCAAAGAATAAAACTGATGAAGAGTCTAATGATGATAAAACACGAACAATACTTTAAAGAGCAAAGTAAGACATATGTACATGGCATAAATTCAACAGGGTCAAGAAAATCACAGAGAATAATTTATATTAGCACAGTTATTTAAGTTAATATATACTTGTATGACATTTCTCCAAGAACAATTCCTTGAGCATATCCCATAACACAAACCAAATGCATAGGGCATTTAATTTTTAGACAAAAGCCTGTAGAAAAAAATAATATATATGTTTATAGAGAAATAAATGTATATAGAGGTACCTCCTGAATATTATGGAATCACAGAATGGTTTGGGTTGGAAGGGACCTCAAAGCCCACCCAGCCCCAACCCCTGTCATGGGCAGGGCTGCTCCCCACCAGCTCAGCTGCCCAGGGCCTCATCCAACCTGGCCTTGAGCGCCTCCAGGCATGGGGCACCACAGCTTCTCTGGGCAGCTGTGCCAGCACCTCACCAACCTCTGGATAAAGGATTTCTGTATAACATCTAACCTAAATCTTCTTTTTTTCAGTTTAAAGCACTTCCACCTTGTTCTGTGTCCATCAGACTGCACAAAAGGGTCAGTCTCTGTCTTGTTTAAAAACTTCCTTTAAGGCCACAACGAGGCCTTCTAGGGGCCTGTTCTTCTCCAAGCTGAAAAAGCCCAGCTCTCCTAGCCTGTCTTAAAAGCAGAGGCGCTCCATCCCCCTGATCATTTTCATGGTCTTCTCTGGACCCAGTCCAACAGCTCCACATCCTTGTAGTGCTGGGGCCCCAAGCCCAGAGACAGTACTCCAGCTGGAACCTCATAAGCAGAGAGGGACAATCCCTTCCCTCTCCCTGCTGCCAACCCTCTTTAGATGCAACCCAGGATACTGTTGACCATCTGGACTGCAAGTGCACACAGCTGGCTCATGCCTAGCTCACATCTACCAGAACCTCCTAGTCCTTCTCTGCAGGTCTGCTCTCAAGTTCTCCCAGGGGTCTCTTTCAAGAGACCTCTGGAGATTATTAAGTCCAACCTCACTGCTAAAGCAAGTTCCCTACAGAAGGCTGCACAGTTTGTACTTGTACCTGGGATTGCCCCAACCCAGGTGCAGCACAAGTGCAGCACCTTGCACTTGGACATCAGGTTAATGTGGGATTACTTCTCAAACTTGTCCAAGCCAAACTCCAAGATTTGAACTCCTCGTTCTAGGCTAAGTTGCTTTGTTCTCAAGTCAAATACTATGCTATAGAAAGCAAACAACAAAAGTAACACACCCTTAACATTAGATTGCACAGCTAGTTGTAATTTTACTCTTAGTCTTTCTCCTTTCATGCTCATGCTGCATGGGTGCGTTGTCCCTAGCATTTATTCAATAACAAAATCGCCTAAAGCATCATTTCACTGCATACCAGAAGCAGAGTGGAGTGCTCACCACATCTTTCAGCTCAGCTTTCAAATATTTGCCGAAGGAACTACTTGTTTGTATATATGGAAACTAAAATCCTAACAAATAGTAGGAGACCATACAATATGTTCAGGAATAGAGAATCAGTCTTTGTAGTAAGATCCAAGCAATTGCAGAAGCCAGCTCACTTTTCAGAGCACCAACTGAGAAGTTGTGATGACCGAAGGTTGCTGCTATTTTCACCTGATTCTCTCAATTGTCCCATTTTTTGAAGGTTTTCTATTGGTACTGTTGGAAGAAGGAGGACGTTCTGGTGCTTTATCGTCTTTTCTAATATACACCACAATGAGATACTGCTGACCTACAATAAATCTGTTTAGAATTACACTGGGAACATCTACCTTCCATTCTAAGGCAAAAACTGCTGATTATGTTTGGTCACAAAAGGCTGATCCTGCAACTCGTCACACAACCCAAGCTCACCCTCACATCAGAGGTTTCAGACAGGCACACCGAAAGAATGGATCCCAAGTGTAACCAGTTATTTCCTAGTGATGGAAAATGTAAGCATAATCCAAAAATGCACAGAGACCGATACACTGGTTTGGAACAAATTCCTGTACTCCATCACTCCCTTACATATGAATGATTGCGGTGCCCTCATGGATATTTTTAATACTCTTGTTATATAAAACTGTATAAATTCAGGAAAAAAATTGGAGGAAGATCATCTTTTTAAGAAAACATGCTGATTCCCAGAAGACTGGAAATGTACTTCAAGAGTAATTTGTCTTTATGTAAATCTAAACCATGGCTATTTTTGATGCAGTGACTGAGCTCGTAACTCACAGGATCAAATTGAAACATTTGTCAAGAGCTGCAAACCAATTGTTGAAAGGCATGCATTTGCCATGAGATGTTAAATATAAGTTTACACAAGTGCAGAAGATTTTGCTGTGATGAGCCCTCTGCAGAAATAGTTAATTAATGTTAAATTCAAGCCTCATTCATAGCAATTAACAAAGCTCATCTTCATAAAGTGTCTTTAGCAGCCAATATTTGTCATCTGGAAAATGGAACAAATCACATAAAAACAGTTATGAATATGGGAGTAATTTAGAGTTCATTAATAATACAAAGAACAAACCTGTTTTCTGTCTCTTCAAGGAATCACTGTAATTTGCAGACTGCAATGCAAAATGAGATGGAGAACAATGATTAATCTGTGAGCTATGGAATAACTACTATACATATAACAGATGTCTGCTGTGACAAGGGGCACATTACCTCCATGTTTATATAAAGAAAGAAGAGGGATTCAACTGTTTTATATGGGAGAGTTGTGGGAAAGATCTCAGAAAGCCCTCTATGAGAAGGTAGGGAATTATAAATATTTGCAAGTGTTTATTCAGGTGCCAAGTACAGTACACTGGTGAAACATGGCCTGAATGCAAAGGGGAGTAAGGGGAAAAACATCTGATGTAAATGTTACTGGTTTCATTTCACTGGTACAGATATTAATTCAGTTCATCTCTCTTGGTTGACACTAGTGCTCAGCCAAAACGTGCACGTTCATTAATGTCAGATGAACAAATGACAGAGGTTTTTTTCCAAGATAAAATCTTGCTGGAGAAAGGATATTATTAAAAGGATTTCCTTCTGAGTAATTAGAAACACACAAAGTAGCTTACTTTCTCAAAGGTGAGTTGATGTCAGGCTCTTTAGAGAAATGGCATCAGCTACACTTCTGCTTCCCCCATGCTAAGTTTTGGTAGCAGTTGACACTGCTGGTGGTGGGTCTTCTCCCACCACCACAGGTTTGCACCACTAGACCAAGCTCTTTAGGGAACATGGGAAGTCCATACTCCTTTGCCAGGATGGTAAGAGAAAGGTAGACAGTACCTGCTGCTGGAGGATTTAGTCCAAGCTCCAGCTGCGTTGTTGACTTTGACTTCTGAAGCTAGAGTTGGGGTTGCTCAACCTGGAAAACAGAAGGATCCTGGGAGACCTTATAAAGGCCTTCCAGTACTTAAAGGGGCTTACAGGGAAGATGAGGAGAGATCCTTTGTCAGAGGATACAGTGACAGGACAAGGGGTAATGGTTTTAAACTAAAAGAAGGTAAATTTAGGTTAGATAGTAGGAAGAAAGTCTTTACAATAAAAATGGTGAGTCACTGGAACAGGTTGGCCCTGAAGGTATTTAAGGCCAGGTTGGATGGGACCCTTGGCAGCCTGATCTAGTGGGAGGCAGCCCTGTCACGGCAGAGGGTTGGAACTGGGTGGGCTTTAAGGTCCCTTCTATCCCAAACCATTCTACGATTCTAACATAAGTATTGCTTCCCTCAGTGAAAAATCTCAGTGAAGCAGACAACAAATGTAAACATTAAGATTCAGCTCAAATCAGGTACATATGAGCTACACGGTTCAGGCCCATCATGCTCAGGTTATCTTTAACAGCTCTCTGATCTCCACAGATCACATTTTTGTTCACATGGCAACAAACACACGTGGACATTTAAATGTTGGTGCATAATTCACAAACTAAATCCATCTAAACTTTGTCCTTAAGAAAAAGAGACACTGAAAATCACATCAGAATGCTGGAGTTCACTGCGACAGGCACCTCCTTCTCCGCCGTACATCTCAGCATTCAGACAAACTGAAGCATTGGGAATTCTGCCAGCGCTTATATCCAATGAGTGCATCGTAAGGAACACATACTACACATCTATTCCCTGCAGACTGATCCAAGCATATAAAAACCAGGGAGTCTCAATCGACTGTTTCTCTCCTGTTTAACAGACCTGAGCAGCCCAAATAACACACAATTCATTAAAAAATCTTGCAGTTTAAGTTTGCCCCCTAATGGAAATAACCTGAGTGCCCATCAAATCAGCTCCCCTTCTTCTCATCCATTGCTGTGCTGAAGGGGGCTGGGAAGGGTATGATTTCAGAGCACACCAAGCTCCATCTGCCCTCAGGGAGACCGCTAGGAAATAATCCCAATTAATTAATATGGCCTTAGGTACTGACAGAGTAAAATCATGGGACTGTCATCAGCTGATGGTTTATACCCGCACTGCTGTAGGGGATTAGTAAGAACTATGTTGCTAAACAATGGTAAACAGGGAAAGAAAGGAAAGAAGGGAAGAGAAAGGAAATAGAAGTTATGCTGATACACCTGATACACCCTGAGGCTCTCAAAGGCTCAGCAAAAGGCAGGATAGTAGCTGGGTATAGATGGTGCTGATTAGATCTCTTACCACTCATGACACTGACTTCCAATTTCATTTTAAACCATTTCCAGAAGAACTCAGGGGAAAAAAAAAATCCATTTATGTTACGATGTCAGAAAACTGGAATAGATAATGCCTAGCCAGGGAAAGACATTTTTTAATAAAGTCTGCTGCTTAGTTGAGTAGAGAGTAACTCATGGACTTACAAGCTAAGCTTGTTGTGTATTTGGGCATAAGAGACGTGTTTGTGAAACTCTGACTGACTTCAGAAGTAACAGAAGTGGGTCTTTCAGAAAACAAGCTATCAAATATACGCTCATTGACACCCATGGAAATAAGAGTAACTATATTTGTTTCACAGTGGTTACTGCAGTATCACCAGGCAGCAAAACAATGTTTGGCTCACTCTCCATTGAGGAAAACTGAGAGGCACTGTACATATAAGATTTGTAGCATCTGATGCTGCCAGTTCTCTCCACACTTCTAAAATACCATTTTCCACTGAGATCTGGCAAACTTATGTACACAGCAACAATCCCAAATTATACACAGTGCAAAATGGGCCAGAATCAGAAAACAAAGTATTACTGAGAATGGCTTTTTCTTACGAAATACAAGTTAGCTTTGAGGGATTTCCTTTAAACAGAAGCTGAAGGTTTAAATATAAGCACTGAAGCCAGTCTCATCTTTAATGAGAAGCCATCACTACAATGACACTCACAGACCAGCAATTAAAATTCTCTTTATTAGAGATTACCATCAAATGAGGCAGGAGACTAATGACATACAACATATGACAGGTGACTACTGCTCAAAGTCCGAACATCCCACATGCATCACAAGTTGGACCGTGAAGCAAAGCGACAAAATACAAATCTCATATAGGAGATGCAAAATAGTACCAAGGTGGTTTTCTTTGGACACGAAGCAAGCATCTCAGGCCAGCTTCCTTATGCAGGCAGCTGAAGGAAAAGTGAGCCACACTACTGCTGAGTGTGCAGGAGTCCTGAAAGGTGAGCTGAGTGTCTGGGGAATGCACAGGATTTCGGGACTGCCTGCATTTGCCTTCTACATTCAATTTCATATGATATGATTAACTGAATGACTTGCAGCAAAAACAAGATGGTATTTGCTATAAGGAGCACTCCATGTAGTTAAAATAACAGACTGGTCAGAGTACAATAATCCCACTTATTTCCTGATTCATCTGCTCTGCCTGAGAGTGTGGAGAGGTGGGAGGAAAAAGAGCAAGACTTTCAGTTTGCAAAGCAGGATATAAGTAAGAGATGGAGCACCGTCTCCTTTACAGAGTCTGCAGACACAAAGGCGTACACTTACTTACCTTCCAAAACCCAAAATAAGCAGAACAGATAAACATAAGGAAAAGCAAAATGAAAAATAAATTTAGTATAAATAATTTGTGATTAAGAAACATCAAGAATAAAACAAAAAGCTACACCACTCTTCTTCAGGAATAGCCTGCCTGATTAACTTCAGTCTTAATGCCTTTTTATTTTTTCCAGGGAGAACTAGCAGGTTGAAAAATGGTGAGAGAAAGAAGCAAATTCAGGTACCATCTTGCAACTGCACTCGACTGGAGCAGTTAATAACACTGAGTCTAAAAGGCATAAGGAACTTTCAGATTAGAAAAGCAGCTGCCTGTGTACCACTGTAAGAAGCTAGAGAAGCTGTAAACCTATTGCAAAGTAAATTCTGATTGCGTGTGTTCATTTGGAGAAGGGCATCTAAGTCATCTACAAAGCAAAGTTATGGAGTAGGCTTTCAAAGACCAAAACGTTTGTCAAGATGGAATTCTCAGGTTTAGATGATGTGGCTCTCAAGGTGATTTTGGAGGTCTTTTCCATGCCATACCTATATGTCTCTATGTAATGAACACAATGAAAGCTGGCAACTGACACGAATGCCATACATGATCACCTCTCCTATTTTTCTGTTGAGACGATCTGTTCACTTTCATAGAAGTAAATAAAATAGATCCAGGAGGATATGCTAAGTCAGTTCCTGCAAACCTCCAGAAAGAGGTTGGTAGGGAACTGAAACATCAGAACTTTGATCAGAAGTAGTTAAGTGGTTAACAAAGTTTGATTTTCAGATATCCAGATGCCAAAATTAATCAAGATGCAATACAAAAGTTTATCTTTGGAAGAGCTTACCAAACCACAAACACATTCCTATGAGCAATAGTTTCTGGGTGCCCAGCACTCTAATTTTAAGTCAGAAGCCTGAGTACAGAATTAGACATTCAACGTGAAGGTCCTTCAAATCTTGGTGCTAGGTTAGAAAGGTTTGCACCAGTCCAGCCACCTCTATATCCTTCCTACAGACACATTCTTCCTTCTGACAGATTTGGTGGTGAAAGTGTGGGGTAATTTTTTGAATAATCTGATCCATCTGGAAATTATCTAGTCCTAATCAATAGTATTAAAGAAAACTCCCATTTTCCCCTCCAAGCCCCAAAGTAAGCCCAACCTGCCGAGATCAACCAGCACTAATGAACTCAGACATATTTTATATAGCTGTTCTCCATGCTCAGACAAAAATGGAAAAAACAACTGCTGTCTTCCAACATATTAAAAAGATTTGAAATAGCTCAATCCCAATCATCACATTTGAAAGTACATTCACCACACTTGCAAAAATTTGAGACCACCTTTTATTTAATTATTTCCAGGAAATAATGGAAGATTTCTATTAAAACTTAAATCCCAGGGCCACTGTTAGCAGAATGCACAATGTATGAGATCCTGTTTTAATAACAGCTTTCAGGAGTCAGATTTTCACTGTGCTTCAAGATGTAGTTTGAAATAAATGTTTGGTTATTAGTTGAGCCCCTTACCATAAAAGCGAGCAATACTGTAGCAACAGAGTATGTGAACAGCTGAAAGAAATACAGACTCATGAATCCTAAGCAAATAAAAACCTTTCATAAAGGAAACATTCCAAAATATATTTCCAAACAATGGTTGACTGCAACCAAGTAATTCACACCCCATTGTGAAACAAACATCAGTAATTTCTTTCAGACACCAGGACTCAGAAGCAAATAGTGATCCACCCTTCTCTCTCACTCGACTTCCAGGCTGTTTTACTAGAAATATGATTAAAAGAAGCATACGTTAAGCCAAAGAACTGAAGTCGCTTGCAGCTCTAAGGGGAGTAGCTCTATAGAGGTATTTTTTCCTCAAGTTCTAGGTCTAGTAGAATGCTCTTAAAAAAATAATAATCAACCTACAGGTTTCAAAGCCCACTCTGCACTTAAAAAAAAAAAAAAAAAAAATCACTTTCTATCAAAAGAATTTTTGGTCAGAGCTTTGTCTATTGTCTTTAGCACTCCTCCTTCCAAAAGCTAGTATGCTGTAACAGAACAGCTACAAGCAAAGACCTCACATAGGTGACAGTCTGTACACTCTGATTTTGTAGGCTTGCACTTTTTATTGGACCACTGCGTATCAAGCAGCTCAAGTTTGCTGAGTGGGGACAATGCTCACATATGCTATGTGTTAAAATAGCAATTACTTCTGCTCAACGTGGCTTTCTATTTCAGGGCAATCAGTATTTTCCTATGGAGACTAGAGAAAATCTTATTCTTAGTTGGCCAATGAGTGCTTTACATTGTTTAAAGTACTTTAACCACACTAAGAGTACAAATGAAACTTAGAATGCTGGAAGTCAAGGGTTTTTACTGACTCTGGCGATGACAATTTCTGGTGAATTCCCAGCCTGGAAGGCATGAGCAGCACCAATTAATTTAAAGACCCTCAGGACACAGCTCTGCTGAGGCCCCATGTTTCACTCTGACATCTCCGCTTTGTGCAGGTGGGTCACTCTCTTTTACCCAGGATATCTATCCTAACAGGACTAACCATGTGCCCATTTCCCTCTGGCTTTTAGTTCAGCAAATGTCAAAGGGGAAGGAATACACTGATGAGTAACCTCAAACAGTTCAGAAGTTATATAGGACTAGCTAATCCTTAAAAAAAAAAAAATCACAGAACCACAGGAGTTGGAAGGGACTTCTGCAAATCATCAAGTCCACCTCCCTGACAAAGCCGGCTCCCTAGGTTGCACATTGGCTATTATTTAAGAAATGTGTAATCTGCATCTGAAATAACAACCAGCCAGATTATGTGGCCTAAAAATTTAACAGGAGACTCCCCTGAGAATTTTAGCTTCCTTAACGTCAGAGAAGAACTAAAGTGCAGATGTTTTATCACTTTTAATCATTAACATTGTCTGGTTGATGTTTCACCTTATTATAAAACCTGAGGCTGCTTTCATTTCACCTAACCCATTCATCTGTGTCTGCAGTACAAACATTGGCATTTCAGAGGTCTGAGTGCCATACAAATACTGCAAGTATTTTGAATAACATTTGCTCTATTGTTACCAGTGTGCACATCCAACCAGAAAATATACCCGTTTTGATGAGTTTAGTTAATGCCAAATTTGTCTGTTCAAGAACAAAAGTGCTTTCTGAGGGCTGATGAAACTGTCTCGGCTTCATAGAAATCTGAAGAATTTGTTACAGCCCCATAATAAAAGCATAACAGATAACCAGTAATAAAAGCACTTTACCAGCAAGATTTTGTATTGTGAACCATTCCAAAATGCCATTTGAAAAATTTTAAATTGTAAAACGTTCTCTGAATGTTTTTGCCCTAAATAAAACAAAGTCATGTGAGTACAGAAGTGCGGACATTTTTGCCGTTGCAAATGGACTGTATCACACCAGGTCGTAGCTAGATTAGTCATTCTATGCATTGCTCAAATTCTGAGGTTGAGGCTGCTGTAGAGAAATAGCGATTCTCTGAAGGAATTGGCCTCAGGAATTTGTTTTGGTTTCACTTAAAAGCTGGCAGTACAACTACTAGAATGCTAAAAAAGATGCCTCTTGGTCTCTTTGTCCTGCTTGGGGAAAAGAGTTGTGAGCTGTTAGGGGTTCTGATCAGCTCAACACAGTCCCTCTGCCATGAGGGATAACACCCCAAAGCACAGAGGGCACAGTCAGGCCAGGCTACAGACTTTCAGGACTTGTCACAGGGCAGCACACCCCTCGCTCTTATCTAAGTCCCCGACAGTCACCATCCCCAGGCATTGCTTCTCTTTGACACCTCAAGCAAGCAGAATGAAATGATAAAAAAAGATTTTACTGAAATGCCATTCTGTTTTCTGCCTCTGTGTGACTCCCAGATTTTTCAGTCCAGCTTTCCAGCAGGAATGAAGCAGCAGCAACTCATGTCTGCGTGTGCTCCCAAGGTGCCTTCCAACTTGGGATATGATTCTACGAATGAGGCGCAAACAAGAAAATTCATTCAATCACACAAAGCACCAAATAGTTTACCCTGATTTGGTGCATGTTACATGACAGAAAATATAAACTACTTACAATACTGAGAGAGCCAAACACCACCTGGACAAGGACAAGAGAAGCACAGCCCTATTCCAACACACCGTGATCTCAAGCAAGCATTCCTGTCCCTGAGATTCCTCCACAGCCATATCGTCCTCCCACAGACCTTGTACTCCCTGCTTAGAGTCTTCACTAGCTTCTTCAGTCTGACTAACTGACAGAATCCTGAAGACATGAACCAAAGATGCAAAGAGGGCTCTGTGTGACATACACTATAAGAAAGTGCTAGGACAAAGCCAAAACGTCATTTTCTGCTCCTGTTGCCAGACACACCTACCCACAACAAGACCAAGCTCAATGTTTTGGGGGTGACAGAAGAACAAACTTATGTTCTGCCTGGATTACTCAAGGAGATGGAAATAGATGCAAGGGAGAAATGGCATCGCATACAGAGTTCACATACCACAGAATAAAAACACAGAAAAAATACACATCCTCTTGAAGCCTCATTTGAGTATTGTTCCTATCCCTTCATTCCTCATAAATCCTAAGCATGTAAATGAAGCTTGCACAGACCACTCACATCATGACTTCACGGCATTTGTAAGTTCAGCTTGATTGATCGCCCAAGAACATATTTCTGAGAGGAAAGAATTAGCGCAATCACCACTTGAGAACAGATTATGAAAGAGAGAGAAAATAAAATACATTTCAGACCCACATTTAGTGAGTAAAACACCAAAGTTCCCTCACATGTGGATACCAAAGGTAAGTTCGGCTTCTGCAGCTCTTTGTGCGCGTAGAAACATAAAACCATGCTGGGTCACAAAGCAGAAGCTATGCTGTGTTTGCTGAACAAATGCAATATAGATACTTCAATGAAAATTAAACACTCAAGTCTTTGTTATTATAGTAGAGCCAAACCAGTGTAAAAATCCATAGAATAAATAATCTATATAATCCTCTGGATAAAGTAATTCCGCAGAATAGCTCAAGTCAACTCCAAGAATTTGCTTATGCCTGTCTGCATGGCCAGGCCTCCATCTTTAATTTAAACTGCAAATAGAATATGCAGTTATCTTCTGCAGGGCTTCGCAATTGCTCTTCTCTAAATTGCTTGTAGGATTTGGATGGGGTAAGTCATGCAGAGCCCTGTTTGCAATTTCAGCTGGGGTTTTTGTAATCAGTTTCTTAATAGGATTATGCTTGAGGTTCATTCAATTATCTCAGCACAGAGCCTGAAGTTTTCCCCAGCACCATATGTTATAGCAACGCTCCTACTCTTGCTGTGACGTATAATAACATAGTTTACTCCCTCTGTATTTGTTGTTATTGGCTTGCAGGCCAAATAATTTCAAAAATCAAAATAAAATAAACAAACAAACCACAGAAGAGGGAAGAAAAAGGTAGAAATACTCTCCAAGCCAAATGTGGAGCATGAAGGCAGGGGAGTCACTCTACTTAGGAAGAAAACCAATCTGAATCCCTCAGAAGCAAGAAGCGCTATCAATGAAACTAAGGGGAAGGGCCACTATCACTTTTTATGACAATTCACACAAAAACCCCACCTAACAACGCCCACAGCAGCAGCAGCAGCTCGCACCGGGCCCTAGCTCGGCCGGCTGCTCCGCCACGGAGGCCCCCGGGGCAGCTCCCTGAGCGGCGGCTGCCGCCTGCCGTCCGCCCGGGATCCCGCCGACCAGGACCCCTGTGGGGAGAGAGGGAGGAAAAACAAAGCTTAAACACATCGAAGGCATCTTAAAAATTCCTCTGCCCAGCAGCGGGATAACGCACGAAAAGTCTGGGAGCACCAACTTAACGCTTCATCCTCCTAATATTATACCCCCACACGGCATCAGATCTCAGAGCAGGGAAGCTTTCTGCAGGGCTCAGGCACCCGTCCGGACAGGCACCTCTGCTCAGGCATCTCAGGGTGCAGACTGGAAGGGATTGGGCAGCCAAAGGCTGGCAAGAGGAGGTAGCATGTTTTATAAACATGTACTGAGGGCAGCAGTTACCCACAGCTGCTGGGGGTATCCAAGAGGTTAGCTGGGGACCTGCACTAAGCATTTGCTGAGCAAAGTTTGTCCCATTCTGCCAGAGCTCCCATTACAGAAGAGAAGAAGGGTAAATTGATCCTTCACTAGACATATGCACTCCTGAAGTTCAAAGTGTTTTCCTAGTTCACTCATGTGATAGGACATTACCAGCCTCTAAAGTTTAGAGCTCTTGGCAATTACTGAAGAGAGGGAAATTGGACTATTCCTGTATTTATCTTCTAGCAAAGAAAACACAGGATATACTTGGCTGCTTAAGAGAGAAAAAAACATGCACGACTTCAGAGGATTTTTAAGCCCATTGAGAGAAAGGATCTAATTCTAACTGTGACAGTATTCTGACAATATTCTAAGAAAATATGATCCCTCTTTAAATTCATTTATTCATTCAATACTTTATGCAAAGTATACATTTATTTGCTAGAAAGTGCAAGTAGATCATAAGCCAAGATATGTCATTAGAAATGCATTGTAAAATAGACATTAGCTAGTTAGGGCTTGTGTGTCTCATAAACGAAAGCCAAACACTGTTCAGCCCAACTAGCTGTACCTTCAGCATGAGCTTAGGAAAAAGGAGGAAAAAGGCTTTCCCAGTGCAGTGGAAAGTGCTCAGAGGAGGAAGATTCAATCTCCTGGTTGACAGATGCCCTTCTTTACTACTTTCTGCAGGTACAAGAACCCTAAGCAAGCTGGGCAACCCATCCTTGGAGCAGCTTTCACTCCTTTCACTGGATGAAACAGTTGAAAATTATTTTCTTAAGTGCAAAACTTTTTTTTTTCCTGACAAGTGTGCATGTGTGCAGATAGGTTTCACACTAGCACACCCAGAATCTTTGCTCTTCTGGAGAGAGGCAAGCTGCACGTGCACCATGCTCATGGTGCAAGGAAAGATAAGTTCTGGCTAATCTACCAAGGCAAAACCTGCAATCTAAGAAGATGTATTTTAAGACATTCAGCAACCATTTGGACTCAGAGTGTTAATTTAAACTCACTGCTGGTCACAGAGGATGTTCAGCAGGCCTTCCCAAAATGCACATGCCTGTATCCAAGGGCTCTAAAATCAATGAAGTAGTGCTTAGATCGGCTACAGCAGCTCCAGGTTACGATAAATTCTCCTGAAGTGAAAGACCTGACACTTTGACAACTCTGTCCTTCCCACGCTAGCCTTTACCTACCTACCTGCATACTTACTCTAGACCACAATTGCATTAATCCCATTTGGAAGTCTTTGTCTTGCCAATGGCAGGTGTTTCCCCTTCTTGGTGGATTTCTTTCTGCTCAAGTTGAAGTATACAAAACAACTATTTTCAAGGATCACTAGCAATTTTAATATCAATTCCCTACATATACTGGTGCCCACATACGCATTCACAGTGGAGTTCATGGAGTGCAGCATTCCTGAGGACAGGTGAGTTCACTGCAAGGACTGAACATATTCTGAGATTGTCTTGTGTATTTCAGTGAGTATAAAGTTCTTAACAATTGCTCTGCTTCTACAAGGGAAGAAGTTTCTGAGGGGCAGATTGTAATGTTACAATAGAAATACAGGTTACAGACATACCCGGAAGAAAGTCTCAGTTTTCAGAGCAGATTTACAGGGCCAACTTTGCAAATAAAAGCCCAGTGTTTCACATGGCCTTGATTCAAAAGTCCTAGAGGGAGTTCAGTTGTTTCCACTCCAAAGAAGCAAAACTTTTTGTCGTCCTCTGAGATTTCTTACGTATTATTTTGATATCTGATGGTTGATAAATGAGTGCAATCAGCCAAGCATACAAATGATGCATGTTTTGAACTGTTGTTTGCAGCAAGCAATAAGACTGAGCAAGAGGAACACAGGTTCTTCCTGTGCTTACAGTTATGCTTTTCTGCTTTCTTGAACTCTGTTAGATCATTTAGCAAGAAACAAATTCAGAACTCACTAAAATAAACAGCTACGTCTATAGAAACAAACACTACCTCAGTATGGTTCAAAACATCTGAGATGAGAGATAGAAGCTATTTTTTCTTTACTTGCAAGAACTCATGTATTCTGGCTTTCCAGGAGATATTTGGGAAACCTTAGCAGGACAGCCTGAAGACCTGTACCATTGCTTTTGTTCACCTTGCATCTGGATGAGTACTTCCCTCTTAGGCAGCTTCATGTGCCCTGAAATGGATATTTTCAGTTCAAGAGCTGGACTACAATAAAGAGCAGATCCCTGGAAAATTTGTTTTTGTTTTCTTGGAAATAATCCCACAACTTATTTCCAAATCAAACAAACACTTGGCAAGACCTAAACCAAACAATTTAGTCAGTACCGGTGCTCCCCCAAACACATTCTCTTTTAGAGAAACTTGGAGGATGTTTACCTGAGGCATGGAAAACTTAGGTTCAATCCCATTCTCTGTGTAAGGGTATTTCATTTTTACCATCTGTATTCTACATGCCTTATTCTCCATGCTGCAAGAGTCAATAGGGCACAGTTCCCTCAGCTCCCTTGTTAACACTGCAGAGCTTCATGAAAAACTCTTGGCTGTTGCCTTCAGAAGGAATTGAATTACATCTCCCAATCCCAGCATGTCTCAGCTCTCAGTGCGTGTCCTGTCACATACTTTTCCCCACTGAATATCTGCATGTTAATAATGCATGGCACAGCACAATCAAGCCACTCAGAGGAAGATCTAACTGCAAGTACTTTTCAGCCTTGCAGTTCATGCTCTGTCCTCACAGTGATAGGAGAATAGGGAAACGAAGGTGAGAATCCTTCTCAGGAAGATGAAGTTTTCAAAACAGTCTGTCACATTCTTGCTGGAGCGGCTCTTGAGCAAGTTAAAGAAATGCCTAATTCCTCCTTATTCATCTAACATAAAATAGCAAAATTCATGCTACCCAGCAAGTTCAGACAAACAGCTTTGGGATGCCAAATCTGCATTTTTCCTTGAAGAAAATAATCCCTCTTCCCCACAATGCTTCCAAAGGGATTAACGAGAATCTGCCAGCCCATCCCTCCAGGCCTGCCTATACAAAAGCAGTGCTACGTAAGAGCATTTATCTCTTGAGTCAGAATAGTTTCCCAACCAGTAAATAAATATTTCTTAGTCCTAATAAAGAGCAGCAATTCATAGTTAATATCTTTAACACAACCTTTTGTTACATTTCCAGAAAATAAACCTGCAACTAATATACTGAGGCTGAGAATGTTTCTGATCTTGCCAAGTTAATCTAGTGCATGGCTTTGGAGAGGAAGAAAGATAAAATAGACCTTCAGGCTAGGATTTCTTAGAGTGGACTCTGGGTGAGAAGTTCTAGAAAGAGGCAGAAGGAAACAAAAAGGACAGAAGGAAGACTGCCCTCTCTGGTAAAGCAGCCCCTGGCTCATCCTGGGGCAGAAGCAACATTCATATTCCATTCCTGCCCCTTACAGCTCTGACACATACATGCACTGTAGCTTATCTTCAATAAAGCCCCCAGCCTCCATCTCACCATCCAAACTTCATACCATTGAGCATATGATGGCCTCAAAGGATAACTCTACTCCAAGAATGAAAAAGCTTCTGGGGATTTCACAGCCAAGAAATTTAGAGGTGTGGAAAGCATGAAATACACAAGACAAATCAGGAAAACAAACACAGAATGTACAGAACAGAGAAAACAAATTACTCAGAAACTTTTTTTTTTTTTTTTAATGGATGGAAAAGCTTGATAAAAGCTGCAGTAAATGTTCTTGGTACAGTATGATGGAGTCGAAGGGAGAAGGCAATGGCCTGCCACTTCAATCTAAGCAGGATGTTTCACATGTGAAATATTTTAGGGGCACAATAGGAGCTACATTTTCTTGAGAGAAACTTGGAGACAAATATTTATATATAGAGGTACTGTCCAGTATGAGTATTGCTATTGAGCATCTACAAACAGAAAGGAGAGAGGTCACGTTTGTGCACATGGATCTGAACAAGCAATGATTGCTCAAGATGTAGAATATCTGGGACTTGCACCTACCTTCTTTTCTGCAGCAACTCTTCCACAGCATGAAATCCTTCAGGAGACAGTATTTCTGCATCCATAACATAATGCATCCTAGGAGTGACTGCACAGCTGTCATTTTGTGGTGTTCCTTGGCATCACAGTGATCTGGGTGCTCCCACAGAGCTGGACTGTTCTCAGAGAGCCACAGCTACAGGATGAGAATGGTCACAAGCTGCAGCAAGGGGAATCACAGCAAGGCATAAAGAAGAACCTTTTCCATCATGACAGTAGTCAAGTACTAGGACAAGCTGCCCACTGAAGTTTTGAATTCTCTGTTCCAAAACTTGATGAGTCACAAGTTAGCTGCTCTAACTGCTAGCAGGCCCTGCTTTGAGCTGGAACCTGAACTGGGTGGCCTTTGCTTAACACCAAACAGTGCTGTGAGAGGGCCCTGTGCCCTCCTCGGCCCTCACTGTGTACAGCTGACTCTGAATGATCCACTCAACTCCCTCTTTTTCATCACAGCAGAACCAGCAATGTCTGTCTCCATCTGTCCCCTGACTTTCAGAGCCCTGAGGCTATGGTGTGAACAGACTGCAGCCACTTGGGGTGGAGATGTCCACATATGCGCTGATGGTGTGCAAGTAGAAGTTCTAAAATTCCTGCTTGCCCAGCTGCTTACATCCAAGGCACAGCCAAAACAGCAGAGGTTGTGCCTTGCTTAGCCATGCCTCAAATGTCAAAGAAACATTTAGATCTCTTTCTGTGCATAGAAAAAATAAAATTGCCGTGGAACCCCCCTTGAAAATATGCTGAGGTCTTAGCTTCTTATTAGCAATCCTGTTTTCCTTTACCTCTGCTTAAATCCAGCTATGATAAGTATTCACATGTTCTGCTGGGTTCTCTCTGAGCTGTACTAACAGATTGTTTGAAGGTCTTCACATTTGAGGTGGCTTTACTGGCCAATACAAAATCTGTACGAAGTTACAACCTTACTGAAAGCCACAACATATCATCCTCTTTAAATTCTAAGGGCTTCCTGATGTAGTGATGGGCTGTGCTTTGGAATATTGATCTCAAAACAGGGCAGTACCTATTCGGGTAAGACAAAAAGTTACAGAACCACTCGTGCAAGGTTTTGCTGCTGCACCTTCTGCTTAATTGTGTGTGCTTTCATATCTGCTCTTGCCTTGGGAACCACTGATGAAGAACAGCAAACAAGCCTGCATGTCCAGCCAGAGCCCTCTCCAAAGGAATTGTAGACCAGCTCATGTTGGCAGGGACCCCAAGGATCATCAAGTTCCAACCCTCTTACTTCAGTCATGGCCACCAACCTCCAGATCTGGTACTAGACCAGGTTGCCTAGGAGAGTCCTGTGAAACAGCATGGATGCATTCCTCATTCCATTGCTCTGGGCAGAGCAGCCTTCCCAGATCAGAAGAGTTTCCAGCAAGTTTCCAGTGTACAGCTGACTTACCCCTGTAAGGTAATACCTGAGGCATCAGGCTAAGTTCAGGAACGCTACCAAAGCTTAAAATCCTGCTTATAAATATTTGCCTTGTTTTTTTTTTTTTTGGTTTTTTTTTTTTTCTCACAATAGGTTATAAACAAGCATTGTGGGTTACTAGTATAGTAAAATCAGTCAATAGTAATCCTGACATGGATTTTGTGAATTTTTCTGTGCTGCATGAAACTCTATGGTATAAGTTCCTTCTAAATTACTCTATTACACCACAGGCAGTTCCTCTGAGTCCACCTCATTCACTCCTTTGAGTGTCAGTCATTCACTACTAAAGCAAATACTGATAAATAGTTTGCTACTGCTCCTGCATCTGAGAATGGGCATTAACAGAGGACTCACACTGCTTGGGATGAAAGAGGAGGTAAAAGGAGGGCGTTGGTACTGCCTTTCCCCATTCACACCTGAGACCATGCAAAGTTTTGCCTTGCTGTAATACATGCAATATCTTTACATGCCCCCTAAAGTCTCCAGAAACTGATGATTAAAGTAAAGGAAAAATGTTCAGACACCACCTGAAGAGCTCTGCATGGTCTTAGTACTGTTTCTCTAACAGCAAACACTTGCTTCATATATTTCCTTCTGATAGCTGCAATTTCAGATTTTCAAACTGCAGTTTCTTAAATTCATATAGAAGGCAATATTATGTAAGTCTGATCTGCCTTGCAATATTATACTTTTAACATCGATTTCTAAAATGACTGATTGACTTCAGCTGCCCCAAAACTTAGAGTTCACTTTACACTGACACTGATGTTTGACATGTGACAACAATAAGCAGGAAAACAAGCTTAATGCCCTTAGGAAAGGTCCCCCACACAAAACTAGTTTCATTTCTGTCCTGCTGGATCTACATGTATCTAATATTCAGAAGACTAAAAGGAAGCTCAGCACCCAGACTCACTTTCTCTGATTAATCCCTTTGTGGGAGCACAGCCCAAACCTCTCATATATTAAAGAAAAGGTCCGCAAGCTCTGACAAGCAACAGGTATTAAAGCTTTCAACTGGCGTAGCTACGTGCCCTGCGTCTTTGTTTACTGAATAAAAGGATACACCCCAAAAAGATGCTGCAAGGCATGGCTCATACAAGTACATTCAAGAAAAGCTCTTTTTCCTTTTCTCCCTGAACATCAATTTTGGCAAGGGAGAAGTTTGGCAGGATTTGGGTTCTGGCCATGAGGAACTCAGCCCAGCAGCCTGGTGGCTGTGTGGAAGAATCGAGATATTCAGCACAGCTCTTGTTGATCCAATTACAAAGGATTTACATTAATGCAGTTGTGCAGTGAGCAGAAACTTTCTAAGTGGAACGGTCTGCTTCAGTTGCCATGTGAATGTGTTTGCTTACTCCTGCCAAATAACCAACGTTTCCTGCAGGGTGATTGGAAACAAGTGTAAGCGGTTCTGGTTATACACCGCTGATCCTTACATTATAATCCCAACCTTGCTCTACAGTGACTTCTCCAAATGGGAGAAGCCTGAGCCTATCACACAGCAAAACACAAGGGCTGGCAGCAGGCAATGGCTGCAGGCCCAACCAAGTTCCTGCCTGGAGCTGGGCAGTGGATTGGATGCTCTTGGGCCTGCAGCCTGCCTGCTTGTGAGTGCCTGGCCTTCACACAGGTCCTCATCCTTCACGGAACCTGTAGGCAGCAGGGGGTGAACTGCAGAGGGGCATCAGAGCTGTGAAGATAGCCTGGGGCTCCAGTGCCCTGCGGGGTGGTTGGCACCTGCTGCTGCCACATGTGGCTGCCTGTGACCTGTACTGACAGCTTCCATCTGAGCAGAGGTTAGGCATGCTCCTCACAGAAGCAGTTTCAGTTGAGAGGTGCTTGCTGCTGGGAAGAGCCATCTCAACAGCTGCTGAAGAGATTATAGCAAATACACTAGACTCTAAAGATTTGAAGTGGAAATGTGCCAAGTGGAAAATGCAACATGATTTTGGTACGGGTGTTTTCTCACTCTCCCTCCCACCAAATAAACCTCTTCAAGGTTTGTTGGGAGGCAAGTGCAAACCTGAGGGTCAGCGTGAGTCAGCTTGTGGCTTTTAAGGACAAGTCCACAAAGGAAAAACAAGAAACAAAAAGAGAAAAATGGAAGAAAAAAAAGAAAGGACACAAGAAAGGAAAAAGGAGGAAGGATATGGAAGCCATTAGTAAGCTGTAAATATAAAACATGTCCCAAAAACTCTGATCTTATCTAACTTCTATTGGCTTTGAGCTGTGCCCAGCGCTTCACTGCATGTGTTGTGGCATACCTTGGAAAACATGGGAGAAGTTATCTACATTTTACAATAATGAAATGAGTTCTAGTACAGCAGTGCATGACAAACAGACGTCTGACCACAAAGCTGCCTTAAATTAATAACGTGGTTTTATTGCCTTTGGTGACCAGGTTTCTTTTGTTGGCCTGTATTGCAATCTACTGTTTAGATTGGTCAGACTTAATACTGGCTCACTTGTTTGAAGGAAAAAAAGATCTTTCATTTCTTTTTTTTTCCCCCCTATGGAAAGCAATAGAGGATCTTTCTCTCTTCCCAGTGTCTTCTGGTTGCTTCTGTTCTTGTATTTCCCTCTATATTCCTGATATTCCTTATCCTTATGCTTAAGCTAATTCCTTGTATCAGAGAGGGCAACTACATGTTCTCCCTGCTCACTCCCTAAAACACAGTAGAAAATTGCCTTAGGCTGATGTGAATATTCAACTGCAAAGCTGCTGAACAGCTCTCCTTACAGGGATGAACAAGCTCCTGCTCTTTCTTCTGTACACAAGGCAAATCTAATAGTCCGTGTTTATATGGAGATTGCTTGGTCTGAGGTGCAGAGCATAAAAAGATTAATGAAGATGAAGACAGCCTAAAACAATGAATGCACCTTGAAGATGCACTTCAGCCAGAGCTGAAGTCTGCATCGCCCCATCCCAGCATGACTTGGAAGTGGCTCTGTTGTTCACTGTTCGCATATAGTGAAGTTGAGATGTCTCCTCAATGGCAGCTGCAGGAATGAGGGATTCCATGTATTTACATACTTTTTCCTTGGAATCCTTTCCTTTTTTTCCCCACCCTTTTCCTTCTCACTGTTTTCCTGGCACATTTGCACCATTCCTATAGAAGCAGTCGAGCAGAAACCTCTGCTATGAATATTCATATCCCATTCCTGACCTTCACAGCACTGACAAATACGTGCACTGTAGCTCCAATAAAACCTTTATCCTTCATCTCACCATCCTTATTCTCTCCTATGATTTCTGCTCTCCCAACCCAACAATTCCTACCGTCAGCCTTTCTTTTTCTTCTGGGTCTTTCCCATTTCCCCAGTCTAAGTGCCTTATTGGTCTGGATGTGGCTGTGCTACCTGAGCTACCAATCTAGACAACACAGCCCCGTGCTGCTTGGTCCCCTCTAGCCATCATTCCTGTGGGTGCTTGCATACCCAGACTCCTCTTTACCCCATCACACGCGTTTCTAACTGCAAACATCAGCTCTCCAAAGGTGGGAAGGCCTGATGGTTCAGAAACTAATCTGTCGGGGGGGAGGGAAGCACACATTCTCCATTGCAAGCATTCTCTTTCCCTCCCTTTATTTGCTTATTATCAGAGGCCCTGCTTCTGTTATGGGGGAGTCCACCAGCTCCAACCACTCATTTCCAATTCAGATCACAGAAAAAACAGCAACAGGTTCTTCTAAAATAATTTTCACCCACAGAAAACTCCCAGTGGGATGAAGCTGCTATTTCAGAGCTCTCCCTTTTTTATTTTTTAACACTCACTTCTTTCATTGAGTGCTAAATGGCTGATAACACTACTGTCAGCTGGGGCCAGTTAGGTTTTCGGGAAGATTTCAGAATATGCTTCTTGCAGCTCGAAGCTCCTCTGGGGCTCCAGTCTTCCATGCTGGAAGAAATCAGGCCACAGATACAAAACATCAATACCACCCCCAGCAATAGCAGATCTGGTAACCTTTAGCTGGCTGCGGGAAGCTACAGAAATAGCCTGTAGGTGTAAGGAAGTGTTTGTTCATCATCTCACCCTTTAAAATCTTTATTTTAGGAGAAAAGCCATATTCTTCTTCCATATTCAACACTCAGTATCCCCAAAGTGATTGTGTGATTCTTGTCCTTAAGTGAACAGTGTGTTTCTACTTCAGTAACCCCCGTTGGCAGGCTACCACACACATTTATTACTTTCTGCATGAGAAGATGTTTGAGTTCAAACTTGTTTCCTCGTTCCTTCTGTGCTTTCGGCAGAGACTTAACTGCTCACTTCAGAGCAGTTGAAAATAACAACCACAGCTCAGGTGACAATGATTATCTAACAGCTTTTAAAACTCTAAAGGAAAACCAATTTTTAGGCAGCTCTTTCTCAAAGTATGCCAATTTTGGAGTTCTGTTAGTCCCAAGTGTCTCGCTTCAATTTAGAGGAGGGAGATGAGGTTCTTTTAATATCTGTATACCCGGCGTGAGATTAAGAAACAACGGTTCATATGTTGTTGCATCCAGTTTATTGCCAAAACTTATCAGGGAGACGGGGAAGGGAAGGAGGGCGATAGAAAAGGTGGAAAAGAAGCAGGAGTTGCGTAAAGCGGGGATAGTCACCAGCAGGATCCAGCAGCGGTCCCGTTGCACAGCGTTTGAAGGTCCCAGGCAGACGCAGCAGGGGAGGGGGCGAGAAGCAGCGTGGCCGGCCTTGGGCAGCAGGCAGGTAGGCGAAGAAGTCGAGGAGCCAATCCTTGAAGCAGCAACAGCGGTCAGGCAGCAGGCACAGGAGAGTTCGACAGTATGCAGGAGTCACCTCAATCGTCAGGAATCCCTTTTCTTCTTCATGAGGAATCAGTTGTCAGAAACCTCCGTTCTTCATGAGGAATCTGTTGTCAGAAACCTCCATTCTTCGCGAGGAATCTGAATTGTCAGAAACCCATCCTCATGGCTTTCAGTTCCTCTTTTATCCTCCTTGTTCTCCTGCCTAGGTGACAAGGATGGGCCTTGAGCAAGAGTCATTGAGTACCCCCTGAGATGGCCATCATCCTGAGATAGGTCCACACAAAGGAGCACTTCTCAGCTATTTAGCTGCAGCTCATCTCGCTCTGGTTGCCCCTGGCCTTGCCCATCTGCGTCCCCCAGACAAAGGATCTCACAACCTTTGCCCAGGACTTGCCTGGACTTGTTCATCTGTGTCCTTCAGACAAAGGATTTCACAATCCTTGCTCGGGACTTGAGCAAGTCCATCTGTGTCCCCAGCAAGCTTTGAGACACAGAAGTTAACAGAATAATCTCTTACAAAGCTTTGGCTTGGAGGAGACTGAGAGGTGACCTAATGAACGCTTATAAATATGTAAAGGATGTCTGTCAGGAGGATGGAGCCAGGCTTTTCTCAGTGACATCCAGTGACAGGATAAGGGCAATGGGTACAAGCTGGAACATAAGAGGTTCCACATTAATGCTAGAAAAAAAACGTCATGGTGATGGTAACAGAATATTGGAACGGGCTGTCCAGAGAGGTTGTGGGGTCTCCCTCTGTGGAGACATTCAAAACCTGCCTGGACACATTCATGTGTGACCTAATCTAGGTGTTCCCAGCAGGGGGATTAGATTAGATGAGCTTTTGAGGTTTCTTCCAATCCCTGACATTTGGTGACTGTGATTCTGTAACTGGTATGGAGAAGAGACAGCAGCTGTTAAAATAAAGACTTGGTAAAAAAAACCCCTACTATTTATTTATGTATTTATGTATGTATGTATGTATTTATTTATTTATAATAAATAGTACAATTTTTAAGCTCATCTTCTCTTTTCTCGTTCTCTTCTCTCCTTTTCTCCTTTTCTCCTTTCAAATTTCCCTTTTCATTCCCTTTTTCCTTCCCTGCTCCTTTCCTCTCCTCCCTTCCTTTCTTATCCTTTCTTCTTTTTTCTATTGGCTCCATCGCTGAAGACAAAATTCTCTTATTCTCCTCCATGTCTCACTAGAAAAAGTAGAGTCGCAACTTGAGACTATTCACAACAAAGAAAAGCTGCCTCCTCCCTACATTCCTCTGCAGCAACAGCAAAGGCGGGAGTGCCAGTACCTGTCCGTTGGCCCAAGCGGCCGGGAGAAGTTGCTCATCACGGCCTCAGTGTGACAGCGGGTGAGGATGACCACCGCCTGGCACAGGAAGGGCAGGAACGTGCTCTGCTGCGCAAACGATGTGATGCTGCGCAGGATGTAGAGGATCGGAGGCACCTGAGAGAAGCAGGGGAGAAAGAATGACTTGCTGCATCCTGCACTCTGCAGGGCCCAACCATGGACATTCAGCGCATGAGCAGTGCCTGTCCCTTGACATGCTGCCAAGTCCTAAGCCTGAATTTCATGCCAGCTACCCTGGTCTCCATGCCCTGAGCACACGGGGCAAACGGCACAAGTCATAGTGCAACAGCCAGCAAAAGTCCAAGACACGTGGGAGAAAGTCTCTTACGTTCCAACTGATGTCCTTCCCGTGCATCTGCAGGAAGGTGGTCATCCACTTCCCAGCAGCACGCACACGCACTCCGTTGGCTTTCCGGATCGTCTCCTTGATGGCAGTCATGAAGTCAACGGTGCGTTCTAGGGGGAAGTTCCTGCACACGATCTGCAGAGAAATGAGAAGCGGGAGAGATCTCATCACTGCTCTGCTGCAGCTGTCTGTACCCTGCTGTTTATACGGAAGGCGGTTGAGCCTTCTCTCAGCTTCTGCACCCATGGTGTTTGCTTACATGCAAAGCCTACCTCCCAGCAGCCACAATCACACATGCATGCAAGTGCACTCACACACACAAACGCACATCATGGAGTCAGCTCCTTGCACTGGGTGCCTGAAGGCCAGACGTAGCTCAGAGCCTCCTGCTACTTGCTGAGAAAACAGGACTCAGGGTAACAGCTCATTTTGGAAACAGTGTGAGAGGTTGGGAGCAGCACAGGGTCGTGCAGAAGCCTACACACAGAGATCACACCACCCCTTCTTGGGTCCACATACCATGGCCATTTTGGATGTGGTCTGGAGCTGAGAGGCGATGCTGCAGGCATGCAGCCCCTCGCACAGGCTCCCGATGTCACCCGTCTCAATGTCTGTGTTGGTCGCTTTGGCTGGAAAGAGCACAGGGAGAAAAGGGAAGTCATGCTTCTGGAAATGAAACTGCTTTCCATGGGGGAAAGACAGAGGACAGGATGGGGACAAGAAGAGAGCTGTGCACGGTGCCTCTCCCTCCTGTCAAGAGGGCCCAGCCCGTGGGGCTCTGGTAGTGCTACGGCAGAGGGCAGAGGGCTGGAGCACGCCTGCTCCACTCACCTTGGATTCGCAGAAGGGAGCTCAGACAGGTGACGGCCAGCTGGCGGGATGCAGGCATGGGGTCACACGTCAGAGGCGCCAGCAATCCCACCAAGGAGCCAAAGTGCTCACAGGCATCTCCTCTCTGCAGGGGTGAGAGGCAGGAACAAAGCTGTAGACGGCCCCAGCTCTCCCCAGCTTCTCCCATCTGTGCCTTCCCACCGTGACACAGCATGCACAGCTGGGCAGAGCTCGCCTTCCAGCTCAGGGGTGCTGGGGAGGGAGCAGGCGGCATGCGGTGGGGCTCTTTACTCACTTGAAGCTCTTCACAAACAGACAGCAGCTGGGAGCAGGTCTGCAGGGCCCTCTTGCGCTCCCACACGTTGCTTGATACCATCGATTTCTGCAGGACCTGGGGTAGAGCATCTGTCTCACTGAGGATGTCTTTTCTTTCCCTTCCTGCCGCCCCTCTCCCTGTCCCTCCTTTCCCAGCACTTTCCCTTAAGGCCTGCCCTGTTGCTCCATGTGGCCTCCTGCCTCACAGAGCACCGGCACTGCTGCCCCGCTCTCTGCAGTCACTCCTGCCTCCTGAGCTGGGAGCTGGGAGCTGTGGCCGGCCAGGGACAGGCTCCTGCTTTCCCCCTGCAGGGCCCATTTCTCTGCCCATTTCAGCTCGCAGTGAGCTGGCACGTCAGCAGGAGATTTCTCCCCCTCTGATCCTCCTCTCAGTCCCCAGATCTCTGCCCCCGCTATTGACAGGCACCATGCTTTCTCCCTTGCCCCACGCATACTCACATGGACTATGTTCTGAAAGAAGCCGCCGCTGGGCTCTGTCTCCAGCAGGACCACCATGAGCCGGCCCAGAGCTCTCAGTGACGTTTGCTGAAGCTGAAAGCAGAAGAGGGGAGTGACGTGTAGCATCACGGCTGCTGCCAGAGCAGAGGTTGTGTGTGCTGAGGTAGGGTTCCGACCGAGAGGTGGCCGGGAAAGTTACGGCAGGTTACCTGCAGGTACTGTGCTGCTTGCTGTGACTTCCTGATCTTCAGCATCATCTCTGCTGAAGGGTGTGTCACGATGTTCTTGCAGCACAGGACCAACATCTCACGCAAGTCCTTGCTTTCAGAAGAGGGCTTCAGCTTGCTGAGAGGAGGAAAACAGGAAGAGAAATCAGAAAGGGTCTTTACCTCTCCAGACTGGTTCAGACAACATCTGAGTTTCTCCTAATTGACAGCTACAAAGCCAATACCCCCACCCAGCTCATGCTGCTGAGCACTGCCTTCAGTTCCAGCAGCGCCCACCTCCTCCCCGGCAGCAGTGAACCACCTCCCGCTCTGGAGGGAAGGAGACCCCAGCTCTCCCTCTCTTCCCTGCCAGGGGACAGGAGCACCAGGGCCTTTCTCCCTGCCCAGAACCTCAGCTTTGCTGGGC